>NC_091624.1:48283223-48633519 GCF_027580195.1 Bos mutus | reverse complement strand
AATATATGGTATGACTTGTATGTGAAATATTAAAAAAAACTTACAAATGAACTTACTTACAAACTGGAAATAGATTCATAGACAGAAAAAACAAACTTATGGTGACCAACAATGGCACCCCACTCCAGTACTCTTGCCTGGAAAATCCCATGGACGGAGGAGCCTATTAGGCTGCAATCCATGGGGTCGCTAAGAGTCGGACACGACTGAGTGAACTTCACTTTCACTTTTCACTTTCATGCATTGGAGAAGGAAATGGCAACCCACTCCACTGTTCTTGCCTGGAGAATCCCAGGGATGGGGGGAGCCTGGTGGGCTGCCGTCTATGGGGTTGCACAGAGTTGGACACGACTGAAGTGACTTAGCATAGCATAGCATAGCATATGGTAACCAAAGGGGAAAAGGGAGACGGATAAATTAGGAGTTTAAAATTAACATATACACAATACTATTTACAAAATAAACAACAAAGATCCTCTGTATATCACAGGGAACTATATTCAATATCTTATAATAATTTATAATAGAAAAGAATCTGAAAAAGAGTACATATATATGTATAATTAAATCACTTTGCTATATACCTGAAACTAACACAACACTGTGAATCAACTGTACTTCAGTGAAAAAAGAGAATATGGCAGAAGGGATCAGATAGAACATCACTTCAAAAAAAATTGAGATGTAGCTGACATATCAGAGATCAGATCAGTCGCTCAGTTGTGTCTAACTCTTTGCGACCCCATGAATTGCAGCACGCCAGGCCTCCCTGTCCATCACCAACTCCCGGAGTTCACTCAAACTCATGTCCATCGAGTCAGTGATGCCATCCAGCCAGCTCATCCTCTGTCGTCCCCTTCTCTCTGCCCCCAATCCTCCCAGCATCAGAGTCTTTTCCAATGAGTCAACTCTTCGCATGAGGTGGCCAAAGTACTAGAGTTTCAGCTTTAGCATCATTCCTTCCAAAGAAATCCCAGGGCTGATCTCCTTCAGAATGGACTGGTTGGATCTCCTTGCAGTCCAAGGGACTCTCAAGAGTCTTCTCCAACACCACAGTTCAAAAGCATCAATTCTTCGGCACTCAGCCTTCTTCACAGTCCAACTCTCACATCCATACATGACCACAGGAAAAACCATAGCCTTGACTAGACGAACCTTTGTTGGCAAAGTAATGTCTCTGCTTTTGAATATGCTATCTAGGCTGGTCATAACTTTCCTTCCAAGGAGTAAGCGTCTTTTAAAAAATTTCATGGCTGCAGTCACCATCTGCAGTGATTTTGGAGCCCAGAAAAATAAAATCTGACACTGTTTCCACTGTTTCCCCATCTATTTCCCATGAACTGATGGGACCAGATGCCATGATCTTCGTTTTCTAAATGTTGAGCTTTAAGCCAACTTTTCCACTTTCACTTTCATCAAGAGGCTTTTTAGTTCCTCTTCACTTTCTGCCATAAGTGTAGTGTCATCTGCATATCTGAGGTTATTGATATTTCTCCCGGCAGTCTTGATTCCAGCTTGTGGTTCTTCCAGTCCAGCATTTCTCATGATGTACTCTGCATATAAGTTAAATAAGCAGGCTGACAACATACAGCCTTGACGTACTCCTTTTCCTATTTGGAACCAGTCTGTTGTTCCATGTCCAGTTCTAACGGTTGCTTCCTGACCTGCATGTAGGTTTCTCAAGAGGCAGGTCAGGTGGTCTGGTATTCCCATCTCTTTCAGAATTTTCCACAGTTTATTGTGATCCACACAATCAAAGGCTTTGGCATAGTCAATAAAGCAGAAATAGATGTTTTTCTGGAACTCTCTTGCTTTTTCCATGATCCAGTGGATGTTGGCAATTTGATCTCTGGTTCCTCTGCCTTTTCTAAAACCAGCTTGAACATCAGGAAGTTCATGGTTCACATACTGCTGAAGCCTGGCTTGGAGAATTTTGAGCATTACTTTACTAGCGTGTGAGATGAGTTCAATTGTGCGGTAGTTTGAGCATTCTTTGGCATTGCCTTTCTTTGGGATTGGAATGAAAACTGACCTTTTCCAGTCCTGTGGCTACTGCTGAGTTTTCCAAATTTGCTGGCATATTGAGTGCAGCACTTTCACAGCATCATCTTTCAGGATTTGGAATAGCTCAACTGGAATTCTATCACCTCCACTAGCTTTGTTCGTAGTGATGCTTTCTAAGGCCCACTTGACTTCACATTCCAGGATGTCTGGCTCTAGGTCAGTGATCACACCATTGTGATTATCTGGATCGTGAAGATCTTTTTTGTACAGTTCTTCTGTGTATTCTTGCCATCTCTTCTTAATATCTTCTGCTTCTGTTAGATCCATACCATTCCTGTCCTTTATCGAGCCCATCTTTGCATGAAATGTTCCTTTGGTATCTCTGATTTTCTTGAAGAGATCTCTAGTCTTTCCCATTCTGTTGTTTTCCTCTATTTCTTTGCATGTATCGCTGAAGAAGGCTTTCTTATCTCTTCTTGCTATTCTTTGGAACTCTGAATTCAGATGTTTATATCTTTCCTTTTCTCCTTTGCTTTTCGCTTCTCTTCTTTTCACAGCTATTTGTAAGGCCTCCCCAGACAGCCATTTTGCTTTTTTGCATTTCTTTTCCATGGGGATGGTCTTGATCCCTGTCTCCTGTACAATGTCACGAACCTCATTCCATAGTTCATCAGGCACTCTATCTATCAGATCTAGGCCCTGAAATCTATTTCTCACTTCCACTGTATAATCATAAGGGATTTGATTTAGGTCATACCTGAATGGTCTAGTGGTTTTCCCTACTTTCTTCAATTTCAGTCTGAATTTGGTAATAAGGAGTTCATGGTCTGAGCCACAGTCAGCTCCTGGTCTTGTTTTTGTTGACTGTATAGAGCTTCTCCATCTTTGGCTGCAAAGAATATAATCAGTCTGATTTCGGTGTTCACCATCTGGTGATGTCCATGTGTAGAGTCTTCTCTTGTGGTGTTGGAAAAGGGTGTTTGCTATGACCAGTGCATTTTCTTGGCAAAACTCTATTAGTCTTTGCCCTGCTTCATTCCGTACTCCAAGGCCAAATTTGCCTGTTACTCCAGGTGTTTCTTGACTTCCTACTTTTGCATTCCAGTCCCCTATAATGAAAAGGACATCTTTTTTGGGTGTTAGTTCTAAAAGGTCTTGTAGGTCTTCATAGAACCGTTCAACTTCAGCTTCTTCAGCGTTCCTGGTTGGGGCATAGACTTGGATTACTGTGATATTGAATGGTTTGCCTTGGAAACGAACAGAGATCATTCTGTCGTTTTTGAGATTGCATCCAAGTACCGCATTATGGACTCTTTTGTTGACCATGATGGCTACTCCATTTCTTCTGAGGGATTCCTGCCCACAGTAGTAGATATAATGGTCATCTGAGTTAAATTCACCCATTCCAGTCCATTTCAGTTTGCTGATTCCTAGAATGTCGACGTTCACTCTCGCCATCTCTTGTTTGACCACTTCCAATTTGCCTTGATTCATGGACCTGACATTCCAGGTTCCTATGCAGTATTGCTCTTTACAGCATCGGACCTTGCTTCTATCACCAGTCACATCCACAGCTGGGTATTCTTTCTGCTTTGGCTCCATCCCTTCATTCTTTCTGGAGTTATTTCTCCACTGATCTCCAGTAGCGTATTGGGCACCTACTGACCTGGGGAGTTTCTCTTTCAGTATCCTATCATTTTGCCTTTTCATACTGTTCATGGGGTTCTCAAGGCAAGAATACTGAAGTGATTTGCCATTCCCTACTCCAGCGGACCACATTCTGTCAGATCTCTCCACCATGACCCACCCATTTAGGGTTGCCCCACGGGCATGGCTTAGTTTCATTGAGTTAGACAAGGCTGTGGTCCTAGTGTGATTAGTTGACATATAATGTCGTGTTAATTTCAAGTGTACTACGTAATGATATATGTAAATATTGTGAAATGGTCACCACAGTAAATCACTGAGTCTCATTAGCATCCATTACCAGACAGTTACAAATTTTTTTCTTGTGGTGAAAACTTTTTAAGATTTGAAAGCAGCTTTAGAATACACAGTGTACTATTATTAACTATAGTCACCATGTTGTATGTTACATTCCTAGGATGTATTTATTTTATAACTGGAAATTTGTATCTTTTGCTTATCTTCACCCATTTCATCTATTTCCTGTCCCCTGCCTCTGGCAACCACCAGCCTGTTCTCTGTATGGATGAATTGAAGATTTGGTTCCTTCTTTCCTCCGTTCCTCCTTTCCTTCCATTTCATACATACATGAAATCATATATTTGTCTTTCTTTGTCTGATTTATTTCTCTTAGTGTAATACCCTCAGGGTCCATCCATGTTGTCCCAAATAGCAGGATTTCCTTCTTTATAGCTGAATAATACTGCATTGTATGTTCATGTGTGTGTGTGTTTAAATAATATGGTTTCTTTTTCCATTCGTCTGTTCGTAGGATGCTTCCACGTCTTGGCTTTTGTAAATAATACTGCAGCAAACATGGGAGTGCATGTATCTTTTCTGAGTTGGTGTTTTTATCTCCTTCAGATAAATACCCAGAAGCGGAATTGCTGAATCGTATGGTGGTTCTATTTTTAGTTTTTCGAGGAACCTCCATACTGTTCTTCAGTGGCTGCACTAATTTACGTTGCCTCCCAAGTGTATAAGGGTTCCCTTTTCACCACATCCTCACCAATACTTACTTCCTGTATATAATAGCCATTCTAACAGCTGTAAAGTGATCTCATTGTGGTTTTGATTTGCATTTTCTTGATGAGTAATGGTGTGAGCACCTTTTCATGTACCTGTTGACCATTTGTATGAGCTCTTCAAATCCTTTGCCCATTCTTTAATTATATTGTTTTCTTTTTGCTGTTGTTGAGTTGTATGAGTTTATTACATATTTTGGGTATTAACCCCATATCAGGTATGTGACCTGCAAATATTCTCTCACATTCTATAAGTTGTCTTTTCATTTTGTTGATGGTTTCCTTTGCTGTGCAGAAGCTTTTTGGTTTGTTGTAGTCCCACTTGTTAATTTTGCCTTTGTTGCCTTTGCTTTTGATGTCAATGGATGTCACTTCTGAGGTGAGATATAAAAAGACTGTGGCATCTGTCTTGGGTACTCTCTCTTGCTGTCTTGGGTCACTCACCCTGGGGAAACCAGCTGCCAGGTTGTGGAGCAGCCCAGTGAAGTGAACTTAGAATCAGAGCCTTCTTTGAGCTTTGAGATGTCTGTAGCCCTGGTTGACATCTTGCTTGCAGCCTTGTGAAATACCCTGAACCAGAGACACTCAACTAAGCCACACCCAAATTACTGACCCTTTGAAACTGTGAGGTAATAAATACGTGTGATCCTTTTTAACAGATTTATTAAGACATGATTCACACAACATTCAGTACCTATTTTAACTGTGGCTTAATATAAGTCACATAGTTGTATATCCATCAGTACAATCAACTGTAGAACATTTTCATGGCTTCAGAAAGAAATCCTGCACCTCTTAGCTATCACTTCTCAATTCCTTCATCTTCACCCAGACCTCGGCAACAACTAATATACTTTGTATATCTATAGATTGATCTATTCTGGATATTTTATATAAATAGGGTCATGTAATATATGTGTAATAATTTTTGATTTGGCATGTTTTTAAGGTTCATCCATGTTGTGATATGTATCAGAACTTCATTCCTTTTCAGTGGCTGAATAATATTCCATTGAATGGATATATATCTTATTTTTTTATACACATTCGTTTAGAGACAGACATTAGAGTTGTTTTCGCTAGAGAACTATTGCAGATAACACTGCTATGAACTTTCAGGCACAAGTGTTTCCTGTGGACTTATGTTTTAATTTCTTTTCTGTAAATACTTGTGAGTGGAACTGCTGGATCATATGCTAACTTTATGTTCACCATTTAAGGAACTGCTAGACTGTTTTCCAAAAGTGACTCTACCGTTTTACATTCCCATCAGCAGTGTGTGAGGGTTGTGATTTGTCCATATCCTCACCAACATGTATTATCTGTCTTTATGATTCTCATCATTCAAGTGGTTGGAAATGGTGTAGCTTTGATTTGCATTTCACTGATGATTAATGATATAGAAAATCTGTTTCTGTGCTTATTCAGTTCAGTTCAGTCCAGTTCAGTCGCTCAGTCGTGTCCGACTCTGCAACCCCATGAATCGCAGCATGCCAGGCCTCCCTGTCCATCACCAACTCCCAGAGTTCACCCAGACTCACGTCCATCGAGTCAGTGATGCCATCCAGCCATCTCATCCTCTGTTGTCCCCTTATCCTCCTGCCCCCAATCCCTCCCAGCATCAGAGTCTTTTCCAATGAGTCAACTCTTCGCATGAGGTGGCCAAAGTACTGGAGTTTCAGCTTTAGCATCATTCCTTCCAAAGAAATCCCAGGGCTGATCTCCTTCAGAATGGACTGGTTGGATCTCCTTGCAGTCCAAGGGACTCTCAAGAGTCTTCTCCAACACCACAGTTCAAAAGCATCAATTCTTTGGCGCTCAGCCTTCTTCACAGTCCAACTCTCATATCCATACATGACCACAGGAAAAACCATAGCCTTGACTAGATGGACCTTTGTTGGCAAAGTAATGTCTCTGCTTTTCAATATGCTGTCTAGGTTGGTCATAACTTTTCCTTCCAAGGAGTAAGCATCTTTTAATTTCATGGCTGCAGTCACCATCTGCAGTGATTTTGGAGCCCCCAAAAATAAAATCTGACACTGTTTCCACTGTTTCCCCATCTATTTCCCATGAAGTGATGGGACCAGATGCCATGATCTTCGTTTTCTGAATGTTGAGCTTTAAGCCAAAATTTTCACTTTCACTTTCATCAAGAGGCTCTTTAGTTCCTCTTCACTTTCTGCCATAAGGGTAGTATCATCTGCATATCTGAGGTTATTGATATTTCTTCCAGCAATCTTGATTCCAGCTTGTGCTTCCTCCAGCCCAGCGTTTCTCATGATGTACTCTGCATATAAGTTAAATAAGCAGGGTGACAATATACAGCCTTGACGTACTCCTTTTCCTATTTGGAACCAGTCTGTTGTTCCATGTCCAGTTCTGACTGTTGCTTCCTGACCTGCATACAGATTTCTCAAGAGGCAGATCAGGTGGTCTGGTATTCCCATCTCTTTCAGAATTTTCCACAGTTTATTGTGATCCACACAGTCAAAGGCTTTGGCATAGTCAATAAAGCAGAAATAGATGTTTTTCTGGAACTCTCTTGCTTTTTCCATGATCCAGCGAATGTTGGCAGTTTGATCTCTGGTTCCTCTGCCTCTCTGCTTATTGGCCATATGTATGTCTTCTTTGAAGAAATGTCTATTCAGATACTTTGCCTGCTTTTTAAGTGGAATCATTTGTCTTTTTATTAAGTTGCAAGATTTATTTATATATTCAAGGTACAAGTCTCTTTATCAGATACATGATTTGGAAATTTTTTCTTATTCTGTAGGTTTTCTTTGCTTTCTTTAAGTACAAAAGTCTTTGAAGCATAAAAGTTTTCAATTTCATTAAGTCCAGTTTATCTGTTTTTCCTTTTGCTGCTTGTGTTCCTGTATCATGTAAAAATCCATTGCAAAAATCTGAGGTCATATAGATTTACCTCTGTGTTTTCTTTGAATAGTTTTATAGTTTTAGCTCTTACATTTAGGTTTTGAATAAAATTTTCAGTGTGGTATGAGGTAGGTGTCCAACTTCATTCTTTTGCATAAAGATAACCAGTTATTTCAGTACCATTTATTTAAAAAACTGATCTTTCCTCCATTGAATGTTCTTGGCATCCGTGTTTATAATCAGTTCAACGCATGGATTTATTTCTGGACTCTCAATTCTGTTCCATTGGTCTATGACTGTCTTTAATAAAGTGCCACACTGTCTCATTACTGTAACTTTGTGTTAAGTCTTGAAATTGGGAAATATGAGTCGTTTAACCTTGTTCTTTTTAAAGATTTCTTGTGATAGTTCTGGATCTCCTGCACTTCATATGAATTTTAGAGTCAGCTTGTCAAATTCTACCAGTATATCAACTGGGGTTCTGATAGGGATATGTTGAATCAGATTGATTTGAGGAGTATTACCATCTGAACAATATTGTCTTCTGATCTAGGAACATAAGAGCTTTTCCACTTAGTTAGATCTTCTTTAATTTCTTTCAACAGTGTTTTGTAGTTTTCAGAGTGTAATCAGTTCAGTCGCTCAGTCGTGTCCAACTCTTTGCGACCCCATGAACTTCAGCACTCAGGCCTCCCTGTCCATCACCAACTGCTGGGGTCTACCCAGACCATGTCCATTGAGTCGGTGATGCCATCCAACCATCTCATCCTCTGTCATCCCCTTCTCCTCCTGCCTTCAGTCTTTCCCAACATCAGGGTCTTTTCAAATGAGTCGGCCCTTCGCATCCGGTGGCCAAAGTATTGGAGTTTCAGCTTCAGCATCAGTCCTTCCAATGAACACCCAGGACTGGTCTCCTTTAGGGTGGACTGGTTGGATCTCCTTGCAGTCCAGAGGACTCTCAAGAGTCTTCTCCAACACCACAGTTCAAAAGCATCAATTCTTCGGCACTCAGCTTTCTTTATAGTCCAACTCTCACATCCATACATGACTACCGGGGAAACCATAGCCTTGACGAGACGGACCTTTGTTGACAAAGTAACGTCTCTGCTTTTGAATATGCTATCTAGGTTGGTCATAACTTTCCTTCCAAGGAGTAAGTGTCTTTTAATTTCATGGTTGCAATCACTATCTGCAATATGCTGTCTAGGTTGGTCATAACTTTCCTTCCAAGGAGTGAGCATCTTTTAATTTCATGGCTGCAGTCACCATCTGCAGTGATTTTGAGTGTATTTTGCAGTGATTTTGAGTGTAAGTTTCACATTTATTCCTAAGTACAGATATTTTAGTCTTTTAATGATTTTATAAATTGAATTTTTAAATTGCATTTTTGGATTGTTCTTTGTAAGTGTATAGAGGCACAGTTGATTTTTGTATACTGATCTTCTATCCTGCAGCCCCTTTGAACTCATTTATTCTATTAATTTTCTTTACATATACCTCAAAATTTTCTATACAAGAGACCATATAATGTGAAAATAGAGATATTTTTACTTCTTCCTTTCCAATATGGATGTCTTTTATTTTTTTTCTTGTCAATTGCCCTGCCAGGACCTGTAGTACAATGTTGAATAAAAGTGGTGAGAGTGGATATCTTTTCCTGTTCTGATTTTAAGGCGGAAAACATCCAGTCTTTTACCATTAAGTACAGTGTTAATTACGGGTTTTGAAGATACCCTTTGTCATGTTGAGCAAGTTCCCTTTTATTCTTAGTTTGCTGAAAGTTTTTTATCATGAAAGGCTATTGGATTTTGTTGACTGCTTTTTGTGTGTCTGTAGAGATGATCACTTTAAAAATTCTGATTTTTAAATTGATTTTTGGATGTTAAATTGACTATACATTGCTGGAATCTACTTGGTCATATCGTGTAATTCTTTTCTTACGTTGCTGGATTTGGTTTCCTTATAGTTTGTCAGGAATTTTTGTGTCTGTATTCATAAGAGATACTGATCTGTACTTGTGATGCCTTTGTCTCGTTTTGTTATCTGAGTAGTATTGACCTTATAGAAAGAAATGGGAAGTATTCTCTCCCTGTTTTTTTTTTTTTTTGAAGAGTTGTAAAGGATAAGTATTCAGTTTTCTTTGAATGCTTCATAGAAATTTAACAGTGAAGCCATCTGGGCTTGAATTTTTCTTTGTGTTCAGTTTTTAAATTACTAATTTGTTGTATTGTTAGAGGTTTCTTCAGGTTTTTATTTTATTCTTGGATTAGTTTGTGGCTTTCTAGGAATTATCCATTTCATTTAAGGGGATCTAATTTGTTGACATACTGCTAATAAGTGTTCTCTTATAATCCTTTTTGCTTCTTTGAGGCCAGTAGTGAAGTCCCCTGTTTTATTCCTGATTTTAGCAGTCTGGTCTCCTTGTTTTCATCGGTGGTCTAGCTAAAGGATTGTCAATGTTGCTGACCTCTTAAACCAACGTTTGGTTTTGTTGATAATCCCTATTTCATTACTTTTCACTCTTTTATTTATTATTTCCTTCCTTCTGCTTACTTTATTTCTAAATTTTTTGAAAAAACTTGCTGGTTTATTATAAACTCTGCAAACTTAGAAATAATCAAATGGAAGAGCAGTTTGAGGCAGTGGAGAATAGGGCACACTCTCCAGGCACACCCACCCTCCCATCATGTCCATGAGTTCCTCAAACCTAGGTCCCCTGCAGGCAGTCTTGTGCATTGCAGGCAGATTCTTTACCAACTGAACCACCAGGGAAGCCCCTACCAATCTAGAACCTCCCTCAAACCTATCTGAGGTTTTTATGGAGGTTCCATTACGTAGGCATTATTGATTAGATTATTTGTCTTTGGTGGTCAAGTTCAATCTGCAGCCCCTCTCCCCTTCCCAGAAATGGAGGGGTGGGGCTGAAAGTTCCAACCCTCTAGATATGCCTTGAACTTTCCTGGGATCAGCCCCAATCCTGAAGCTACTCATGGGCTCTCTGTCCCTTGTCATCTAATTTTCTGCTTGTTTCAGGTTTAACTTGCTCTTCTTTTTCCATTGTCTCAAGGTAGAATTGTTTGAGATATTTCTTCTTTTTAATACAGGCATTTATAGCCATAAATTCCCTTCTAAATATTGCTTTAGCTGTATCCCATAAGTTTGATTATGTTGTGTTTTCATTTTCATCGAACTCAAAGTATTTTCTGATTTCCCTTGTAATGTCTTGTTTGACCCATTGATTATCTAGGATAATATGTTGTTTAATTTCCACGTTTTGTGTATTTCCCAAATTTCTTTCTGTCAGTTATTTCTAATTTCATTCTATTGTGGTTAGAGGCCTTATGTATTTTTATCCGTTTATATTTATTGAGGTTTGTTTTATGAGTTAGCTTATGATCTGTACTGGAGAATGTCACATGTGCACTTTGGGCATTTTAACTTTAACTGAAAAAAAATTTTCCCCCGTTTACCAAGGAAACGGCAAGATTAGGATAGCAGTGTGTCTTTTATATCAAAAGCAGGGAGACATTGAGACTTTGACATTAACAAACCCATGACAAACAAGAAAAAGAAGCGCTAAGGTCATTGAAGGATGTGTGTTTGTGAACCGTATCTCAGGTTCCAACCACAGATAGGAAGGGGCCATGAGATCAGTGACCCAACTATCATTGACCCTGGAATTTGAACTAAACAAACAAAGTGACCTTCTCTTACAAATTGACAAGACGAGGAATGCCTTCATGACTTTTGAGAAATTGCTTTTTTACAAATTGGTCACTGGTCTAGTGGACCTATAATGTTCAGGTGTAGATCGGCTTGGTTTCAAGATTTATCTGGCTTAAGTCTCTGTCCATTCATTGTAGAACACTCCCTCACACATTGAACAGAGACAGGGAAGTCCAGGAGAAAACAAAAACAAATGAAGACTTTATGCATATTGACACGTAATAGCAAAAGCAAAATAAGCAAGTGAAGAATAGTCAACTTAATATCAAAAATATTTTCAAATAGTATATCTTCAAAACAGAAAGCCTAAAGACCTTGTACAAAGACCTCAATCTAATTATATACCAGATAATGCATTTGTAAACTGAAAGGCCAATGTTATTAAAGCAATTGGAGTCTAATGAAACTAGTCAGACCTCAGCTGGTTTTGGGATTTACTGTCTTGGCAGCAGACCTGAAGGATAAGTGGAGTTAAGCATGGGGGGCCCAGATTGGGGGCCCAGTGAGTGCATCTGTTGGTTTGAGACTGCCTGGAATGCTGCCTGGGAAGAGTTTTCACAGTTATCTTGGTGAGACGTCCAGAATTGTCAAAGGATGATGAGACCTCATAGAGAAAGCTGATTTTCTACTTACACCAGTAAGAGACTGTTGATCTCATATAGAGTACTGTATTTGAGAAGCGTGTAGTTCAGGACTGCAGACTTGCAACTGACCAAGTAGGTCAACATTGTCTATAAAAGCACTGTTGTTCAGATGAGAGTTTTGTTGATTGATTGAACCAACTCAATTTTAAAAAAAGAAAAATATGGATAGAATAATTTCCTAACCATTTAAATAATTAAATTCTTATGGGATGCTTATTGGACTGTCATTCCTTCATTTCCCTGGTGGCTCAGACAGTAAAGTGTCTGCCTACAATCTCTGGGTTGGGAAGATCTCCTGGAGAAGGAAATGGCAACCCACTCCAGTATTCTTGTCTGGAAATCCCATGGATGAAGGAGCCTACTAGGCTACTGTCCAGGGGGTAACAAAGAGTTGGAGACGACTGAGCAACTTCACTTCACTTCACTCCCTCATTTCCAGAAACGGGGTTGACAGTGGTTGGGTTGGCTTGCAAAAGTGTGTTTTCTGAAGTGAGTTGATATAAATAATTAAGCAGGTTTAAAATTGGTTCTTATGATTACTTGTTGAGGAGGACATGGCAGCCCACTCCAGTATTCTTGCGTGGAGAATCCCATGGACAGAGGAGCCTGGAGGGCTACAGTCCATGGGGTCGCAAAGACTCAGACGCAACTGGGGGACTAAGCACAGCAGATGACTACTTGTTACCATGACTGCAATTCAGAACAATCCATTGTTTCTGAGGTTTGTGGAGATATTTTTAATTCCCAAGAGTATAAGACTGTCTATGTTTTCATCCAGTTGTATTGTTTAATTTTTAACATAATTTTAAATTCATAAAGAATTTATTTAAATGGTTAGGAAATTATTCTATCCATATTTTTCTTTTCTTTTTTAAAAATTGAAGTATAGTTGATTTACAGTATTTAGTTTCAGGTATACAACGTAGTGATTCTTTTTTTGCAGTTTATTAATATATCCCATTATAAGTTATCACAAGATATTAGATATAATTCCCTATCAGATCAGATCAGATCAGTTGCTCAGTCGTGTCTGACTCTTTGCGACCCCATGAATCGCAGCATGCCAGGCCTCCCTGTCCTTAAATCCTTGTTACTTACCTTTTATCTGTATAGTTGTTTGTATCTGTTAACCTCATACTCCTAATTTGTTCCTCTCCCCCTCTCTCCCCTTTGGTAACCGAAAGTTTGTTTTCTATGTCTGTGAGTCTGTTTCTGTTTGGTATATGGATTCCTTTGTATATTTTTTTTAGATTCCACATATAATTGATATTACATAGTATTTGTCTTTGTCTGATTTACTTCAGTAAGTATAATATTCTGTAGGTACATCCATGTTGCTGCAGATATCAATATTTCATTATTTTTTAATGGTTGAATATTTTTTCATTGTGTATATATACACTGCGTCTTCTTAAACTAATCATCTGTTGATGAGAATTTGGGTTGATTCCAAGTCCTAACTGTTGTCAATAGCGCTGCTATGAACAGTGGGGTACATGTATCTTTTTGAATTACAGTGTTTGTTTTTTTCTGGATACATACCCAGGAGTGGAATTGCCAGATCATATAGTAGCTTTGTTTTTAGTATTTTTAGGAGCCTCCATACTGTTTTGCATAGTGGAGAACCACTTTACATTCCCTTTAGCAGTGTAAAGGAGGGTGTCTTTTTCTTTACGTTTGTAGACTTTTTGATGCTGGCCATTCTGACTCGAGTAAGGTGATACCTTATTGTAACTTTGATTTGCATTTCTCTAATAATTAGCGATTTTGAACATCTTTTCATGTGTCTGTTAAACATCTGTATGTCTTCTTTGAGGAAATGTCTATTTAGACCTTCCTCCTATTTTTTGAATGAGTTGTTTATTTTATTCATATTGAGTTCTGTGAGCTGTTTGTGTATTTTAGAAATTAATCTCTTGTCAGTAGCATTGTTTGGATATATTTTTTCCCATTCTGTAGGTTATCTATCTGTATTGTTGATGGTTTCCTTTGCTGTGCAAAAGCTTTTAAATTTGACTAGGTCCTGTTTTTTTTTTTTTGCTTTTATTTATTTATTTTTTTGCCTTGGGAGAGTGATCTAAGAAAATACTGCTACAGTTTATGTCAAAGAAAGTTTCACCTGTGTTCCCTTCTAGGCGTTTTATGGTGTCATGTCTTACATTTAGATCTGTAAACGATTTTGAGTTTATTAAAATTTGTCTATAGTGTGAGAGAATGTTCTAATTTCATTGTTTTCTGTGTAACTGTTCAGCTTTCCCCAACATCATTGTTGAAGAGACTGTCATTTCTCCATTGTATGTTCTTGCTTTCTTTGTCATAGATTAACTGACTCTAGCAGCATAGGTTTATTTCTGGGCTCTCTGATCTGTGTTTATTGATCTATAGTCTTTTTTTGTGCCAGTATCACACTGTTTGACTACTATAGATTTGTGTTTAGTCTCAAGTCTGGGAGGGTGATACCCCATCTTAATCTTTTTTTCTCAAGATTGCTTGGGTGATTTGGGGTCTTTTATGGTTTCATATAAGGTTTAGGATTATTCTGTTTCTGTGAAAAATGTTGAGTATTTTGATAGGAATTGCATAAACCTGTAGTTTGCTTTGAGTAGTATGCCATTTTAACCAGAAACTTGTCCGTTTCTTACGGATGGTCCCATTTGTTGGCATATAACTGTTAATAATATTCTCTGACGATTTTGCGTATGTATGTGGTGGTGTTGTTACTTCTCATTCTTCATTTTGTATTGTGTTTATTTGGGTCCTCTCTTCTTGGTGAGCCTGGCTAAGAGTTTGTTGATTTTGTTTATCTTTTCAGAAACAAACAGCTCTTGGTTTTATTGATTTTTTTCTGTTGTGTTTTTTTAATCTCTATTTCCTGTCTGATCTTTATTATTTTCTTCCTTCTACTGACTTTGGGCTTTGTTTGCTCTTCTTTTTCTAGTCCTTTTAGGTTGTAGGTTAGGTTGTTTGAGATTTTTCTTGTTTCTTGAGAAAGACCTGTATCACTATGAACTTCCCTCTTAGACCTGCATTTGTATTTCATTAAGTTATATTTTCATTTATTTCTGTCCATTTTTCTCTTTTGACTGTGCTGGGTCTTTATTGCTGTGCACAGGCTTTCTCTAGATGCAGTGAGCAGGGGCTACTCTTCGTTGTGACTCACGGGCTGCTCATTGTGGTAGCTTCTCTTGTTGCAGAACATGGACTCTAGGCACACAGGCTTCTGTAGTTGCAGCACATGGGCTCCGTAATTGCAGCGTGCAGGCACTCGAGGGCATGGGCTTTAGTTGCCCGAGGCATATGAAGTCCTCCCAGACCAGGGATCAAACCCTGCATTGCCAGGCCAATTCCTGTCCACTGTACCATGGGGGAAGTCCTGTCCATTTTTTAATGATTTTTTTTTCTCACTAATTGGAAATGCCACCAGTAATTACTGTATATGCAATCCTAATCTGTAGTTCAGTCTAGTTCTGGATCTTTTATTCTCTTTTTTCAGATCTGTTAAAGACACAACTGATTCTCAGTAAACTGCACACATTTAAAGTCTACACTTTATAGAGCTCTGCTCAATGTTATGTGGCAGCTTGGTTGGGAGGCAGGTTTGAGGGGAATGAATTCTTGTATATGTATGACTGTCTCCTTTGCTGTTCCCGAGAAACTATCACAGTATTGTTTGTTAGTCAGCTGTGTGTGTGTGTGCTAAGTTGTTTCAGTTGTGTCTGACTCTTTGCAACCCTATGGACCATAGCCCACTAGGCTGCTCTGCCAATGGGATTCGCCAGACAAGAATACTGGAGTGGATTGCCATTCTCTTATTCAGGGGATCTTCCTGACCCAGGGATCGAACCCGCGTCTCTTACGCCTCTTGCATTGGCAACTGGGTTTTTTACCACTAGCACCACTTGGGAAGCCCTTAATCAGCTATACCCAGATAAAAAATAAAAAGTTTTAAAAAAAAGTCTACACTTTGATGAATTTTGACATATTTTTCTATCTTTGAAACATATTCTTCCTCTGCTCCATGGGCAGTGAACACTGATCTTCTCTGTGTCACTAGAGATTAGTTTGCTTTTTATAGAATTTTATAAAAATAGAATTGTATAGTATATAACTTTTTTATTTTTGGCTGTGCCACATGGCTTGTGGGATCTTGGTTCCCCAACCAGGAATTAAACCCAGGCACTCAGCCATGAGAGTATGGAGTCTTAACCATTGGACTGCCAGGGAAATCCCAGTATATTCTTAGTTGTAGATGTATGTATCAAAAGTTTGTTATTTTTCATTGCTGAGTAGTAGTCTTTTGTATGAATATACCATGGTTTTTAAAGTCTACTCACCTGTTGTTTCCACTTGTTGGCTGTTACACATAAAGTTGCTGTAAATATTAGGGTACAAGTCTTTCCATGGACACATACTTTGATTTCTCTTAGTTAGGTAATACTTGGGAAGTAAAATGGTGGGTCAAATGATAGGTGTACATTTAGCTTTCTAAGAAACTGTTTTCCAAAGTATCTGTACCATTTTATGTTCCCACCAGCAAATGTATGAGATTTCTGTTTGTTCCACGTTCTTGCCAACACTTGATATAGTCAGTTTTTTAATATTAGAAATTCTAATCAGTACATAGTAATACTTTGTTGTGGTATTTCTTTTTATGGTGAGAACATTTAAGATCCTGTGTTTAATTTTAATGCTTTCTAAGTGTTTTTATAGTAAAAAGCAGAGATACTACTTTGCCAACAAAGGTGCATCTAGTCAAGGCTATGGTTTTTCCAGTGGTCATGTATAGATGTGAGAGTTGGACTGTGAAGAAGGCTTAGCACCAAAGAATTGATGCTTTTGAACTGTGGTGTTGGAGAAGTCCCTTGGACTGCAAGGAGATCCAACCAGTCCATCCTAAAGGAGACAAGTCCTGGGTGTTCATTGGAAGGACTGATGCTAAAGCTGAAGCTCCAATACTTTGGCCACCTCATGCGAAGAGTTGACTCATTGGAAAAGACCCTGATGCTGGGAGGGATTGGGGACAGGAGGAGAAGGGGACGACAGAGGATGAGAAGGCTGGATGGCATCACCGACTCGATGGACATGAGTTAGAGTAAACTCCGGGAGTTGATGATGGACAGGGAGGCCTGGTGTGCTGCAGTTCATGGGGTCGCAAACAGTCGGACACGACTGAGCAACTGAACTGAACTGAAGGGTTTTTAAAATTTTTTATTTTATATTGGAATATAGTTGATTAACAATGTTGTGTCAATTTCAGGCAAACAGCAGAGTGATTCAGTTATATATGTATCTATTCCTTTTCAGTTTCTTTTCCCATTTAAGGTTATTACAGAATATCGTTGTGGGTTTTAATCTGCATTTCTCTAGATGATGTTGAGCATCTTTTTCTGTGCTTATTTGCCATTCATTTATCTATTTTGATGAAATGTGTATTCAGAGTTTTCACCAATTTTTAAATTTTTTTTTATGGAGTGTGTAACAGTTCTGATGAGTGAGAAATATAAGCCCTATATCAAGATACATGATCTGCAAACTTTTTCTCTTAGTCTGTGGCTTATCTTTTCATTTTTATCAATGGATCCTTGTAAGGATCAAACATTTTTAATTTGACTGTCTATTATTAGTTTTTTTCTTTCATGGATTGTATTTTTGTTTTCAAATCTAATAAATCATTCCCTAACTCAAAGTCATGAAGGTTTTCTGTGCTATTTTTGGAGGCACTGTTGTTCCACTGTTATGTTTAGGTCTGTGATCCAGTTCGAGTTAACTTTTGTGGACAATATGAGGTAGTGGTCTAAATTCATTTTGTTGCATATAAGTCATAAAACACTGTCCTTTCTTGATTTAACCTGACACCTCTATCATAAACATGTAAGATTATTACTACCTTTCTCATATAATTTAAAGATGTAAACTTCCCTCTGACCACTGCATTAGCTATAACTCATGATTTTTTGATATTGGTTTTTTGCTTTCTTTCAGTTTGAGGTACTTCCTAATTTCTTTTGTACTGCCTTCTTTGAATTATTTAGAGGTTGCAGTTTAATTTCCAGATATTTGGGTACTTCCTATTCTGTTTTGTTTTCTAGTCTTATTCTGATGTATTTGGAGAACATACTTTGTATTACTTCAGGTGTTTTAATTTTATTGAGACTTGTTTTATGGCCTAGTATAGAATCTGTCCCGGGAGTTCCTTTTGTAGTTGAAAAGGATATGCATTCTGCTGTTTTGGGTGGACTGTTTTATGTACTCAGTTAGTTCAGTTGGTTTACTAATGTTGTTCAAGTCTTCTGTATCTTTCCTAATTTTCTATTTGTGGTATCAACGATAGGAATATTGAAATCTTTTCAAGTTGTTTAATTCTTTGCACTTTGTCAATTTTTTCTTCAGGTATTTGCCTTTGGCTACACATGCATCTATACTTATGATAAATGTACATATTTATAATCACTATATCTTATTGATGAATTAACTCTTTTATCATTGTGAAATGTGCCTTTTCGTCTCTAGTAATAATATCGCCTTAAAGTCTATTTTGTCTGATGTTAGTGTAGCCAATCTAGCTTTTTTATGGTTACTGTTTGGTATGTATTTTCTGTTCTTCTATTTCCAACCTGTTTATGTCTTTGAGTTATTAATAAAATGTATATCTTGTAGACAGCGTATATCTAGATTTTGTTTTTTTTCCTCGGTCTGACAATCTGCTTTTGGATTGGCCTGTTTAATACATTTATTAAGTCTTAGGATTTATACTGTTGGCTATATATCTGCCATTTGCTATTTGTTTTCTGTCTGTCTCATGTCTTTTTTTTCCCCTCCATTTTTTTCTTTATTGCCTTCTTCTGTGTTAAATATTTTTTAGTGTACCATTTAAGTTCCTCTGTAAATTGTGTGTGTGTCTATGTGTGTTTGTTCTAAGTATTTCAGTATCTTTCACATATCACAATCTATTTTACATTAATGCATACTTAATTCCAGTAAAATATAGAAATTTTGCTCCAGCATAGTTCCATATTTCTCTCCTCTTTATGAATACATACCCAGAGACACAAACTGGATATATGTTATAAACGCAACAGTACAATGTTTTAGTTGTTGCTTTAAACAGTCTTACAATAAACAATCTTACAATTTTTTTAAGACATGAAGAAAAAGTATATTCATATAGTCACTTTATATTTACCGACATATATATCGTTGCCAACATTCTTCCTTCCTGTGACTCCAAGTTGCCATCTGGTATTGTTTTCTTATGCTGAGGGATAAAAGATTTATCTGTTAGTATTTCCTGTAGAGCAGAGTCTTCCAGGAACATGATCTCTTAGTTTTTATTTACCTGGGAATGATTTTATCTTTCATTTTCTTAAAACAGCTTCATTGAGATTTAACTGTATACCATAAAGTTCTCTCATTTAAAAGATAACATTAATGGCTTTTAGTATATTCATTATGCACCATCACTACAATCAGTTTTAGAACATTTCCATTCCAATCAAAAGAAATCCTTTACTCCTTATCTATTACCCACCCTCAGTTCAGTTCAGTTAAGTCGCTCAGTCGTGTCCGAGTCTTTGCCACCCCATGAATTGCAGCACACCAGGCCTCCCTGTCCATCACCAACTCCTTGAGTTCACCCAGACTCAGGTCCATCGAATCGGTGATGCTATCCAGTCATCTCATCCTCTGTCGTCCCCTTCTCCTCCTGCGGCCGATCCCTCCCAGCATCAGAGTCTTTTCCAATGAGTCAACTCTTTGCATGAGGTGGCCAAAGTATTGGAGTTTCAGCTTTAGCATCAGTCCTTCCAATGAACACCCAGGACTGGTCTCTTTCAGAACGGACTGGTTGGATCTCCTTGCAGTCCAAGGGACTCTCAAGAGTCTTCTCAATACCACAGTTCAAAAGCATCAATTCTTTGGCGCTCAGCTTTCTTCACAGTCCAACTCTCACATCCATGCATGGCCACTGGAAAAACCATAACCTTGACTAGATGGACCTTTGTTGGCAAAGTAATGTCTCTGCTTTTCAATATGCTATCTAGGTTGGTCATAACTTTCCTTCCAAGGACTGTCTTTTAATTTCATGGCTGCAATCACCATCTGCAGTGATATTGGAGCCCAAAAAAATAAAGTCTGATACTGTTTCCCCATCTATTTCCCATGAAGTGATGGGACCGGATGCCATGATCTTCGTTTTCTGAATGTTAGGCTTTAAGTCAACTTTTTCACTCTCCTCTTTCATTTTCCTCAAGAGGCTTTTTAGTTCCTCTTCGCTTTCTGCCATAAGGGTGGTGTCATTTGCATATCTGAGGTTATTGATATTTCTCCTGGCAATCTTGATTCCATCTTGTGCTTCCTCCAGCCCAGGGTTTCTCATGATGTACTCTGCATAGAAGTTAAATAAGCAGGGTGACAATATACAGCCTTGACATACTCCTTTTCCTATTTGGAACCAGTCTGTTGTTCCATGTCCAGTTGTAACGGTTGCTTCCTGACCTGCATGTAGGTTTCTCAAGAGGCAGGTCAGGTGGTCTGGTATTCCCATCTCTTTCAGAATTTTCCACAGTTTATTGTGATCCACACAATCAAAGGCTTTGGCATAGTCAATAAAGCAGAAATAGATGTTTTTCTGGAACTCTTTTGCTTTTTCCATGATCCAGCGAATGTTGGCAATTTGATCTCTGGTTCCTCTGCCTTTTCTAAAACCAGCTTGAAGTTCACATCTGGAAGTTCACAGTTCACATATTGCTGAAGCCTGGTTTGGAGAATTTTGAGCATTACTTTACTAGCGTGTGAGATGAGTTCAATTGTGCGGTAGTTTGAGCATTCTTTGGCATTGCCTTTCTTTGGGATTGGAATGAAAACTGACCTTTTCCAGTCCTGTGGCCACTGCTGAGTTTTCCAAATTTGCTGGCATATTGAGTGCAGCACTTTCACAGCATCATCTTTCAGGATTTGAAATAGCTCAACTGGAATTCCATCACCTCCACAAGCTTTGTTCGTAGTGATGCTTTCTAAGGCCCACTTGACTTCACATTCCAGGATGTCTGGCTCTAGGTGAGTGATCACACCATCATGATTATCTTGCTCATGAAGATCTTTTTTGTACAGTTCTAGGCAACCACTAACCTACTTTCTGTGACTATAGATTTACCTCTTCTGGACATTTCATATATATATGGAATCATGCAGTGTATGGTCCTTTGTGACTTGCTTCTTCATTTTCACTTTTGAAAAGCAGTGTTGGAAATTCCCTGCCATTCCAGTGTTTAAAACTCCATGCTGTCATGCCAAGGGCCCAGGTTTGATCCCTGGTTGGGGAACTAAAATCCCAAAAGCTGTGAGGCATGGCTAAAAAGAAAAAGAAAAATGGTTTCCCAGGATACAGTTTTCTTGCTAGAGAGTTGTGTTGTTTTTTTTTTCTGCCCTTTGAACATGTCATTACACTACCTTCTGGTCTCCATAGTTTGAGATGGAAAGTAGGTTTTTAACTATATTGTTGTTCTTCTGTATATGATGCATCACTTTTCTCTTACCATTGTCAAGATATTCTCTTTGGCTTTGGGTTTGTCCATGTGTAGGTAGCAAGAAGAGATAAGAAAGCCTTCCTCATTGATCAATCCAAAGAAATAGAGGAAAACAACAGAATGGGAAAGACTAGAGATCTCTTCAAGAAAGTTAAAGATACCAAGGGAACATTTCATGCAAAGATGGGCTCGAGAAAGGACAGAAATGGTATGGACCTAACAGAAGCAGAAGATATTAAGAAGAAGTGGCAAGAATACACAGAAGAACTGTACAAAAAGATCTTCACGAGCAAGATAATCACGATGGTGTGATCACTCACCTGGAGCCAGACATCCTGGAATGTGAAGTCAAGTGGGCCTTAGAAAGCATCACTACGAACAAAGCTAGTGGAGGTGATGGAATTCCAGGTGAGCTATTTCAAACTCTGAAAGATGATGCTGTGAAAGTGCTGCACTCAGTATGCCAGCAAATTTGGAAAACTCAGCAGTGGCCACAGGACTGGAAAAGGTCAGTTTTCATTCCAATCCCAAAGAAAGGCAATGCCAAAGAATGCTCAAACTACCGCACAATTGCACTCATCTCACACGCTAGTAAAGTAATGCTCAAAATTCTCCAAGCCAGGCTTCAGCAGAATGTGAACCATGAACTTCCAGATGTTCAAGCTGGTTTTAGAAAAGGCAGAGGAACCAGAGATCAAATTGCCAACATTCGCTGGATCATGGAAAAAGCAAAAGAGTTCCAGAAAAACATCTATTTCTGCTTTATTGACTATGCCAAAGCCTTTGACTGTGTGGATCACAATAAACTGTGGAAAATTCTGAAAGAGATGGGAATACCAGACCACCTGACCTGCCTCTTGAGAAACCTATATGCAGGTCAGGAGCAACAGTTAGAACTGGACATGGAACAACAGACTGGTTCCAAATAGGAAAAGGAGTATGTCAAGGCTGTATATTGTCACCCTGCTTATTTAACTTCTATGCAGAGTACATCATGAGAAACGCTGGGCTGGAAGAACCACAAGCGGGAATCAAGATTGCCAGGAGAAATATCAATAACTTCAGATATGCAAATGACACCATCTTTATGGCAGAAAGTGAAGAGGAACTAAAAAGCCTCTTGAGGAAAATGAAAGAGGAGAGTGAAAAAGTTGACTTAAAGCTCAACATTCAGAAAACGAAGATCATGGCATCCGGTCCCATCACTTCATGGGAAATAGATGGGGAAACAGTGGGAACAGTGTCAGACTTTATTTTTTGGGGCTCCAATATCACTGCAGATGGTGACTGCAGCCATGAAATTAAATGATGCTTACTCCTTGGAAGAAAGGTTATGACCAACCTAGATAGCATATTGAAAAGCAGAGACATTACTTTGCCAACAAAGGTCCATCTAGTCAAGGCTGTGGTTTTTCCAATGGCCATGTATGGATGTGAGAGTTGGACTGTGAAGAAAGCTGAGTGCCAAAGAATTGATGCTTTTGAACTGTGATGTTGGAGAAGACTCTTGAGAGTCCCTTGGACTGCAAGGAGATCCAACCAGTCCATTCTGAAGGGGATCAGCCCTAGGATTTCTTTGGAAGGAATGATGCTGAAGCTGAAACTCCAATACTTTGGCCACCTCATGCAAAGAGTTGACTCATTGGAAATGACTCTGATGCTGGGAGGGATTGGGGGCAGGAGGAGAAGGGGATGACAGAGGATGAGATGGCTGGATGGCATCACTGACTCAATGGACGTGAGTCTGGGTGAACTCCTGGAGTTGGTGATGGACAGGGAGGCCTGGCATGCTGCAATTCATGGGATGGCAAAGAGTCGGACACAACTGAGCAACTGAACTGAACTGAACTAAAGTGTGGTACTACTGTGTTTATCACACTTGAGATTCATTGATGTTATGGATTTATAAGTTACCATTTTCATCAAATTTGGGAAATTTTAGAGTGCTGTTTTTTTTAATATTTGTTTTTACTCTCTTGTCCTCCTTCTGGTACTCTCATTTCTAGGTTGGGATCTTGACATTGTCTCACAGGATTTTGTGTCATTTATATTTAATATCTTTCTCTGTCTTCTTTGCATTGAGCAGTTTCTATTACTCTATGTTGTAGGCTATTTATACTGCCATCTCAAATCTGCTGGTGAGTTCATCTTAATCAGTGTTTCATTTTCATTATTGTTTCCAACTCTACAGTTTCTTCTCCCCTCTCCCCTCCCTCTCCTCTCTCTTCCCCTTCTCTCTCCCTCCTTTTCTTCTTTCTCCTTTTTTGTGCTATTTATTTTACAGTTTCTATTTCTGTATTGAGACTATTCCTTGTTTGTTGATTTGTCATCGTATTTTCCGTTAGTTGTCTGAATGTATTTTTATTAATAGAAGGGCTTTCCTGGTGGCTCAGATAATAAAGAATCTGCCTGCAATGCAGGATACCCAGGTTTGATCCCTGGGTTGGGAAAATCCCTTGGAGAAGGGCATGGCAACCCGCTCTAGTATTCTTGCATGGAGAATATCCATGGACAGAGGAGCCTGGCAGGCTACAGTCCATAGGGTCACACAGAGTCGGACACGACTGAAGTGACTAAGCAGCAGCAGCATATTAATAGAAAAGAATTGCTGACGTCTTCATACTGCCATAATGAGAAGTCTTTTTTTAATTTCAGTTTTTATTATTGAGGTATAATTAATGTGCCATAAAATTAGCCCTTTTTAAGTGAATAATTCACTGGTTTTTCAGTTCAGTTCAGTTGCTCAGTCGTGTCTGACTCATTGCGACACCATGGACTGCAGCATACCAGGCCTTTCTGTCCACCACCAACTCTTGGAGTTTACTCAAACTCGTCCATTGAGTTGGTGATGCAATCCAACCATCTCATCCTCTGTCCTCCCCTTTTCTTCCTGCCTTCAATCTTTCCCAGCATCAGGGTCCTTTCAAATGAGTCAGTTATTCGCATCAGGTGGCCAAAGTATTGGAGTTTCAGCTTCAACATCAGTCCTTCCAATGAACACTCAGGACTGATTTCCTTTAGGATGGACTGGTTGGGTCTCCTTGCAATCCAAGGGACTCTGAAGAGTCTTCTCCAACACCACAGTTCAAAAGCATCAATTCTTTGGTGCTCAGCTTTCTTTATAGTTCAACTCTCACATCCATACATGACCACTGGAAAAACCATAGCTTTGACTAGACAGACCTTTGTTGGCAAAGTAACGTCTCTGCTTTTTAATATGCTGTCTGCTGCTGCTGCTGCTGCTAAGTCGCTTCAATAGTGTCCGCCTCTGTGCAACCCCATAGACGGCAGCCCACCAGGCTCCCCGTCCCTGGGATTCTCCAGGCAAGAACACTGGAGTGGGTTGCCTCCAATGCATGAAAGTGAAAGTGAAGTCACCCAGTCACGCCCGACTCCTAGCGACCCCATGGACTGCAGGCCACCAGGCTCCCCTGTCCATGGGATTCCCCAGGCGTGGGGTGCCACTAAGTTGGTCATAACTTTCCTTCCAAGGAGTAAGTGTCTTTTAATTTCATAGCTGCAGTCACCATCTGCAGTGATTTTGGAGCCCAAAAAAACAAAGTCTGACACTGTTTCCACTGTTTCCCCATCTATTTCCCATGAAGTGATGGGACCGGATGCCATGATCTTCGTTTTCTGAATGTTGAGCTTTAAGTCAACTTTTTCACTCTCCTCTTTCATTTTCCTCAAGAGGCTCTTTAGTTCTTCTTCACTTTCTGCCATAAAGGTGGTGTCATCTGCATATCTGAGGTTATTGATATTTCTCCTGGCAATCTTGATTCCCGCTTGTGCTTCTTCCAGCCCAGCGTTTCTCATGATGTACTCTGCATAGAAGTTAAATAAGTAGGGTGACAAAATACATCCTTAATGTACTCCTTTTCCTATTTGGAACCAGTCTGTTGTTCCATGTCCAGTTCTAACTGTTGCTTCCTGACCTGCATACAGATTTCTCAAGAGGCAGGTCAGGTGGTCTGGTATTCATTTATAGGAAATCTGTCTCAAGGATACAGTTTAAGTGTAGAAGAATCTTTGTAAAAGATGTTCAGTCAGTTATTTGTAAGAGTGAAACAATAGAACTACTACTAAAAAAGTGAAAGACCAGTGAATTAATGTACCGTCCACTTAGTGAAATACTGTTATGTAACCATTAACACAGTTGAAGAGTTTGACTTAAAAATATTTTTTTTAAAATAGTTGTATTGTTGAATAAAGCTATGTAAATAGGAAGCAAAGATTCATGAAATGATCTGTGATAAAATCTCTAATCTTATTTCAAAACACAGTGTTATGTTCTCAGTGCTTTACATGAATAAAGTCATGGAGTTCTATCAGCAACAGTGAGTTAGGCAGTTTGTTCTGATCCACTTTGACACAAGGAAACTGAAACACAAGGTTAAGTTACTTGCTCAAAATCTCATATGCTGGTAAGTGGCAGAGCCAAGATTTGAACCGAGGTTTTGGCTCCAGCGTCTGTAGTCAATGTGAACTATTTCAAGTTTCTCATGGTTTTTCATCACTGAACTGCAGCAAGTCCAGCAGGATACTAATCACCTAGAATGGTGATAGTTGTTCAAGGGACTAAAAGGGAAAAGGGAGGGAGGAGTCTGGGTTTATTCGTAAATTGTAGGTGAATGAAACTCAACATGTTTCTCTTTCTGTAGCAGTCTGATGTGGTAATGTATGTTGTGAAACTCTGAGAAGGGGTTATAATATGAAGAATGGACTCAATTTTTTTGATCGTAGAACCTTTTTCACCCCCTCAAGACTTCTCAAGGGACCAGTGTTCCTAAGGAGTATACTCTGGGTGATACTGGCCCACAGAAGAGTCCATGCTCTGACCCACAAGGAAATTAGTATCTGGTCCCTGTCTGTCTTCAGCCTCCACTGATCATCTTCATCTTCGAGGACCTTTTTTCACCTCTTTGCCTCATGAGTGTGGTCCTCCAATAGTTGTAATTTCTTCCTTCAGCTAGTGAGGGCAAATATAGTTTTAAGAATGTTCTGTTGTTCCTGTGTAGACTGCCTCCTAATAATGATGATACAGATTATTCTGATGATTAGAGTACCTTATTTTAAGGACTGTAGTGGATTTTGTCAATTTTTAGTTGTTTTTATTTTTATCTTTTCACTCTTTTTGGGGGGCATTTTTAAAAAGAGATATGAGAGTTCTGTCTCCTAAAAGAGACAGCTGGAGCCTTTTTGAACTAGGTGTTGGCATTTGGAACCCTCAAGTACTTACAGGCATCCCCTGTCCCTTTCATGTTGCTCTGTGTATACTCCATATGATCCAGAGGTCTTTTGTCTCTTTCCCAAGGCACACCATGTACTTGCAGAACAAAGAAAACTTCCAGGATGAGTGCACTAAGCTTCTGGTTGGCAATATTGTTATAACCCGATATAACAATCGTACCTATCGTATTGATGATGTGGATTGGAATAAGACTCCAAAAGATAGCTTCATCATGTCTGATGGGACGGAGATTACATTCTTGGACTACTACAGGTAGAGGAAGGAACTGGGCTTGGGCTTGCAGGTTGGTGCGTGGTCTATCGTTCTCCAGTAAGAGTGACATGTAGCAGGACACGTCAAAAGTAATTGGATTGGTAATGCACCCAAGATTGACGAGTTTGTTTGTGGGATTTGACCTGAATTTGCTACCCTTACAGTTTTATTTCCTTTAGTACTTTTTGCAAGTTATTTCATAAATTAATCTCAGAGCTTTAAAATTATGTTTCCTTTTCTGTTTTGGTTCGAAGTCTGGTTGGAGAGATTAAATTCAAGTCATTAATCATTTGACTGTCATTTTGCCTTTCTAGTTACCTAAGCCCTTTGGCCTGATGAAGATTTTTATTTTTATTTTTTTGTTTGTTGGCCTGATTGAGTTTTTAAAGAATTTCTTTCCTGGGCTGTTATCCTGTTTCCTCTCTATTTAATTGCATTAACTTGAGTCTGCTTTTTCTAGTTATGAATGTACTCTGGTGAATTTATGATGGATCTTTGACAAGGGTATAATACAAATAGTATACCTCAGTCCTGGTTAACGCTCAGACTGTGTTGCAGTAAGAATGGTGATGCTGCTACTGACAGTTTCTTCCTGCCTCTGTTCTGCTCTAGCAAAAACTATGGGATCGCAGTAAAGGAAGAGGACCAGCCACTGCTGATCCACAGGCCCAGTGAGAGACAGAATAACCAAGGGATGGTGAGTGGTGGTGGTGGTGGTGCATGTCAGGCTGATGCTTCCAGCCAGATTCTCTACCCATCAGCCGCTCTTCACCTTCTTCATGGCTCTGGGAGCCATGAGGCTATGATTACAGTGTGGTTAGGGAAAGCTGTGCATTCTTTGTCTGTCTCCTATACCCAGAGGTACTCTTGAAGACCCCTTAGTGAGAAACTAAACATCCAAAGAATGAGTTAGGTTAGGAATACGGAGAATTGACTGCTAAAGAAGATTGAAACACTGGGTCCATTTAGAGAAGCTGGAGACATTTTAACAGGGTTAGGGACCAGGGAAAAATACCTTGACACCTAACTCCTCTGTCTTCAGAGTGGAGACTGAAGATCAAAATAGGTTAAGATGAGACAGAGGCACCAGCTTGATAGGATATATTGTGTGATATCCACCTACTTACTTGGAGGCCCAAGTGAAAAAACAGTTCTAGTTTTTCTAGTTTTCCCTCTGCTTTTGACAGTTTTAATATTTTTCTCTTTACCTAGTGCAACCAATTGTGACCAATTGTGACCCAAGTGAGAAAAGGATAAAACACTGGTCGTGTTTCCTGCCCTCTTCTCTGGGGTCTTATGTTCCTAAGAGTGCCTGTTATACCCCTGTGGGACCAGTTTGGGCCTGCTAAAGTCTTATACCAGTCAGAGGAACAGGATCCTCTCTGACTGCCTTGCTTTCCCTCTGTTCTCTCCTCCAAGTTGCTAAAAAGTGAAATCCTGCTGCTCCCTGAGCTTTCCTTCATGACTGGAATCCCTGAGAAGATGAAGAAGGACTTCAGAGCCATGAAGGTGAGAAGGGCCTGCTTTGAACCCAAGACCATTTTGATAGAGATATGGCTTGCATTGGGCCAGATTTGCATCATCACCTGGGCAGGTTCATTTTTCCTCTCCATAAGCGTGATATGTGTCTCTTCCCACACACTGGGAAAGAGCTGACCAGAGCTTTCTTTGGAATGTTGTTACAATAGTAGAACGACTAGATTATAAGGTAAAAGGATACAAATAGTTCTAGCATCACCCTCCCCAATCTGATGGGGGACTGTAGGCTGGTCATGTGACCATAAATGATGTTCTTTGAGAGCACTGAATTTTTCTAACATTTCTGTAAGCCTTCAGTTTATTTGAAGGGATGGAGGAAATAATGTAGCAAAAAGTCAGCAAGTTGGAGAGAGAAATTAGAGGATAGAAGTTCATGCTGTGGTGCTTGGGCGTCCTGGAGGTCTCATGTAGGGCACAGTAGCTGGGAGGCAGAGGTGTGTGCAGTAGCGAGGGTCCAGACCCTGAGGGCTCCACCTCCATACTGTCCGCTTGGGTCTTTCCACCTGCATGCTGCTCTTCTGTCTCTGTCTCAGTCCTTGTCTGTCCCAGTTTTGGACCCCTGGGCTTGTCTGAGATGCCATGAATTGTTTTTAGTAACATCGTAAAGAGCTAAAGTGAATTCCTATAAGAGAGTTCTTTCATGTTTACCTTCTGATACTTCTGCTTTCAGTATGTAGGTCAAAGCTCTTCCTTACAACTCCCAGTTACCTAATGACTTTATGATCACAGAGCTATCTATATAGCCCCATAGACTCACTGCCCTAATGACTGCCACGCAGGGAGCAACAGCCGCACAGTTCATTAGTTCCAGAAGCTAAAGAAAGAATTCACTTGCATGATTCTGAATCTTCATCCCATTAGATGTTCATTCAACAATAAATATTTAGAAAACACCTATTATGGGTTACACCCTGGACCAAACAAGTGTTTTATAGTGACATTAACTGACTAGTATCATATGACATGAAGTATAAGACCAGATGTGTTTTACGTTTGCCTGCGTGCCTGGCATAGGGCATTTTTCTGCCCCGATGTTTAATAGGTATAGTCAAGTCTCCTTACATGGCTTTGAGAAAGAGAATAAGATTTAGATGTCATGAGAAAGAAACAGTGACAATTTTAAATACTTTGTATCTATGTGTGTGTGTAACTGAATCACTTTGCTCTACAGCAGAAATGAACACAACATTGTAAATCAACTATACTTCAATTAAAAAAAATTCTTTTATGGCTAAAATTTTAACCTTATACTTCATTCACTTTCATGAGCTATTATAATAAAGTCCTTGGAGACACTTTAAAATTTCTACAGATTTTAGTGGGAAAAAGATTTTTCTATGGAAATGTTCTCTGCATTGGGGTTTCTTTAATCTCATACTAGAGAAGTAATAGCTTAGTATCTCCATTTTGATTCTATTCAGGATTTGACCCAGCAGATCAACCTGAGCCCCAAACAGCACCATAGTGCTTTGGAATGCTTGCTACAGAGAATTTCGAAAAATGAGACAGCTAACAATGAACTGACACGTTGGGGACTCTATCTGCAGAAAGATGTACATAAGGTAAACTGGAAGATATGATGGTAGGAAATATCATTACAAAGAATTAAGAGCTTTCTGAGACTAGGTGATAACTTCCTATCTTGTCTTTATTTTACAGTTTTTGCTTTATTATTATACTTTTTATTTGGTCCTAGTCATAATTGAATTTCCTTGACTTAATTTGCTATTAGCTCTTACAGATTTTCTTCTGTATTTCCCAGGATCTGAGTTGTTACTTTCCAGTCAAGCAAAAGGAATATTGACCCTCAAAATTTACCTCATTTTTAGTTTTCCAGCCCAAATTACTCTTAACGTTCTATGTCTTTTTCTACCCCCTCTGCAAGTTTTTCTTTCCCAATGATTAACTTGTGTTTCTTTGAATGTATTACTGTTGTTGTTTTCATAGGCATAAAGTCTCAGACTTGTACATTTTAATTTTCACGTGGCCCTTTCTGCCTGCAGTTTGCCTGAGTCCACTCCATTGTATTTTATGCAGCGTGAGACAGTGCAGAGGCAGCATGAGTTGGTGAAGTCCTTGGCTTTGAACCTCAGTTCTGCCTCTTGCCTTGTTGGTTACTTGAAACAAATTGCTTAGCATCTCATAGTTTCTTTATCTGTTAAATAAAGATGATATTGAGTTAACAGAATTACATGGTAAAATCGTTAGCATAATATTTGACACCTAGCACGTGTTCAGTAAATACTAGCTTTTATTGCTTTTTTACTTTTCTCTCTAGGTTATACCTAAAATACTAATAATTGATTCTGTCTTTTGTTCTCTTTCCCTCTGAACTGACTCCTTCTTAAAATTTTTTTTTAATATTTATCTTATTTTTTGGCTGTGGTGGACCTTTGTTGCTGCGCTCTCAGGCTTTCTCTAGTTGCGGCAAGCGGGGCTACTCTTTGTTGTGGTGCACAGGCTTCTCCTTGCAGTGGCTTCTCTTGTTGCAGAGCATGGGCTCTAGAGCATGCAGGCTTCAGCACTTGCAGCACATGGGCTCAGTAGTTGTGGTGCCCAGGTTTAGATACCCCCAGGCATGTGGGATTTTCCCAGACCAGGAATCAAACCAGTGTCCCTTGCATTGCCAGGCAGATTCTTAACCATTGGACCATCAAGGAAGTCCCAAAATTGTTTTTCTTTTTTTTTTTAAACAAAAGTAGTGGAAAGTCTATAAGGAAAATGTGGATATCGTAGAAAATGTAAAGAAGGGAATAAAAACATCAGTAGTTTCATTGCCCAAAGATAATATCTTAGTGATTTATTTTAGGCACATAAAAAAAGATAGTATTATTTTCAGTATATTTTGTTTCCATAAACTTTTTTTCCTGTGAGAGTGAATCTTTTCTTATAAAATTGTGCTTATACTATATATGGTTTTGCATCTTGTTTTTCATGTATTATTGTATCTTGAACATGTGTTCATGTTATTAAATATTATTTGAAGATGTAGAAAACTTAAGCCAAAGAAGAAAAATGTTCATCTGTAGTCATGCTATATCAGAATACCTATAACCACTGTTAACATTTTGGTATATAACCTTTAGTTTTTTTGGTCTGGGTATATGTGCATGCACATACTCACATGCGGTATATATTTAAATGGTTTCCTCTTTTTTTTTATTTTATTTTTAAACTTTACATAATTGTATTAGTTTTGCCAAATATCAAAATGAATCTGCCACAGGTATACATGTGTTCCCCATCCTGAACCCTCCTCCCTCCTCCCTCCCTATACCATCCCTCTGGGTCGTCCCAGTGCACTAGCCCCAAGCATCCAGTATCGTGCATTGAACCTGGACTGGCAGCTTGTTTCATACATGCTATTTTACATGTTTCAATGCCATTCTCCCAAATCTTCCCACCCTCTCCCTCTCCCACAGAGTCCATAAGACTGTTTATACATCACTGTCTCTTTTGCTGTCTCGTACATAGGGTTATTGTTACCATCTTTCTAAATTCCATATATATGCGTTAGTATACTGTATTGGTGTTTTTCCTTCTGGCTTACTTCACTCTGTATAATAGGCTCCAGTTTCATCCACCTCATTAGAACTGATTCACATGTATTCTTTTTAATGGCTGAGTAATACTCCATTGTGTATATGTACCATAGCTTTCTTATCCATTCATCTGCTGATGGACATTTAGGTTGCTTCCATGTCCTGGCTATTATAAACAGTGCTGCAATGAAAACTGGAAATAGAACTGCCTTATGATCCAGCAATCCCACTGCTGGGCATACACACTGAGGCTTCCTCTTTTTTTATTCAGTTTATTTGTAATGTTTTTTCATGTCATTTAATATTTTTCTGAATATTTTAATGGATAACAGATAATTCATTTTACTAATAATTTCTTACTCTTTTACATTCAAATTGAATTTAGCATTTTCCTATGAAAATCTGTGAACATCCTTATAATTATATCTTTGTACATGATGTTTATTTTCATAGATTTATGGAAGTGAAATTGCTAGGTCAGTGGACATATATATTTATGTTTCCAGTACTTTTTGGTATTTTGCCCTCCAGAAAGTTTCAGCAGTTTTTTGCTTTCATAAGCAAAGATGAGTCTGATTCCTTTGTTGTTCAGTCACTAAGTTGTATCCAACTCTTTCATGACTGTAGCCCTCCAGTCTCCTCTGTCCATGGTATTTCCCAGCCAAGAATACTGGAGTGGATTGCCATTTCTTTTTCTGGGGATCTTCTTGACTCATTCTTCAATTCAGTTTTTATAATGTATACATTGCTGTTTATTTTTTGCAAAAACAGGATTATGTTAAGTGCACTTAGAAAGTGAGTGTAATGGTCACAAAATATCCATCATATAGATATATCAATTTAGTTATTTTCTTACTTTTGGATATTTAGATCTGATTTATTTATTATTCTTCATTTTAATTTGGTCTTTCATTATATGAATTTTTTTCCTGTTTTTCTTTTGTATAAAGTATAATAGTTTATGTTTAGTCTTATTACAGCATTTTCTCTTTAATTTTCTACTTAAATTTTTCTAAATATTATTTTCCTGTTCACCTTGAATTTATAGGCATTTTACCTTCATTCTCTGGTTCTAAAGACGCAATGTTTTCTGATCCCTTTCTTGGGGACCATGTTGGGAGCTTCAGTAATTAAAGGGCTGCTGCTGCTGCTACTGCTAAGTCACTTCAGTTGTGTCCGACTCTGTGCTACCCCATAGACGGCAGCCCACCAGCCTCCCCCATCCCTGGGATTCTCCAGGCAAGAACACTGGAGTGGGTTGCCATTTCCTTCTCCAACGCATGAAAGAGAAAAGTGAAAGTGAAGTCGTTCAGTTGTGTCCGACTCTTCACGACCCCATGGACTGCAGCCTATCATGGGATTTTCCAGGCAAGAGTACTGGAGTGGGGTGCCATCGCCTTCTCCGAATTAAAGGGCAGTGCCTATCAAAACTGTGTGTGTTCAGAATTTTATTGACATGGATTCTTAACTGCTAACAGTTGCATTTTTCTACCATTTTCAGAAGTTAAGACCGGAACAGGTGTATATAGTAGAGTAGACCAAGCCTTTGAACATTTTTCTAACTAATGTTTGCAGATGGTTCGTGTCATAGGTGCTTTATTTTCTGTTTAGATTGAAGGACGTGTTCTGCCAATGGAAAGAATTAACTTAAGAAATATATCATTTATCACATCTCCGGAACTAAACTGGATTAAGGAAGTAACCAGAGACCTTTCCATCTTGACTGTAAGTGATTTGTGAGGTGGTAAAGAGAGGGCCAGTATTCCTAGAAGTGTGAGGAAGCAGAAATTATTTAGTTGTCCTCTTTTTGAGAGGAAGTACCAACTGAATTCCCATGGAATTACTTACTTAACTAAGGTTCTTCAAACAAGAGCAAATTGATGAGTTGTCAGAGGTAAGCCCTTTGCTTGACCATAGATTCAGGACAAAGAAATAAATTGCTGTGGTAATTCGTACAGTGCCAGCCTATTGCCAACTGCTCTTTGTTCTTCCTTCTTCCTTTCTCTTTCCTTCCTCTTTTCCCCTACAGTTTCCGTGAAAGAAGTAAAATTAAAAGTTTCCTACCAAGTCAACTAAAGAAAAAAATGGTATTATAATTATTCTAAAATCTTTTTTGCTAACCTGGTTGCTATGGCCATGCATAAAGTATACACATTTTGTTTCTAAAATGTTTTTTGGAAATATATTTAAAGAAAAGGTACATTTATGTATATCAGATCAGTCGCTCAGTCGTGTCTGACTCTTTGCGACCCCATGAATTGCAGCACGCCAGGCCTCCCTGTCCATCACCAACTCCTGGAGTTCACTGAGATTCAGTTTTGATTAATTTTCACAAATTGAGTAATCAATACTGGGTTAAGAAGCAGAACTTTACCAGTGCCCCAGACTCTTCCCTCCATGATCCTAATTACTACTACCTGTTACCCTTACATAGTCCCAAAATGGCCACTGTTCTGACCTCTGACAGCATTGAATTTTTTAAAGCCGTGTTTGTATGTAACATATACATGGAACCATACCGTATATATTCTTTGATGTCTGCCTTCCTTTCTTCAACCTTGCTTGATGAGTTTCTCCATATCATTAAGTATAGTTATAGAGCTTCCATTCTCATTGCTGCATAGTATTCCATTGTGAGCCTGCCACAATGTACTTACAACACACATCTACATTAGTAATTGGCATTAGATAAGACAGGACTGAAGCAGAGTGAAAAGCAGTTTGTTCTTTGGAGTAACATCTCCTGAAATGATGTTGGCGTGTTGGAGATGTCATGGGAAGTACTAAAAAATAGCTTGTGGTTGTTCCTAGGTCCCCATGCATTTCTGGGCACTGTTTTACCCAAAGAGAGCAATGGATCAAGCCCGAGAGCTGGTGAACATGTTGGAGAAGATAGCCGGCCCCATTGGCATGCGTATGAGCCCACCGGCCTGGGTGGAACTGAAGGATGATCGCATAGAGACCTATGTCAGAACCATTCAATCCATGCTGGGGGTTGAGGTATAAATTAACTTGAATTTTCTGGATGCCCATTTTGAAATACTTGAATACTTGATTTTATATTACCCTGGTTGTTGGTCTGCTGTTGATGGTGTCCAGGAACCTGTGTCTTACTCATATGCACGTGAAACAATTAACAGAGTAGTCTACATGCCCTTTGGCTGGGTTTGCTTCTCTCCTGTGTTGGCATTCTCACTCACTCTAGTGTTCTGTTCCTCATGTAATTGGCCGAGAGAATAGCTGACTTAACTTCAGTTTGTTATCATTATAGAACATGTGCTCAGAAAGCAGTTTCCTGGGCCAGGTGCTATCTTGGACGATTCAGTACTGAGCTGTCACAGTCTGGTCTGGCTTAAGATTCAAATTGCTCCAGTGATGAACTTGGCAGGGGGCCTATCAGCTTGTTCCTGATAGCCGAATGGTATCACTAGAGCTGAGCAGGTCATAGTATTCACAGCTTAGTAGTTCAGGCCTACAGTTCTTATCTGTACATAAAACAGAGGAAGAAGATTAAGGAGAGAGCAAAAGCAGGCAAAAAATTTTGGAGATAACTGGCCCTTGAATTGAAGAGTCAGTTCATGTGAGATCAATACTAGAATTAGGTTATGTTCGCGTCATGACTTTCTCTTGATCCACCACTCTGGGTGTATCATCTGTAGCAGCACACTCATGTTCTCCCTTTCTTTGTATTTTCTTGCTGACTTTCCATGTCTTCTTATTCTGTAGTGGCCTTCCCTGGGCCTGATAAATTCTGCCTTGCTTTCAAAAGAAAAGTCCAGCTTAGTACCTCCGCTCGCTCCCCCCATCTCATGTTCCTTGGCATGGTCCTTTTATGAGAGTGCACTGCCAACAATCTTCATGGATATTGACATGGATATGAGTTACATTCCTAATGTAACTTAGTCTTACTTGGTCATATTGGTCTTATTATCTGTCATCTTTCTGGCATTCTGTTTCATTATTCTCTTTATTTCAGGGTCATAAACTCAGATGTCTGCCAGAGTGAAGTGAGCCAGGAGGGAACTCTAGTGAATAAAGAGAGTAAACCCCATGACTGCAGATAACAGCCCAGCATTGTCAAATTGATTTTTAATTTGTTTTTCAATAGAAGCCAAAAATCTAGATTTGCACTTGTATATCTACCTAGCAGTTTAAATGTTAATGTAAAACAAACTTGTGACTCATTATAGAGACTAAAAAACCACATCCATTTCTTAGATCCAGCCCATAGGCTCACAGTGTACAGCCTTTGTTCTCTGTGACTTTGGAAGTTCTTTGATATGATTGCTGGAATGTGTGTCCTCTGAAAGATCTTAATTTAAAACTAATCTGGTTTGGAATAGTATACTATTGATTTCTGATTGTAGCATAAAAAGTTGGCCAATTTTTTACTTCTGTGCTGCTTTCCTTTATTCACATTTTGAAAGGGCCTCTTTTTTTTTTTCCCCTCTTACTTTAATTTTTTTCAATTTTTAAAATCACACTGCACAGCATGTGGTACCTTAGTTCCCCAACCAGGGATCAAACCCAAGCTCCCTCCAGTGGAAGCATGGAGTCAACCACTGGACCGCCAGGGAAGTCAGATCCTTTGTTTTTAATATCAGATCTCTTAAGTAGTGAGAGGTAGAAGATACTGATATAAGATAAGCTGCTGGCAATATTTTTCTCTATCATAATCAGAGAGTTAGGAAGATCTTATGGATTTGGCAGTGACTTCATTTCCTCTGCATTTGGCTCTGAATCCTTTCTTCTGATATTATGTTCCCTATTTCCTAGTTAAAGTTCTGTGGCATGAATGTCATAAGGCACTTAGTTTACTAAAGAGAGTGGCAAAAAAAAAAAAAATGTCGGGAATTAAAAGCATCAACTAATAAGAAACCCTTTCATATTTTTAAGTCTGGTCTTTTGCAAGCATCTTAAGTCTCCTAATGAATAAGTCAGGTAATCAGGACCAGCTCTAGATAATTTAACATAGCATGTTACATAGCTAAGCAAAGAAGCCTGGAACCCAAAAAATGTGAACCCAAAGGTCCATTCATGTTCAAGGACCTTTGTCTGTGTTGGAATGTCCACCATCTTTGTTTCAGCCCCCATTATACACTAAAGGTCCTCTGGCTTTCCAGACTCTTGAACTGCCCCTGACTAGAACCCTATCAGGGTCCCCTCAGAGTTCCAAAGCCTGACTTATATATACTTTATCTCCTCAAGGGGAAGATACAGATGGTTGTTTGCATCATCATGGGTACACGTGATGATCTCTACGGGGCCATTAAAAAGCTGTGCTGTGTGCAGACTCCTGTACCCTCACAGGTGAGTGGGAGCTAGGCAGGAGGTGCAGATGGAAACTCGAGCATCCCTTGAGGCTTGGAAAAGCGGGATAAATCTGTTCAAAAAGACTGAAGTCACCATTAGAAGCCAGTGTGTGTAGACCCAGCTGGTGAAACTTCTCCTATTAGAGTAACCTGGGAATAGCAGATGCTCTTTGTAAATACTGCTTTCATGTCCCCACATGAGCACTTGTGCTTGTTCACAGCCAAGTCACCAGGTTGTTTCACATGACTGGGTTCTGAGAGTATAGGCGTCCCTTTGAAAGGGGAAAGCTGGCTTTTCCTATGGAGATTAATTTTTTTTTTACTCTGCATGAGATATTTTTGAAAGTTTTTATTGGCTGGTTTTTTGATTTTCATTTTGTGTGCACATGTGTGTACACGCATGCCTGACTAGAGACCCAATTAGAGTTAGAACTGTTAGTGCAAAGTAAATGATCTGCCAGCTGGAGTTTCTTGAGCAAATGTAGTATTTGCTTTAGAGTAGTTTATGTTGTCTGAAAGGTTGCTAGTGTCCTCTTTCCCCATATCTTTTGGTCCCTGTATTACAGGTCATCAATGTCCGAACCATTGGTCAGCCCACCAGACTTCGAAGTGTGGCCCAGAAAATTTTACTTCAGATTAACTGTAAATTGGGTGGTGAGCTCTGGGGAGTAGATATTCCTCTGGTGAGTGATGCTGAGATATGTCTTCATTCAGTTCATCTCCCCAAACAGTCCTGCCTGGCTATTTTCCTAATTTCCTCCCAGAGTTTTCCATATTCTCATTGCCTTGAAATCAGAGTGGTTCATTGCTTGTTTTCGTATAGGCCAAAAGCTTAGACTGGTTTTCACATTTTTAAATGGTTGAGAAAAATAAACATATCTCCAGACACGTGAAAATGGTGAAATTCAGTTTTCACTGTCCTTAAATGAAGTTTTATTGGAACATAGCCTTACTCCTTTATGTACTACAACCTGTGGCTGCTTGTGTGTTGCAGTGGCAGAATTACATAGTTCCCCAGAGACCGTGTGGCTCACAAAGCCTAAGGTCTTTACTGATTAGCTCTTTACAGAAAGTCTGCCAATCCCTGATCTTGACAATCTCTGACTATGTTCACAGTGTTTAAAATTTTCAGTTTGGTTGCACCCTTTCTCCCCCTCTCCCCAGAACTTACTTCCATATGTTGCTTTGGGGTTCAGACAACAGTTCAACGTGGGGTGACAGATTACTTGGATGTTTTGGTTTGTTTTTTGCTTTCTGACCCAGAAACAGTTAATGGTGATTGGAATGGATGTCTACCATGACCCCAGCAGAGGCATGCGCTCCGTGGTTGGCTTCGTCAAAGCATCAATCTGTGAGTGCCACTCCTGGCTCTGTTGTGTTTGGTTACCTTATTTGAACACCTAGTCTTACTATAAAGCCATAAAATTTTTTGAGTATTCAATATTGTAGTAAAAGTATACTAAAATCCTTCCTTCTCTCTCTTCCTATAATATTAATTTGTGCAATTCCTTGTCACATGTCTTAAGTTTCTTCCCTGGCTGCAGTGTGATCCCTTTCAGAATGGAGCCTGTGTCTTGGTGGTAGTGGATTTTTCCCCCTGAGAAATGAGGGATTTTTGTTTTTCTGATTATAAAAATGAAGCTTGCTTATGTAAAAATCTCTGGAAATTGAGAAAGTGAAAATTCTTCATGGTTTATCTTTTATTAACCACCACCAAAGATTTGGCATATATATACTTTTAGGTTCTCTTTTATGTACATATTAACACTTCCAGGTAGCTGGTGGACACACAAGTGGCATATTACTATATATTCTGTTCCTCATTTTTTGTGTACTTAAACTATATATTTTGGACATTTTCCCATATCAATATAAATAAATGTCCATTGTTTCTTTTTAATTGCTGCATGGAATTTATTATATGCTACAGCACTATTTATTTAATCCTCTGTAGGTGGATATCTAGGGTTTTTTTTTTTTTCAATTAAAAGCAGTATGGTAGCAAATATTCACAATTATTTATATTCTGTAGCTGCTTTACATGTATCTTTTCCTTGCATCAGCATGTGATTTTACATGTAACATAAATGCATTTGCTGGGTACTTGTATGACTGATACATGCAGAAGCCTGTGTGTGCTGACATTCAGATCTAGTCCTTCCTCTGTGGATGTGTGTTCATCTTTTCTCTTTCTTTTGTCCCCACCTCTGCCCCAGCACCCTCACAAAATGGTATTCACGAGTGGTATTCCAGATGCCTCATCAGGAGATTGTGGATAGCCTGAAGCTATGCCTGGTGGGCTCCTTAAAGAAGTTTTATGAGGTGAGGAGAACAGCAGTTTTAAAGTATCAGGGTTTTTAAGGACTGCCTTCCTGATCATTTTAAGAGGAAGTCTGATTTAGTGGGGCTTCCCCAGTGGCTCAGCAAGTAAAGAATACTCCTGCAGTGCAGGAGACACAGGATATGCAGGTTGGAAGCGGATTCAATCTCTGGATGGAGAAGATCCCATGGAGGAGGGCATACCTCCTCCATATATTCTTGCCTGGAGAATCCCATGGACAGAGGAGCCTGGTGGGCCACAGTCCATAGAGTCACAAAGAGCTGGATACAACTGAAGCGACTGAGCACGTAGGTACTGATTTAGAGAGAGGTATCCCAGATCGAAGGTGAGTTTCCCAAACAGACCACCAGCAAGCAGCTCAGAAAGACTGCGTGCCTCTACTTGTCGAGCAGCTTGAAGAGCTCAGTGCTTTGATTTGGTTTGGTAAGTAATGATTATTTCCTGGCTTATCGGCCTGTTGCCTATAAATATAATCTTTAGGGCCTTATCAGAAAAGTCAGGGTAAATTTCAGTGATTAAAGCAGCTTATTAATTTTCTCAGCTTTTTATGGCTGTTATTAGTCCCTGGCTCTTTTCATTTAGGTTCAAGATCAGTGCCTCCCTGAAAATCACCCCTAGAACTCCAAGGAATGCTGAGTGTGGAGAATTGCTGTCATTAAGCTGATACTGGGTCTGGGACAATGAGCAAGCGAGGTACTGAGTTTTGCCTTGGCCCGTACATCAAAGGAAGCACTGATAAGTGGCTTTCATTTCTTAGGGGTCAGAGTTAGCCCTTTGCATAAAGATTAAACAGCAAGAAATCTAATAATTTCTCATGATTAAGGTCAATCTCAAGAACTCTGCCTTGTTTCATTTTAGAGTAACATTTCCTACAGTGTCCTTCAAATAGTTTGATACTGTTTCAATATTAGACAGTAAACCAGAAATTCAGTTTCTGTCTCTGATGAATTCCATGATATGCTACTTTGTTACCAAGTTCTCCTGCACCTTCCTTCTTATTATTGCTGTTGTTTTCCTGCAAAGTTCTATGTGTCTTTTAGGCCATAGCTTGAAGATTGCTTCTGTGAAGCCTCTTATTCCCCGGTCTGCTCTGTCCCTTGAAAGAAAGTGAAAGTGATTTAGTTGTGTCCAGCTCTTTGCAACCCTGTGGACTGTACAGTCCATGAAATTCTCCAGGCCAGAATACTGGGATGGGTAGCCTTTCCCTTCTCCAGGAGATCTTCCTAACCCAAGGATCGATCCCAGGTCTTCTGCCTTGCAGGCAGATTCTTTACCAGCTGAGCCATGCTTAGCTAGACTGATTTTTTATGGTCCTCTCTCAAGGCCTTCTGTTTACATTCTGCATGGTGATTATCACATCCTGCTTTTTGTTAGTTGTTTGTATCTTTATTTATCTCTCCCTCTAGGTTGTAAATTATTTGAGCCCTGTTCAGTTATTGATGGCTGTGTAATAAAATGCCCTAAAACTTAGTGACATACAGTGAGCATTTATGATGTTCACTGTCAGGAAGTTGGACAGTGGGCTCCCATTCCTCTCCCTTTGGTCATCTTCGTGTGGTCTTTTCACATGAGCTAGTTTAGGCTTCCTCAAGCAAGGTGGCTGGGCTCAGTGCTTGAGCATTCCAAGAGACTATAGAGAGCCAGGTGGAAAATGTGTTGCCTTGTATACCTTAGCCTTAAAATCCATGTAGTGTCACTTCTACTGCATTTCTATGAGCCAAGTAGTAACATTGTGAATTTTTGGAGGGGTCACTTTGGGGTAGGGGTAGACTTAAAGAAAAAGCTAATATGCTCTAAAAAGTCTTACTTGTATTCTCAAACTTCTATACTAATTATTATTCCCTTCTTATTTATTGGGCTTCCCTGGTGGCTCAGATGGTAAAGAATCTGCCTGCAATGCAGGAGACCTGTGTTCGATCCCTGGGTCATGAGATCCCCTGAAGAAGGGAATGGCAACCCACTCCGAATTCTGTTTGTACCTTAAAATAAACTTGTACAAAACTCTTTAGCATGGGAGTTAGCTTATGATTTGCTAATCCTGTTCTTCCTCTGAGCAGTTATTTTTCCATCAGTATTATACATCCTGAGGAGGCTTTAACCCAACTTCCCAGTATATTTGCTTACCAGTTCAGTTCAGTTCAGTCTCTCAGTCGTGTCTGACTCTTTGCGACCCCATGGACTGCAGCACGCCACGCCTCCCTGTCCATCACCAACTCCCAGAGTTTACTCAAACTCATGTCCGTTGAGTCGGTGATGCCATCTAACCATCTCATCCTCTGTCGTCCCCTTCTCCTCCCACCTTCAATTTTTCCCAGCATCAGGGTAAGATTTTCAAATGAGTCAGTTCTTTGCATCAGGTGGCCAAAGTATTGGAGCTTCAGCATCAGTCCTTCTAATGAATATTCAGGACTGATTTCCTTTAGGATGGACTGGTTGGATCTCCTTGCAGTCCATGGGACTCTCAAAAGTCTTCTCCAACATCACAGTTCAAAAGCATCAATTATTCGGTGCTCAGCTTTCTTTATAGTCCCAACTCTCATATCCATACGTGACAACTGGAAAAACCATAGCTTTGACTAGATGGACCTTTGTTGGCAAAGTACCGTCTCTGCTTTTTAATATTCTGTCTAGGTTGGTCATAGCTTTTCTTCCAAGGAGCAAGGATCTTTTAATTTCATGGCTGCAGTCACCATTGCAGTGATTTTGGAGCCCAAAAATATAAAGTCTGTCACTGTTTGCATTGTTTCCCCAGATATTTGCCATGAAGTTATGGGACCAGATGTCATGATCTTAGTTTTCTGAATGTTGTTTTAAGCCAACATTTTCACTCTCCTCTTTCACTTTCATCAAGAGGCTCTTTAGTTCTTCTTTGCTTTTTACCATAACTGTGGTATCATTTGCATATCTGAGGTTATTGATATCTCTCCCAGCAATCTTGATTCCAGCTTGTGCTTCATCCAGTCCAGCATTTCTCATGATGTGATTATCAACATTAGTATTATCACAAGACATAGTATAGATGAATCTTACCAACAAGATTAGTGTCACATCACAATGCAGGGTGATGGGTAGATATAACCTGAAATGTAAGAGTCAATAGTGACACATTAGTAGAGACCCTCATAGGCATGAATAATTAGTCCAGTTCATCATTATACTGTAAGACTAAAGTATCTCCCACAGGCATGCCACTTAAGTTTTTAGGCTTACATTCAACTTTATCAGTTTCTGAAAACAGCAGTTCATTTGCGATTTCAGACATCTGGTATTTTTGAGCTAACAGACAGTATCATCTCTTCTCTGGGACTCTTAAAAGAGACCAGTGTAATACTGTAATTTCCTCATTGCACAACCATTTATTTCTTTATCCTCAGCTACCATTCTTATTATTTTCCATTTTTTAATTGTAACTATTGTGAAGTGGAATCTCACTGTGGTTTTAACTTGCATTTCCTTAATGATTAACCATGTTGAACATCTTTTCATGTGCTTATTGTCCATTTGTATATCTTCTTTAGAGAAGTCCTTTCAAGTCCTTATCCTGTTTTTCAGTTGATCTTTGTCTTTTTATTTTTGACTTGTAAGAGTTTTTGTTTTATATATTGTGAATACAGAACTTTTATCTGATGTATGATTTGCAGATATTTTCTCCCATTTTGTAGAGTTTCTTTACTTTTTTGATAATGTTATTTGATGCACAAAAGTTTAAATTTTGATAAAGTCCCATTTGTCTATTTTTTCTTTTATTCCTTGTGCTTATGGTATCAAGTCTGAGAATCTGTTACCTAATTTGAAGTCACAAAGATTTACACCTTTGTTTTTCTTCTAGTAGTTTTAGAGCTTTAGCTCTTACATTTAGGTCATTGATCCACTTTGAGTTACATTTTGTGTATGGAGTAAAGCAGGGGTCCAGCTCTACTCTTTTGCACGTAGTTACCTGCTTCTCCCAGCACCTATTGTTGGGGAGACTATTCTTTACAGACTGGTATTGGCATCCTGGTTAAGATTCAGTTGGCCAAACAAAGCTGTTTGGGTTTATTTCTAAACTCTCAATTCTATTCCTTTGGTTTATTTGTCATCCTTAGGTCAGAGTAACACTGTTTTGGTTATATTGTTTCATTTTAGTTAGTTTTGAAGTTAGGAAGTCTGAGTTTTCCATTTTTTTTCTTTCAATATTGTTTTGGTTATTCAGATACCCTTGGCATTCCATATGAATTTGAGAATAGTCATTTTCATTTCTTTTTTCAAAAAAGGCCATTGGAAATTTGATAGCAATTGCATTGAATTTATAGATCACTTTGGAAATATTGTAATCTTAAATTTACTCTTACAGTATGTAGACATAGGATGTTTTTTCGTTTATTTAGGTTGTTTCTAATTTCTCTCAGCAATGTTTTATAGTTTCCGTGTACAAGTATTATACTTCCCTGATTAAATTTACTCTGGATATTTTAGTCTTTTGAATGCTACAGTTATAGAATAGTTCTCATTTTTGGATTATTCATGCTGGAGTTTAGAACTAACTGTTTTATGTATTAATGTTCAACTGTTCAACTTTTCCAAACTTACTAGCTTTAGTAGATTTTCCCCCCAATTCTTTTGGATTTTTTGTGTATAGAATCGATTATGTGCAAGTAGAAATAGTCACACTTCTTTCATCTGAATTTAGTTGCCTTTTATCTGTTTTTCTTGCTTAATTGCTCTAACTTCCAGTACAGTTTTTAATAGAAGTGGTGAAAACAGGCATCCTTATCTTTTTCTTGCTCTTAGGTGGATACTTTTAAGTCTTTAACCATTTAGCTTGATGTTAGCTGTGGGCTTTTCATAGACTCATTTTATCATGTTCAGGAAGTTTCTTTATGTTCCTAATGGGGAGAGTGTTTTTATGGTGAAAGTGTGTTGGACTTTATAAGTCTCATTCATGTTAATACCAAATTAATTTCAATAGTACACAAAATATTGTTCCTGTGTGGTTCTATGGTGTGCCTCTTTCTTTGTGATAATTTTATATTAGGGTTTCTAGAGAAACAGAATCAATACAATATGTGTGTGTATGTGTGTGTATTTTGAGGAACTGGCTCATGTAACTTACAGAGGCTGGCAAGTCCAAAATGTACTGGGTTGGCCAGCAGGCTGGAGACCCAGGGAAGGGCTGATGTTGCAGATTAAGTTTGGGTTTATCCTAATTGATATTTTACGTCTTATATAATGTGTCAGTTGATTTTTGCATCAAACTAGGAAATCTTTGGTCAGTATTTCTTCACATACACTTTTGCCCCTTTCCCTTTCTCCTCTGCTACTAAGACTCCCATTATTTGTATGTTGTTATGCTTGATGGTGTTGCACTGCGTTTCAGAGGCTGCATTTATTTTTCTTCCATTTTTTTCTATTTCTCATACTGGATTATCTGCTCTTAAGCCCCTCTACTGAATTTTTCATTTCCATTTCATTTAATACTTTCTGACTCCAAAATTTTTGTTGGTTCTTTCTTACAATTTTTTTTTAAATATTATTTTTTGGCTGTGGTAGGTCTTCATTGCTGCATGCAGGCTTTCTCTATTTGTGGTAAGCAGGGGCTACTCATTGTTGCGGTGTGTGGATTTCTCATTGCAGTGGCTTCTCCTGTTGCAGAGCACAGGCTCTAGGCACATGGGCTTCAGTAGTTGCATGTAGGCTCAGTAGTTGTGGCGCATGGACTTAGTTGCTCTGAGGCATGTGGGATCTTTGTGGACCAGGAATCGAAGCAGTGTCCTTTGCATTGCAAGGCAGATTCTTAACCAGTAGACCACCAGGGCAGCCCCTTTCTTATAATTTCTGTATTTTTATTGGTAGTCTTTTTTTGTGTGAGATTTTCCTTAAAGTCTTGGATGTAGTTTTCTTTAGATCTTTGAACATTATTTAAAATGATTGGTTTAAAGTCCTTGTCTAGTATAACCAATGTCTGGGCTTCTCCAGTACAGTTTCTGTTTACTACATTTTTTCATGTGAATGGGCTTTACGTTACTATTTCCTGGCATGCTTCATAATTTTTTAATTGAAAGCTAGACGTTTTTAATATAATGCTGATGACTCTGCAAGTCAGATCTGCACCCCCATGGACTGTTGTTGCTCTTTGTTTGATGACTTTCCTGGCCTGATTCTGTAATCTTGGTAATCTAAACTGTGTGTAGTCACTGAAATCTCCCCTTAGTTTAGCTTCAGTTCAGTTCAGTTCAGTCACTCAGTAGTGTCTGACTCTTTGCGACCCCATGAATCATAGCATGCCAGGCCTCCCTGTCCATCACCAACTCCTGGAGTTTACTCAAATTCATGCGCATCGAGTTGGTGATGCCATCCAGCCATCTCATCCTCTGTTGTCCCCTTCTCCTCCTGCCCCCAATCCCTCCCAGCATCAGGGTCTTTTCCAATGAACCAGGTCTTCGCATCAAGTGGCCAAAGTATTGGAGTTTCAGCCTCAGCATCAGTTCTTCCAATGACACCCAGGACTGGTCTCCTTTAGGATGGACTGGTTGGATCTCCTTGCAGTCCAAGGGACTCTCAAGAGTCTTCTCCAACACCACAGTTAAAAGCATCAATTCTTCGGCGCTCAGCTTTCTTCACAGTCCAACTCTCACATCCATAAATGACCACTGGAAAAACCATAGCCTTGACTAAACGGACCTTTGTTGACAAAGTAATGTCTCTGCTTTTTAATATGCTATCTAGGTTGGTCATAACTTTCCTTCCAAGAAGTAAGCATATTTTAATTTCATGGCTTAAAATAAATAAAATAGTTTAGCTTAGTGATCAGCTAATGACAGGATAAGAATTTCTTCAAATGCTTTGAATGTTCTGCATCCTCCAGCGATTGCTGGATTATTTTTACAGTTACTGTGGTCTATTGCAAAGAAACAGGGATATAACAAAACAAGTTAAAACGCCACAAAGCTCAAGATCCAGACAGTTTTATTGAATAAATGCGGTTCAGATTCTTTCAAGCTCTAGTTAGTTTTCACAGCCCTAAAAGAGTTGCTTTTGACCCTTTGTGCAGTATGCGTGTTGCTTTTATGGTTGAACGGTTTTTCAGAGGTCCTTACTTTCTCATTCAAGAAGCATTTCTTGAGGAATGCTCTTGACAGTCTGCTTTTGTCAAGTGCAAGTATTTTTCTAGGTGGACAGTCATTAGACTTTAGAAGCCCCTAAAACTAGATTGCACTAGAAAACCTCCATCATTTGGTTTTAGGACCCCAAGGGGCTACTTTCTAGGAATAAGAGTAATTGAAAGCAAACTGTAGCTCACCTTTGCATTATTTAAAATTTTTGAATCAGATATGATGATCTGGTGTGCTAGTGTTTCCAAGTTTCTCATAGTGCAAATACTCCAGGTACCTGGAAGAAACAAACTTGAATCTTCTCTGTATTAAAAACATCGTTCCAGGCCCCACATTACTTGTATTAGTTGCTTAACAATAATGTAAATACAAGCATACCTCAGAGATAGGATATTGTGGGTTCAGCCCCAGACTACAACAGTAAAGCTAGTACTGCAATGAAATGAGTCACAAGTTCTTAGTTTCCCAGTGCATATAAAAGTTAGCTTTACACTATAGTGTAATCTTATTAAATGTTCAGTAAACAAATATGCATATCTTCATTTTAAAATGTATTGAAAAAATGGCACTGATAGACTTGCTCAACACAAAGTGACACAAACCTGTAATTTGTAAAAAATGCAATATCTGCAAAATGCAAAGAAGTAAAGCACAATAAAGTGAGGTATTCTATGTCTAAGCTATGTTAGCATTCAGTTTTTTAAAAGGAATATTACACACTCATATGTATACATGTGTGTTTGATATAGTTATATACATACACACATATACATAAATATGCATTCAAAATACACATATATACATACATATGTGTGTATATATATATCATATTTATCATGTATATAATTTGAGTTTAATTCAAAAGAAAGACTAAGTAGGTGAAAATACAAATAGACTGAAACACAGATGATGAGAGCTGCGTTTGGGTTCTTTTTCTTTAGGGACATAAGCTAATTCTGGAAGAGGCAGCTGAAACACTGAAAAGCTGTAAAGCACTTTTGAAGTCTTTAGGAATCAAAAGCTAGAGGCCTGGGCCCCCATGTCAGTGTCATCTGGAGTCTGCTCCCCATTACTTGTGAATCTGAAGGGCTGCAGACTGAATAAAGAAGAACTGTAGGTAGACCAACTCTGAATTAATTTCAGTTCTTGAATATGGATTCAGGTAAACTCTGACTGCTAGCTTTACTGCCCATTTGCCAAAAGCAAATAAAAATCCTCTGAAGGAAGATAGTAGTATCCTGGGCATCACATTTTTTCTGCAGTATCTAGCAATCAGTAAATAATAACCAAGGATACAAGAGAAAATGAAGGAACTGAAAAACCAAGAAGATCTACAGATAATTGATCCAGATACACAGAGGATTCAGCCAGATGAGTAATCAGATAGGTTTTTAAATAACTACACTTAATAAATTCAGAGAAATGGAAGATAACATTAAGAATTTTAGCAAAGAATTCTTGGGGAGTCCTATGGGAAAAAACTGAAATTTATAGAACTAAAAATTATGCTTACCAAAATTAAACAGTCAATGAATTGGTGCATTAGGTTGCTAGGGCTGCCATAACAATATCCCATGGATTGAGTGGCTTAAACAATAAAAGTTTATTTCCTCACAGTTATTATGTAGGGTAGGAAGTCTAAGATCAAGGTGCTATTTTAGAGGGCCGGATTCTCCTGAGGCCTCTCTTCTTGTCTTAAAGATGGCTGTCTTCTCTCTGTGTCACATAATATTCACCCCATGTATGTCTGTGTACCAGTCCCTTCTTATTAGAAAGACACCAGTCATATTTGATGAGGGCCCACCCCTGTGACCTCATTTAAACTGAATAACCTCTTTAAATAGATATTCCAAGTACAGTCACATTCTGGGTATAGTGGATTAGGTCTTCAACACACAAATTTTGGAGAAACATATCTTTGTGCATAACAATGGGTAATCTTAGTTTAGGCTTAATTGAGGAAATAGACCATTAAAATATAGATAAAAAAATAAATTTCACAGAGATACAGAGGATTAGAAAATATAACAAGGCAACAGACATGGGAGTTACGGAGTTAAAATATAATACACACATAAGTGGCCTAGAAGGAGGTAAGTGAGAATAGAGGGCAGAAAAGACAATGGTAAAGAACATTCTAAAAGTGATAGAAAACACATCAAGTCATAGAGACAAGAAATCTGTCAAATCCCAAGCAAGATATAAAAAGTGCACTTAGGCACATTATCGGAGAAGGCGATGGCACCCCACTCCAGTACTCTTGCCTGGAAAGTCCCATGGATAGAGGAGCCTGGTGGGCTGCAGTCCATGGAGTCGCAAAGAGTCGGACATGACTGAGCGACTTCCCTTTCACTCTTCACTTTCATGCATTGGAGAAGGAAATGGCAACCCACTCCAGTGTTCTTGCCTGGAGAATCCCAGGGATGGGGGAGCCTGGTGGGCTGCTGTCTATGGGGTCACACAGAGTTGGACACGACTGAAGTGACTTAGTACCAGCAACAGCAGGCACATTATAATAAAACTGTTGAAAGTAAAGACATATATATATATGCACCTGTTACAGAGAAGGCAATGGCAACACACTCCAGTACTCTTGCCTTGAAAATCCCATGGACGGAGGAGCCTGGTGGGCCTCAGTCCATGGAGTCGCTAAGAGTCGGACACGACTGAGCGACTTCACTTTCACTTTTCACTTTCATGCATTGGAGAAGGAAATGGCAACCCACTCCAGTGTTCTTGCCTGGAGAATCCCAGGGACGGGGGAGCCTGGTGGGCTGCCGTCTTTGGGATCGCAGAGTCAGACACGACTGAAGCAACTTAGCAGCAACAGCAGCAGCCCCTGTTAAGACATATTATGTATATACACACCTGTTAAGGAAAACAAGAACACTTATCTTCAAGGATTGACAAATTGACAAATAGTGAACTAGTCAAACAGTTTGAACCACAAGATAAAGAGTAGCTACAAAATGCTGAAGGAAAATGACTACCAACATAGAATCTGATATCCACTAAAAGTAACATTTAGTAAGGTGAAAAAAAGAAAGACTCTGTTATTGGCAGATTTGCACTGAAGGCGTATACTAAAGAGCATTTTTCACCTAGAAGGAAAATTATCCCAGAAAGAAATGTAGAAATGGTTAAAGGAATAAAAATAGGAATGAAAGTGCCAAACATGGGCATAAATTTAAATGAATGCCCACCATCTAAAATAACTAATGTTTTTGAATGGATATGTATTCATTTGTGTGTATAAATTTCAAGTTAATGACAATAACATTATATCTTGGAGATACATCTGGGAGAAGTAAGTGAAATTCCAATGCCTTGGGTTTCTTTAATTATTGAGGAAAAGGTGAAAGTACTAATATATTTTGATACACTAAAGAGTTATGTTGTAATTTCTGGGGTAGCCACTAAAAGAATAAAAGAAGAGCATGCAACAATTGAGACAAGAGAAGAGAAAATAAAATAATAAAATTTTTAAGGAAAAAATATAGATTAGGTGAAACAGCAAGCGATACCTGGACCTTGAATATGTCATGCTAAGTGAAAGAAGCCAGTCATAAAGGACCACACATTCACATATTACATGAGTCCATTCATCAGAAATGTTTAGAACAATCACATTTTTAGGAACAGAAAGTAGATTAGTGGTTGCTTAGGGCTAAGTTAGGGAGAGAGTAAAAGATGTAGAGTGGTGGTAGTTTAAGAGTCTGGGGCTTCTTGTTGACGTGATGAAAATGTTATAAAATTGATTGTGGTAATAGTTGTATATATCTGTGAATCCACTAAAAACCATTTAATTTTACACTTTAAATTGGTGAATTAAATGGTACATGGATTATCTGAATAAAGGTATTTTAAAGAAAATTAACCTTATAGAAATTCTGGCATTCTAAAATGTAATAAATGAAAATTTCACTATGGGGGCTTAACATCAGATTTGATTAGGCAGAAAGAGATAGCTAGAAATTTGAAGGTAGGTCAGTTGATATCATTCAGTGTGAAGAAAAGAAAGAAAAAATAAGGAATCCTAACAGAGGCTCAGAGATCTGTGGGACAACATCAGCCATAGCAATATGAACATAATGTGATTCCCAGAAGGGGAGTAATGAGAAAGGATAAGGAAGAAAGAACACTGGAGGAAATAATAGCCCCGAATTACCCAAATTAGTGAAAAAAATCATTCATCCAAGAGGCCCAATGAACACTAAATAGGAAAAATTCAAAGATACCCACACTGAGACACAACCTAGTAAAACTGCTGAAAGACAAAGAGGGCATCTTGAAAGCACCAAGTGAAAGCCACTCGTTGTGTTCAGAGCATCTTCAATTTGATTAAGAGCTGACTTCTCATCAGCAATCATGGAGGCCTGAAGGCAGTCAGATGACATATTGCAAATGCTGAAAGAAAAAGAAGGTTGAATAGGAATTGTATATCCAGAAAAGCTCCTGTTCAGAAATGAAGGTGAAACCTTGACATTGTGTTCAGTGAAAGAAGCTAAACATAAAAAGTCACGTATTTATATTATTCCATTTCTATGAATGGGCTTCCCAGGTGGCACTAGTGGTAAAGAACCTGCCTGCCAATGCAGGAGACGTAAGAGATGAAGGTTCCATCTCTGGGTTGGGAAGATCTCCTAGGGGAGGGCATGGCAATCCACTCCCGTATTCTTAACCTGGAGAAGCCCACGGACACAGGAGCCTGGTGGGCTACCACACAGTCAGACACTACTGAAGTGGCTTAGCATGCATATCTGAAATATCTGGAATAGGCATATTTGTAGAGACAAAACAGAGATTGCTGGTTTCCAGAGAATGAGAATGCTGGCAGGAATAGGGAGTAACTGCTGATGGGTACAAGGTTCTTTTCAGGGTGATGAAAATATTATTGAAATAGGTAGTGTTGATAGGTATACTAAAATCTCTGAATTATACTCTTTAAAATGGTGATTTTTTGTAATTTATATCTCATTTTTTTTTAAAGGAGAAAGTAAGACATTCTGAGATAAAAGCTGGGGGGATTTGTCACTAGCAGACTACAAGAAGTACTTAAGGGAGTCCTTCATGTAGAAATGAAATGACATAGACAGTAACTTGTATCCACATGAAGAAATAAGTAGCCCTGGGAAAGGTAACTATATAGATAAAGGAGAGAAAAAATATATTTTTGTTTGTAACTTTTCTTCTAGTTTGTGTTTTAAGAGACAAAGACAAAAAGCAATAATTATAAATCTAATTGGATGTGTATACAGTATATAAATATATAATTTGTAAGACAAAGTTACAAAGGGGAGCAGAGGGAATAGAGCCATATAGAAGCAAAGTTTTTGAACAATACCAAAGTTAACTTTGTATTAATTGACCAAATGAGATTGTTGTAATATGTTAATTGTAATCCCCAGGTGAAACACTAAGAAAATAACTCAAAAATGTAAGAAAAAGAATGATGAGGGAGTTAAAATGGTAACTAGAAAATGCCTGTTTAATACAAATTAGGGCAGTAGAGGAAAAATAGAGGGACAGAAAAGATATAAGGCATGTGGAAAACAAATAGTAAAATGGCAGATGTAAATTTTACTCTGTCAGTAATTGTACTAAATGTAAATGGACTAAACACCATTCAGAAGTATAAATTAGTAACTTAGATTAAGTGAAAATATGAAGATGTACTTTCTACACAAGACATATTTTAGTTTCAAAGACACAGTATGTTGAAAGTAAAAGAAGAAAATAAACCATGGAAATAATAACCAAAAGAGAGCTGGAGTAGCTATACTAGTAGGCCAGATAGACTTTAAGACAGCAGTTGTTACTGGAGACAAGAAAGGACATTTGTAGTAGCAAAAGGGTCTGTCCATGAGAAGATCATAAAGCATAAACTCATGTGAAACTAGCAATATAGATCCAAAAATATATGAAACAAAAACAAATATAAATGAAAGGAGAAATAGACAATTCATTAATAGATGGAGATTTCAAAATTCCATTTTCAGTAATGGATAGAACAAGTAGAAATAAGATCAACAAGGAAATAGAATATTTGAACAATTCTGTGATCTAACTCAACGTAACAGACATTTACAGAGCACCCAACAACAGAACTCCCATTCTTCGCAAATGTACGTGACACATTCTCCGTGATAGAATGTATGTAAAGCAAGACTCAGTACATTTAAAAAAATTAAAACTGCAAAATATGGTCTGAAACCACAACTAGCATGAAATTAGAAGTTAATACAAGGGACATTTGGGAAAGTCACAACTATATGGAAATTAAACAATACTCTTAAATAACCAAGAGGTCAAAGAAGAAATCAAAGGGGTAATTAGGAAACAATTTGAGATAAATGAAAATAAAACATACCAAAACTTGTGGATGTATGTAAAGCAGTAGTTAGAAGAAAATGTATAGCTGTAAATGAGTGAGTGAGTGAGTGAGTGAAATCTCTCAGTCATGTCCGACTCTGTGCTACCCCATGGACTGTAGCCTACCAGGATTCTCCATCCATGGGATTTTCCAGGCAAGAGTACTGGAGTGGGTTGCCATTTCCTTCTCCAGGGGGTCTTCCCAACCCAGGGATCGAACATCTGCATTGTAGGCAGATGCTTTACCGTCTGAGCCACCTATATTAAATAAGAAAAATCTCAAAACAACCCAAGTTCCATCTTAAAAACTAGAAAAAGAAGAGCAAACTAAGCTCAAAGCAAGAAGGAAAAAATTGATAGAGGTTATAGCATAGATAAGTGAACTGGAACACTGAGAAACAACGGAGAAAATCAGTGTGACCAAAAATTGATTATTTGAAAAGATCAACAAAATTGATAAGCCTTTAGCTAGCACCCATGAAAAAGGGAAGAATCAAGATACTAAGATCAGGAATGAAAAAGACTGACCTTGCAGAAATAAAAAGGATTTTAGGAAATGAACAACTATATGCCCAGAAATTAGATTACCTAAGTCCGATGGGCAAACTCCAAAAAAGGCACAAACCATCAAAACTTTTTAGTTATACCAAACATTGAAAGAATATTCTTTCACGGACTCTTCCAAAAAATAGGAAAGGAGGGAACATTGTCCAGTTTGTACCATGAGCTAAACTGGTTTGTACCAAAGCTAAACTGGTTCCAAATTGGGAAAGGAGTATGTCAAGACTATATATTGTCACCATGCTTATTTAACTTACATGCAGAGTACATCATGTGAAATGCTGAGCTGGATGAAGCACAAGCTGGAATCAAGATTGCAGGGAGAACAGCCTCAGATATGCAGACAATACCACCCTTATGGCAGAAAGCAAAGAGGAACTAAAGAGCCTCTTGATGAAAGTGAAAGAGGAGAGTGAAAAAGCTGGTTTAAAACGCAACATTCAAAAAACTAAGATCATGGCATCCAGTCCCATCACTTCATGGCAAATACCTGGGGAAACAATGGAAATAGTGTTTATTTTCTTGGGCTCCCAAATCACTGCCCATGGTGACTGCAGCCATGAAATTAAAAGATGCTTACTCCTTGGAAGAAAAGCTATGTCGAACCTAGACAGCTCCCAACAAAAGTCCGTTTAGTCAAAGCTATGGTTTTTCTAGTAGTCATGTATGGATGTGAGAGTTGGGACTATAAAGAAGGTTGAGTCCGAAGAATTGATGCTTTTGAACTGTTGTGTTGGAGAAAACTCTTGAGAGTCATTTGGACTGCAAGGAGATCCAGCCAGTCAATCCTAAAAGAAATCAGTCCTGAATATTCATTGGAAGGACTGATGCTGAAGCTGAAACTCCAATTCTTTGGCAACCTGATGTGAAGAACTGACTCACTGGAAAAGACCTTGATGCTGGGAAGAATTGAAGGCGGGAGGAGAAAGGGATGACAGAGGATGAGATGGTTGGATGGCATCACCGACTCGATGGACATGAGTTTTTGAGCAAGCTCCAGGAGTTGGTAATGGACAGGGAAGCCTGGCATGCTGCAGTCTGTGGGGTCACAAAGAGTCAGAGACAAATGAGTGACTGAACTGAACTGAAAGCTAAGAAAATTGCAGAAGATTTCTAGACTGGAAATGAAGTTAAAGTATGCCTTTTAAAATATTTATTTTATTTGTTTATTTGTACCAGGTCTTAGTTGCAGGTGGGATCTTTAGTTGTGGCATGCAAACTCTTAGTTATGGTACGTGGGATCTGGTTCCCTGACCAGGGATCGAATCTGGGCCCCCTGCATTGGGAGCATGGAGTTTTAGCACTGGGCCACCAGGGAAGTCCCAAGTTAACTCTCTGTATCTATTTGACATTGTCTTACATATAAAAAAACCATAAAGAATACGTGTATACACACTATTGTAGCTAATAAAAGTTCAGCAGGGTTGAAGATACAAGATTAATATGCTGTAATCAACTCTTTCTCTAAGCCACTATTGTATTCCTACAGAAGGAGGAAACTTTGATCACAGAGTCATAGAAGGCCATATAAACAAGCAGAGACACATACACAGAAGGCGGCACTGGAAAGGTGGAAATGAGATTGGAGTGATGTATATACAATCCAAGAAACACTAAGGATTTTCAGAAACCACCAGAAGCTAAAGTAAGGCAAGGAAGTATTCTTTCCTAGGGCTTTTGGAGGATGCATGTTGCACTGCTGATAACTTCAATTCTGGACTTCTACCCTCTAGAAATGTGAGAGAGTACATTTCTGTTGTTCCAAGCAACTCAGTTTGTGGTTGTTAAAGCAACCCTTGAAAAGACTACAACAACCTAGTGCGTTACATTCCAGTTATGCAAGGTTGGTTCAACATTTTAAAATTTGTATACAGTCCATCAGTAGGCTCAAGAAGAAAAATCCTGTCACACCAATAGATGCAGAAAAAGCGTTGAGAAAAATCAGCTCCCATTCGTGATTTAAAAAATAAAAAAGCCTCCGAACAGACTAGCACTATAGGAGGATCTTCATAAACTTGATAAAGAACACCTACAAAAATCCTGCAGCTAACCTTGTACCTAATTCTGAGAAACTACATACTTCCCCCTAAGATCAAGAACAAAGTGTTTCTTCTCTCACCATTCCTATTCAGCATCATACTGGGAGTCCTAGCTAATGCAAAAAGACAAAAAGGAGTAAAACTTATACAGATGAAAAGGAGGGGAAAAACTTTACAGGTAGCATGTCTACATAGACATCTCAAGAAATCAACAACAAAAGAGAACTCTGCTGGAATTATAAGGTTGCAGGATACAAAGTAAATATACAAAATTAAATGGTTTAAAAAAAAAACCCACGTAATCAATTCCTTTTCCATATACCAGCAATGAACAATTGGAATTTGAAATTGAAAGCCATACAATTTGTATTAGCACCAAAAAAAAGAAATATACAGATATAAATTAACAAAGTTTGTGTAAGATCTACATGAAGAAAACTCTTAAAACTCTCATGAGAAATATCAAAGAATCTAAAAAAAGGGAGAGCTATCCCATGTTCATTGATAGAAAGACTCAATATTGTCAAGATGTCAGTTCTTCCCAATTTGATCCATAGATTTAGTGTAGCACTAGACAGAATCCCAGCAAAGTTTAAGTGGAAAGGCAAAAGACACAGGGTAGCCAACACAGTATTGAAGAAAAACAAAATCAGGGGACTTAGACTGCTGTAGATCTACAGGAATATAGATGGTGTGGTGTTGACAAAAGAAGACAAGGTAACAGCCCAGAAATAGACTGGTACAAATATATTCCAGTGATCTTTGATAAAAGGACAGGGGCATTTCAATGGGAAAAGGAGACTCTTTTCAATAAATGGTACTGGAATAGCTGCCCAGCCACATGGAAAAAAAAACAACCCAAAAAACAGTGACAAGAAAAACCACAAACTATATCCAGACCATATACGTTTCACAAAAAGTAACTCAAAATTATCACAAATTTAGTGTTAAAATACAAAACTGTAAAAGGTATAAAAGGTATAGAAATTCTTGGTCACCTTGGGTTTGGTGATGACCTTTTGATACCAAGGCACTATTACCACGTGGACATTTCACTGTCCATGAAAGAACTGATGAACAGAACTTAATTAAAATTTTAAAAAACTTCTGTGAAAGACACTAAGAGAATGAAAAGAAGCTACATATTCAGAGGAAATACTTGTGAAACACATATCTGATAAAGTCCTGTTACTTAAAAAACAGAATTATTAAAAACTCAGAAGTAATAAGATGGGCAAAAGACTTGAACAGACTTGTCATCAAAGAACATATACAGATGGCAAATAAGTATATGCAGAGATACTCAGTATAATATTGCTGCTGCTGCTGCTAAGTCGCTTCAGTCGTGTCCGACTCTGTGCGACCCCATAGATGGCAGCCCATCAGGCTCCCCCGTCCCTGGGATTCTCCAGGCAAGAACACTGGAGTGGGTTGCCATTTCCTTCTCCAGTGCATGAAAGTGAAAAGTGAAAGTGAAGTTGCTCAGTCGTGTCCGACTCTTAGCGACCCCATGGACTGCAGCCCACCAGGCTCCTCCGTCCATGGGATTTTCCAGGCAAGAGTACTGGAATGGGGTGCCATTGCCTTCTCCGCAATATAATATTAGGGAATGCCAAATTTAAACAAGGTACCACTGCACATCTTTCAGAATAGCCAAAGTCCAATAACTGACACCACCAAATGCTGGTGAGGATGTAGAGCAATCTCTCATCATTGCCTGAGGGAGTGTGGAATGGTGCAGCCATTTTGGAAGACAGTTCAGCAGTTTCTTACAAACTAAACATTGTCTTACCATACCATCCAGCAGTCATACTCCTTGGTACTTACCCAGATGAGTTGAAAGCATATGTCTACACACACAAACAAAAACTACACAATTTTTATAGCAGCTTTATTTATAATTGTTAAAACTTGGAAGCAACCAAGATGTCCTTCAGTAGGTGAATGGACAAATAATCTATAGGACATCCAGACAGTTAAAAATTCATCAGTAAACAGAAATGAACTATTGAATTATGGGAAGATCCGGAGGAATCTTAAATGCGTAATAAAGTGAAAGAAGCATATCTAAAAAGGCTACATACTATATGATTCCAACTACAGGACAGTCTGGAAAAGACACAAAGTATGGACACAGTAAATAGATAGTGATTGCCAGAGGTTTGGGAGGGTGAAGATAGGATAAATATAGGACTGTAAAAATATTGTATATGATACTACAAATGACATGTGACAGATGTAGACAAATGACATGTATTTTTCAAAGCCTATAGAATGTACTAGAGTAAACTCTAATATAAACTGTGAGCTGTGCTCAGTCGCTCAGTCGTGTCTAACTCTTTGTGACCCCATGAACTGTAGCCTGCCAGGCTCCTCTGTCCATGGGATTTTCCAGGTGAAAATACTGGGGTGGATTGCCATTTCCTACTCCAGGAATCTTCCCAACCCAGGGGTTGAACCCGGGTCTCCTGCATCTCCTCCATTGGCAGGCAGATTCTTTACCACTGGGCCACCTGTTGACTTTAGTTGATAATAATATATCAGTATTCATCAGTTGTAACAAATGTCCTATTCTAATGTAATATAGTAACAATCGGGGAAACTGTGATTGGTGGGGAAGGTGTATATGGGAACTCTGTACTATGGCCTCATGTTTGTTTGTAAACTTAATACTGGTCTAAAAAACAAAGTCTTTATTTAAAAACATGCACATATGATGGGATGCTACCACACTCATACTAAAGTGAAAGTTAAAGTTGCTCAGTTGTGTCTTGACTCTTTGTGACCCCATGAACTGTAGCCTGCCAGGTTCCTCTGTCCATGGAATTCTCCAGGCCAGAATACTGTAGTGGGTTGCCATTCCCTTCTCTGGGGGATCTGCCCAACCCAGGGATCAAGCCCAGGTCTCCCACATTGCAGGCAGATTCTTTACCATCTGAGCCACCGGGGAGCCCACACACACACTAAGATGGCTAAAATAAAAAAGAGTGTTGTTGAGTATGTGGAGAAATTGGAACCCTCATGCATTGCTGGTGGGATTGCCAAATAGTTGAGCTACTTTGAAAAACAGTTTGGCATTTCTTCAGAATGTTAAGCATAGTTACAGGAGACCCAGCAATTCTACTCCTAGATGTAAACCAAAAGAACTGAAAGCATATGTCCACACAAAAACGTGTATATGATGATCATATAGCAGTATTATTCATAATAGCCAAAAGTGAAAATACTTCATATGATTGATGAATGGACAAACAATGTGATGGAATACTATCTGGCAGCATAAAGGAATGAAATACTGATACATGGTACAACATGGGTGAACTATGAAAATATTATGTTCAGTGAAACTATTTAGTCACAAAGACCACCTATTGATTATGTTTGTCCAGGACAGTCTAATCCAAAGAAACAAAAAGTAGGTTAGTGTGTTTAAGGAGTTGGGGTTGAGGGGTCGTGGAAAATAGCTGCTAGTGCGTATGAGATTACCTTTTTGGGGTGATGAATATATTCTAAAATTGATGGTTGCAAGATTCTATAAACTTAAAACTTTTGACTCTTGTACCTTAAAAGAGTGTCTTTTACGGTGTCGCACATTATATCTCAATAAAGCTGTGAATTAGAAAAAACACTACTCCCAAACATCCATCTAGCACGTACGTGTGTGGAATCAACAAATTAATACATGCTGCCAAGGGAAAAACAGGTGCGAAAGGTTGGCTTATTTCCCTGGGCCCCCACCCTTCCTCTGACGTGCCTTCACATAGATGTTTTTGTATTTTGTCCAGCTTTTCCAATTATCCTCAGCTATAGGATTTCCCAGAATTCCTGGTCTATGAATGAGGCCTTGCTGGCAAGCTTCATTTCATCTATGGTTTTATTTAAAATCTGTATTTAGATTTATTTTTCTAGTCCAGCAGTTCTCAGATTTTCTGGTCTAAGGAAACCTTAAATATTACTGAGTTTTTTGTTGTATAAGTGTATATCTATCAGTGATTATTATCATTAGATTTTAAAACTGAGAATGTTTTATATTTTTAAATTTTACTTTCAAATACTAATAAGCTCAATTCATGTGAATAACAAAAATCACATTTTAAAGATCATAATCACAAAAAGAGAAATACCCTATGATTCCACATATATGAGATACTCAAGAGTAGTAAAATTAAAGATAACTACTTTAAAAATGTTTGGTAATGTATGTTTTACATTTCAGTGAATGGCTGTAATGTTTGGGTTAGTAAAAGGCAAGGGAATGTCCTGCATTTAATTTATTGTGGTGTCACATATCATTTACTTTCTGGAAAATTCTGGTGAATATTTGTGAGAGAATTACAGTGAAAATGCCAAGTAATGTAGTGGTATTGTGAGAACAGTTTTGACTTTGTGGACTCCTTAAAATGACTAAGGGACTCCTGGATGGGAAAGGAGTGGAGCCCAGAGCACACCCTGGGAACCACTGCTTGTGGCCCATAGCATTCGTCAGAGCTCCGGGACCACATCTCCCGCTGCCTGTGAGGCTCCTCTAGTACTGGGATGTCTCATGGACCACTGAAGCCTGACATGTGAGTCTGAGTGCCAGGGTCGCTTTCCATTCACGTGTGAAAATCAAAGCTAAGCTGTTCTTGACACTTGCTGTAGCTTTTAGCGCTCATGATTAGTAATCACCTGATGTTGAGTTTATCTGTGATTTGGCCTGAGGTTGGAGAAAATTAAACTCAGCTGTAGTTGATGCAGCCCCTGTTGCTTCTGATGTGTCTCTGGCTGTGGCTGTGATTACCAGCCTGGTCTGACTGGTATCTGACTCTGAAGACAGAAGGGCCACAGTGTTACCTTTGGAATCAAAAGTTGGAAGCAGCCAGCTTTACGATGTGTGAGTGTATAGGTTCTTTCTGCTTCTCAGTTCCACTTTCACTTCCCTTGTCTTAGCAGAATTGGGAGAATCTTAGGGTGGAAGTATCTTGAGCCAGTGATTATTTGGGAACTCTTCCAGAATTTAGCCTGCCCTTATTGCACCTACTGTTGCCAATATCTTGCTGGCCTCTTCTTCCTCCTTTTTTTCCCCCCATTTATTTTTTTTTTTTAATGGCTGTACTGGTCTTTGTTGCCGCGTAGACTTTTTTTTCTCTAGTTGTAGCGAACAGGCTGGAACAGCCTGGAACAGCCTGGGCGCTTCCGTCGTTGCGGTGCATGGGCTTAGTTGCTCTGCTGCATGTGGGATCTTCCCAGACCAGGGATGAAACCCATGTCTCCTGCATTGGCAGGAGGATTCTTTACCACTGAGCCACCAGGGAAGCCCCCAGTGTTTTTTAATTAAGTAAAATACATATAAAACTTAACATTCCATCCCTTTTTAAGTATAACTTTTTAATGGTGGGAAATACATTGATAATGTTGTGCAGTTTTCTTCATCATCCATCTCCATGGCTCTTTTTATGTTGTAAAACTGAAACTCTCTTCATTAAACAATTGTTTCCCATGCTCTCCACCCCCTCACCCCTGGCCACCACCGTTCTACATTCTGTCTCTGATTTTGATGACTCTGAGTATCTCACATCCATGGAATGATAACTCATTTGTCTTTTTGCAACTGGTTTGTTTCATTTAGCATAATGTCTTCAGAGTTCATCCATGTTGTAGTACATTGCAGAATTTCCTCCCTTTTAAGAGCTGAATAATATTCTGTTGGATGTATATGCCACGTTTTGCTTACCCATTCTTGTGTTGATGGACACTTGGGTTACTTACATCATCATATAGGTCAGTCTCCAGTTCTTTACTTGCCCCTTGTCTAGTTACAGTCTAGAACTTTGCTCAAGCTCTACCTGGAATCCTTTTAGCCTTTGCTGACTGAAGTGTCTGCTGATTCTTTTACTGAGGTTCACATATTACTCCAGGGAACAAATGTCTTATACTTCTCTCTTCTCATAGCGTTTTATTTGTACCTTTGTTACATTATTTATAATGTTTTGAGAGCATTTACTTTTAAGTGTGTGTCTCCCCAGTTTTAAGTTCCACTAATATTTGGAAGGTATCAAGATAATTTGGGGGCTTCCCTGGTGGCTCAGATGGTAAATAATCTGCTTGCAGTGGCAAGAGACAGGGATTCGATCGCTGGGTTGGGAAGATCCCTTGGAGAAGGGAATGGCTACCCACTCCAGTATTCTTGCCTGGAGAATCCCATGGACAGAGGAGCCTGGCCAGCTACGATCCATGGCATCACAAGAAGTCGGACATGACTGAGCAACTAATACTTGAACATCCTTTCAAGATAATTTTTATGAGACTAGCACAGTGGCTCATATCTAGTGGGCATTAAGTGTTTGTTCAGTGAATGAATGTAATCACACATAAAAAAACATCTCAAAGTTTCAGCAGATACTTTTTTCTCCTTGACCCTCACCATTGTATTTAGTGCTAGAGACACCAGGCCAACAAGCACAGTCCTCCTTTCAGGATATTAATGAATTTATTGTTTCATGTATTTACCGCAGTACTGAAGTGATTTGACAATGTATATTTACCATTAATGTTTCAGTATTGTGACTTGTCTCATATTTTGACCCTCCTAGATGATAGTCTTATCATTTATGAAATGAGGAGGATGGGCTAGATGACCTAGAAAAGTTACCATTGTTGACTGTTAACTATGTTATTAGATTTTCATGCTCCTTGGTAACAGGAATCATGTCCTTCACTCTTACTGGAATCTTACGTAGGACCAAGTATAGTGTCTCACCCTCAGTGGTTGGTTGCCGAGCCATGCTAAGTCGCTTCAGTCTTGTCTTACTTTGTGAGACCCTATGGACTGTAGCCTGCCAGGCTCTTCTGTCCATGAGGTTCTCCAAGCAGGAATACTGGAGTGGATTGCCAGGGTTAGCAAATTTTAAAGAAAGACGTACTATCAGTGAATACTTCAGTTGAATTTGATTCTGATTTACACTCCATTGATCTTGTTAGATTCCTTCCCTGTGCTTCAGAATATCTGTATTTCCTTGATCTAGTTTGTCTTCAGCTTTTGTATTCATGATACACACGCTTTATCTCTCAACCCTAAGAAGAAGGTGCTGCTGCTGCTAAGTCGCTTCAGTCGTGTCCGACTCTGTGCGACCCCATAGACAGCAGCCCACCAAGCTCCCCCATCCCTGGGATTCTCCAGGCAAGAACACTGGAGTGGGTTGCCATTTCCTTCTCCAGTGCATGAAAGTGAAAAGTGAAAGTGAAGTCGCTCAGTCGTGTTTGACTCTTAGTGACCCCATGGACTGCCGCCTACCAGGCTCCTCCATCCATGGGATTTTCCAGGCAAGAGTACTGGAGTGGGTTGCCATTGCCTTCTCCAGAAGAAGGTGAGGTGATCATTATTTTCAAGTGGGGAAACAGTCTTCAACAGCATAGCTGAGGAGCAACACATGCAGACTCAGTCCCAGGTCTCCTGACCCCAGATCCAGTGTCATACTTCTCTGTTTCCTCACCTGTGAAATCAGGTTTTTTTCAGATCTCAGTGCCTATGTTACCCAGCCTTTAACACAGCATATCAAGACTCTTTGGGAAGTCACAGAAATGTGCTCACTTTAGCAAAATGGAGATTAGTTGGTAAGATCATGAAGAGCCTCAGGGAATTGGTGAGAAGGTTGAGCGTCAAACTGGGAAATGGAAAGGAGTTCTAGAAGCAGGGACCTGAAAAAGCACCATCAAACTCCAAGTGTTTCTGGTTCTCTGCTCAAGAGTCAGAGTGAGGGAAAAGCATTCTGCTGGCGTAGCTGGAATCATCTCCTGTCTTTTCGTTAGTGCAGTGATTCTCAACTGGGGACAGTTTTGTCCTCCCACTGTGAAGCCTGGAGACATTTTGGGTTATAACTGGGAGAGAGAGCTACTGGCATCTAGAGGGTAGAGGCCAGGAATGCTGTGAAACATGCTCTGGTGTCAGCCCCCAATAACAGAATTCACTGGTCCCACACATCAATAGTGTTGAGGCTGAGAAGGCCTGGATTAGGGGGAGGCAGCTCAATTAAAATCCCACCAGACTATCCTGTTGGAGGCAGAAGAACACTTAAATGCTCTTACCAAAAAAAAAAAAGTGGAATAGATAGTAGACAGAAAAAAACGATAAAAAAGCACTTCAACTAGGGCAATAATTCCAAGGTTGTAAAGAATCAGATATGACTGAGCGATTAAGCACACACACACACACAGAATAATTATTTAGTAAAGGATCCTTGTTTTAGCAACTTTGGATGTTGCTGATGCACAAAAATATCAGGCTGGTGGATCTGTGGCATGTGCAGTTATATGTTAGAATCTCTTCAACAGTTCACCTTGTTCTTTGCATAGACAGTAATTTAGTGTTAAATCCAAGTAGAAGGAAGATTGATTCAAGCCTGTAATTTTCCTTCTTTTTAACTTTGTTCACACCGTTTCAGTATAAGCCTTGTGTATATGACTCTGAGCTTGCTTATTTGGTTCCATATTTTATAACACCTTGGCTGTGCCAGACCTGTTTTGCTACCCTGAGGAAATCTAGAAATGACTAGAAGCTGCCTTTCCTTGCCCTTTCAACATGATGGCTTCAGGTCTAGCTGTGAGAGGGACCTACTGCCATGTCTCCAGGTTGTTCACTGGGTGAGCCGCCCTCTGCCGGTGGTCATTAGCCCTTGGGCCCCACGGTTCACCTCAGCAAGGTTTCGTTTCAGGTGAACCACTGCCTCCCAGATAAGATTGTGGTGTACCGTGATGGAGTGTCTGATGGCCAACTAAAGACAGTTGCCAGCTATGAAATTCCTCAGCTACAGAAGTGTTTTGAAGCTTTTGAGAATTATCATCCCAAGATGGTGGTGTTTGTAGTGCAGAAGAAAATCAGCACCAACCTGTACCTGGCTGCCACTGAGAACTTTGCAACTCCCTCCCCTGGGACTGTGGTAGATCATACGATAACAAGCTGTGAGTGGTAAGTGGGCGAAACACGTATTTCAACAAGAATAGTTTGGGGAAGTTCTCTGTTCCCTGGGTACTGGAATGGGGAGGTAGCCTAGAGAGATTTGGAATGGGATCTTCAAGAGATTTTCCTGGTAAAAAATAAAATTTTAAAAGCTATTTAGAAAACACACAAACCACCAGTGAAGCTTTTAGCTCTTAAGTATAAAATATTGAACATACATTCTTTTCCTAAGAATATGCATGCTTAATCTTCTGCACACAGATGTGATCGTTTCTACCACCACTTTTAAATAACCTGTTGAGTCAGGAGACCTGAATTCTCATCCTCGTTTTGCCCTTGTGATGTCCTTGATCCAGTCATTTGACCTCTCTGAGCCTTAGATGAAGGAGCATCTCCAGCTCTGTAACTATACCATTAGTTTGTACTTTTTCCTTACTAGGGTGGACTTCTACCTTCTTGCCCATCATGTGCGGCAGGGTTGTGGCATTCCAACCCATTATGTTTGTGTTCTCAACACTGCAAACCTGAGCCCTGATCATATGCAGAGGTGAGCTGACCAGTAACTTACTCCTAACTTGTGAATAATTCTGGCCACTGAGCTAAGTCTAAGACCTGGAGTCTAAAAACCTCTGAATTCAGCAAATTGGATTTGGCTTAATTCAACAAATCACTGGTTTTGGCTTAATAATTTTCTGATTCTCTCTGAAAGCATTTTTTTTCTGAAAGCATTTTGAATTTATCTTTTGGAGTTGGATTTACTAAGACTCATTTTCTCTTATATAATCAAAAAGACAAATACTGCCTGCCCCCTTACCCCTTGAGTTTCTTTATGTCTTTGATGATAATGATATATCTTTTCGAGGAATAATTGATAATCGTTTTTGTATGGTAAAATTACTTGAAGACCTTTCAAAAAATTACTAACAACCAACCAGGCTTCACCTCGAAGCATTCTGAAGCATTTGTATTTTTAAAAACTGCTCCCAGTGATTATGACACACAGCCAAGTTTGAGACCCATTGCTCTTGAGCTCAGAGTAAAAAATACTTTGCTGGGGTACTTCTCTTTCTGCAGCCTTTTCTTGAGACAAGAGAAAAAAAAGTGTTCTTGTTGTTTTCCTTGTTTTGCTATAAAAACAGGAGCACCTAAATTGGGAATTTCCCCATGTCCTCTTGACTTAAAAATAGTGGAAATAATTTCACTTAAAAATAATAATTCCAAAAAGTTGCATCATATATTCCTCAGTCCCCCAGTTTGCTGGTAAATATGCTGTGTCATGCATCCAGAAGGACATAATCATGCTTTGCACTGAAGATGGAGAGTGATAAGGCTCATGTTTTCTTCTTGGCCTACAGGTTGACTTTCAAACTGTGCCACATGTACTGGAATTGGCCTGGTACCATTAGAGTTCCAGCTCCTTGCAAGTATGCCCACAAGCTAGCCTTCCTGTCAGGACAGATCTTGCACCACGAACCAGCCATCCAGCTGTGCGAGAACCTGTTCTTCCTGTGACTGGACAGTCAGGACACGGGCTGGTCAGAACAGGCAGACTTCTGAACTCAGCTGTGAACTCATCTGTGCAGGGTCAACAGCAACCGGAAAGGGGTTTGTGTTGGTGTTTGCTCTTTCGCCAACCCAGTAGAGTATCTTTCTTTTCATTTTCTTTTCTAAGTCTATTAACACTGAGAATCAGGTTCCAACATAAATTTCAGCTAGAAATTGTCTTGTTGCCTTTGTAGAGCAAATGGAGGTAGTCTGCTGCAGTGTAGATGGGGTGGGTGAAGATGGGTGACCCTTCAGGAGTCTCCAAAGCTGACAGAAGCTGTAGAAGCCTGAAGAAGCAGCAATTACACTTATAAACTCTGCTTACTGAGCAGTTCTCATTTCTGGTCCAGAGCCGATAGTGAATGAAGTCTTTGCAAAGTTCTTAAAGTAGAGAGCTACTTTATTTGGGCAACTGGAAAGGTAAGAAGGCAAAATTTCTCAGGATTTGGCTGTTGCTGGCAAATGTGAAAGACATGTCGTGAAACCAGCTGGTGGGTACTTTTCAGGCTCTTGCTGACCTAATCGTCTCTAGGGATTGAGTTGATGAAACATGACTTGAACTAGCTTTGGAAGGGGTGTTTAGTTATTTCTTGCCTCCTGAGAGGACAAACGCAGTTTTATCTGTATACTTCAGTTGCTTTATAGTGTGCAGTGTTGGTTTCTTCCTACCTCCCCCCCCACCCGACCTCCACCACACACACGCATACCAAGATACCTTTGCTCCTTGTCCTTGTTACTGACCTTTAGTAAGTTTCAGTTTTTTAAAACTAAAAATCAGAACATGTGAAATTCAGTAGCTTCAAAGGTTCATGACAGGCCATGAGCTTTTCTTGACCCTTTCTCTGCAGTGTATCACTTCCTTTTCTGTTGATATGTTTGCAGATTGAACCACTCACTTCCCTTGCTCAATACTCTTTTCCCGGCCGTTAGCTCATTTTGTTAGGAATTTCTCTGAGTCTGCATTAAGATTTCCAGAAGTTGGCTTTGGGAAACATGACACTCCTTCCAAAGTCCAGACATTTCAGTTTAGAAGGTTGTCACTGTGCCTGCACGTTTCAGTGTGTTTTGTGTGTGTGTTTATTTTTCTGCTGTTTAAAAATCTTCCAGTCCCTTCAGGGCTAATTCAGTCTTACCTTGTTTTATCTAGATTTTTAAAAGCTAGTTTTATTTAACATTTTGGAATTTGTATTTATTTGTGTGTGTATTTTATTTTATTTATCAATTTTTTTGTGTGATGGCAGGGAGGGATGACTCAGAAATCCTCATTTTATATGACAGTGTGTGAGAAGAGAAACTTTAGCTTAAAACTCCTTAGATGAATAAAAGCAACCTAGCATTGCGTTGGCTGCAGCATGCGGCAGAGGCTGAGCAGCGTGGGGGTCCGTGGTCTCATGTGCACTTCTGGTTCCACGCGGAGTGAGGGACAGCGAAGGGCTGAGACCTGGGGTGTAGACACTGCAGAATCAGGCACATTGGATCACTGGTTTTGATCAAACAGTTCTCCAATTCTCTTTGGAAGCATTTTGAATTTCTCTTTTGAAGTTAGGTTTCCTAATTCACATTTCTTCACTTTTTCCTCCTGGTTTTCTTTCCTTGTTTTTTCAGTCTTAATGTGAAATGACTGGGTCATGGGGTAGAAAATAAAAAGAAATTTGTATAAATGTGTAGTTGTGTTTGTAATAATGTTGACATATGGTAGTGACATAGTTCTTTTTCTTCGTAAACCTCGTAGCACTTGTTAGAATTATTAATTTGTTACTGGGCATGCTGGGGGCAGCTGCAGTATTGGTACTCAGGTAATTTCACTGAGATCTGGCAGTAAGATTTCTTGAATACCAACAGTCTGTCTTCTGGGACGAATGAGGCACGTGTTGTATATATGGGTGTGTGTGTGTTTTGTCTTGTTTTCAAAACTCTCTTCCCATCAGAGAATTTTTGTTAGCCTGAGTAAAAGCCAGCTCCTAAGGGTGGCCCTTCCCTCTCGCCTTTTCCTAATGCTTGTCCTTCTTTGCTTGTACTTCATGGTGTGTCTGTAACCTTTTTAAGTACCTTCCCAAAGAACCCTGACTGTTTACTTCACCACTACATCCTTTTCTGTTTATTTAGAAATTCCATCTTCAGTGATTCAGTGTTTCTTGAACTCATCCTTAAAAGAATCTAATTTAGCTCCTTTTTACTTGAGCAGCATTTTATTGAATGGTGTGAAAAGGGAAGTAGTTTTATAAATGACTACCTCTTCATATTGAAAATGTTATAACTTGTGCCTGAAATTTCTCAGTCATTTGGGATAATTGGAGAAAGACCCTATTTTCTCTTTTTTTCCCCTAAACCTAGCTTTTTCTGAGTGTCTTACCTTTCCCTGTCTAGACTTATTTTCTCTCTTTTAAAAAAATTAGGAAATTCAAGAGAATGAGAAAAGAAAGCCACAGACTGAAAGAAAATATTTGAGAAAGACACGTCTGAGGGGCTCCCTGGCGGCCCAGTGGCTAAGACTGCTCTCCCACTGTAGGAGCTCGAGCTGAATGCCCTGGCCAGGGGAGTTCTACGTGCTATGAGGCATGTCAAAGGAACAAAAGAGACATATCTGATAAAGGACTGTTATCGGAAATATACAAAGAACTCTTAAAATTCAACAGTAAGAAAACAACCTGATTAAAAATTGGGCAAAAAGACCTGAAGAGATATTTCACCAACTAAGATATACCGTTGGCAAATAAGCATATGAAAATATGCCCAACATCATATGTCATTAGAGAACTACAAATTAAAATGAGATACCACTGCATACCTCTTATTAATAGAATGGTCCAGATTCGAAACGCTGACCACTCCAAATGCTCGTGAGGATGTGGAACAGAAATTCAATCATCCATCGTTGCCCGAGGGAATGCGAAATAGCACAGCTAGTTTAAAAGGCAATTTGGTAGTTTCTTACAAATCAAAACATACCCTTATCATATGATCAAGCAGTCACACTGTTTGGTATTTGCCCAAAAGAGTTTATAATTTACATCAACATAGAAACCTGCACTGGATGTTGATAGCAGCTTTATTCCTTCATAATTGCCAATACTTGTAAGCAACCAAGATGTCCATCAGTAGGTAAATGGATAAACAAACACGGGTATAAGGAGACAATGGAATATTAGTCAGTGCTAAAAAGAAATGAGCTATCAAAGCCATGAGAAGACCTGGAGGATACTTAAATGCATATTACTAAGTGAAAGAAGCCAATCTGAAAGTGTTACATACTATATGATTTCAACCATATAACATTCTGGAAAAGGCAAAAACTATAGAGACAGTAAAAGGATCAGGGTTTGGGGAGAAGGAGGGATGAATGGGCAGAGGAGTTTTAGGGCAAGGAAACTATTCTGTAGGATACTGTAATTATGTGTAATGACATGTGGATCCATGTCATTGTGGATTTGTCCAAACCCATAGAATGTGAAACACTGAATATGAAGCCTGATGTTCCTTGAACCTTGAGTGATTATGACAAGAAGTTGATGTAGGTTCACTAACTGTAATTAACACAAGCACCATTCTTGTGGGGGATGTTGATAATGGGGGAGGCTGTGTGTATATGGGAAACGTCTAACCTTTGCAAATTGTGCAGTGAACCTAAAAATGTGCTCTAAAAAATAACTTTTTTTAAAAGAATGAGTTAGGGTGGGAGTTCCCTTGTGGTCTAGAGATTAGGATTCAGTGCTTTCACTCTCCTGTTGTTGTTATTTAGTCACTAAGTCATGTTTTAACTGTTTTGCAACCCCATGTACTATAGCCTGCCAGACTCCTCTGTCTGTGGGATCCTCCAGGCAAGAATACAGGAGTGGGTTGCCATGCCCTCCTCCAGGGGATCTTCCCAACCCAGGGATTGGACCCATGTTTCCTGCATTGCAGGCAGGTTCTTAACTGCTGAGCCACCAGGGATGCCCTTCACTGTGCTGACTGGGCTTCAATCCCTGGGTCCCTGGTCAGGGAACTGAGATCCCACAAGCTGTGCCACATGGCCAAAAGAAAGAATGAGTAAGGGAGACTTCTGGAAACTTTAGAGACTTTTGGCAATATGGTAGACTGAGCTGACCATACTGAGAAATGTTTAGAAAACAAAAAATTTTTTTTACAGTAATTATCTGGATTTGGGGGAAATAGAACAAGGGAAGAGATGATGATGGGGGAAGTAGGAAGGAAGAAAAATAATTGAGGCTGAAGAAAGAAAGGGAAGGCAGAGTGGTTATGTTGTTGTTCAGTTGCCAAGTCGTTTCCAACTGTCTTCAACCACATGAAGAGCACACTGGACTTCCCTGTCCTTCACTGTCTCCTGGAATTTGCTCAGACTCATGTCCACTGAGTTGATAATGCCAACCATTTTATTCTGTGTCACGCCCTTCTCCTCCTGTCCTCAATCTTTCCCAGCATCAGGGTCTTTTCTAATGAGTCAGCTCTTTGCATCAGGTGGCCAAAGTTTTGGAGCTTCAGCTTCAGCATCAGTCTTTCCAATGAATATTAAGGGTTGATTTCCTTTCGGATTGACTGGTTTGATCTCCTTGATGTCCAAGGGACTCTGAAGAGTCTTCTCTAGCACCACAGTTCAAAAGCATCAATTCTTCGCTGCGTAGCCTTCTTTATGGTCCTCCTCTTGCATCTGTACATGACTATCGGAAAAACCACAGCTTTGACTATACGGACCTTTGTGGTTATAGTTGATGCCAACATAGCTCCCAGGGTTATGGACAAAATGCAGGGATGGGAGCACTGAGGTTTTTCATTTCAGATAAGGATAGAAGATGCAACCTTAGACCCTGCGAGGCACAGGATTGCTGGAGTGAATTCTTCTGGATGAAGACAGCTGGAGCCTGGAAGGGGAGTAGAAAGTCCATGCTGACCATCCAAGGGCAGTAGGAAGAAACTAAGGGCAAAAGACATTCATGAGAAATCCCCAAGCCCCACAGACAGGTATGTGCAGCCTGAATTAGTATTATTAGCATGTGGAAGGACCACATGGTGACAAATTATCATGAAGATTTGCCTAGACTGTTGAGAGCCTGTAGCCCTGCAGAAACAAATGGTCAGTCACCTGGATTGCATTGGAAGGACTGATGCTGAAGCGAACACTCCAGTCCTTTGGCCAGCTGATGAGAACAGCTGGCTCATTGGAAAAGACCCTGATGCTGGGAAGGATTGAAGGCAAAAGGAGAAGAGGGCAGCAGAGGATCAGATTATTGGATGGCATCACTGACTCAGTGGATATAAATTTCAGCAAACTCCAGGAAGATAGTGAAGGGCAGGGAATCCTGGTGTGTTGTAGGTTCCCATGAGGTCACAAAGAGTCCAACATGACTTAGCAACTAAACAACAAATGGAAGAGAAGACATAGGAGAGAGTGAGAAGGTATAATAGGAGTTGCTGCAGGTCACACAATATGGAAGATAATAGAATTTTCCAGAATTAGAGACAAATATGAATCCTCCACCAGAAGAAAATAATTGAGAATAAAGAAAAGCATAGCCATTCCTAGATGTGCTGTAGTGAAACTACAGAACACCAAAGACAGAATCTTAATCTTAAAAACAACCGGAGAGATTGCTTATAAAGAAAGTTAGATTGACAGCAGACTTATTATCAACCACAACAGATGCTTAAGACAAAAGGAATAATAATTTTAAGATTCAGTGTCAACTTGGAACTCTGTTCCCAGCTAAACATTCATTCAAAGCTGAGGACCAAACTAACATTTTCTAATAAGGCTCAGTACCTAGTAATCATGTATGGATGTGAGAATTGGACCAAAAAGAAGGCTGAGTGCCAAAGAACAGATTCTGTTTGAACTGTGGTGTTAGAAAAGATTCTAGAGAGCCCCTTGGATTTCAAGATCAAACCAGTCAATCCTAAAGGAAATCAACCCTGAATATTCATTGGAAGGACTGATGCTGAAACTGAAGCTCCATACTTTGGCCACTTGATAGGAAGAGACAACTCATTGGAAAAGATCCCGATGCTGGGAAAGATAGAAGGCAGGAAGAGAAGGGGAGGACAGAGGACGAGATGGTTGGATGGCATCACCGACTCAATGGACATGAGTTTGAGCAAATTCTGGGAGATAGTGAAGGACAGGGAAGGTCTGGCATGCTGCAGTCCATGGGGTCCCAAAGAGTCAAACATGACTGAGTGACTGAACAACAGCAACAATAAGGATCAGAGCAGAAGTGAATGAGACAGAGTATAGAAAAGCAATATCAGTTCAGTTCAGTCGTTCAGTCGTGTCCAACTCTTTGAGACCCCATGGACCCCTGTCCATCACCAACTCCCAAAGTTTACTCAAACTCTTGTCTATTGAGTCGATGATGCCATCCAACCATCTCATCCTCTGTCGTCCCCTTCTCCTCCCGCCTTCAGTCTTTTCCAGCATCAGGGGCTTTTCAAATGAGTCAGTTCTTTGCATCAGGTACCCAAAGTATTGGAGTTTCAGCTTCAACATCAGTCCTTCCAATGAATATTCAGGACTGATTTCCTTTAGAATGGACTGGTTGGATCTCCTTGCAGTCCAAAGGACTCTCCAAGAGTCTTTTCCAACACCACAGTTCAAAAGCCATCAATTCTTTGGCACTCAGCTTTCTTTATGGTCCAACTGTCACATCCATACATGACTACAGAAAAACCATAGCCTTGACTAGATGGACCTTTGTTGGTAAAGAAATGTCTCTGCTTTTTAATATGCCGTCTAAATTGGTCATAGCTTTCCTTCCAAGAAAAGCAGTATGGAAAATCAGTAAAACCAAAAGTTGATTCTTTAGAAAGAGTAACAGAATTAGCAAATCTTTAGCTAAATTGTCAAAAAAAAAAAGACTCAAATTACTAAAACCAAGAATGAAAAAGAGGACCACTGACCTTACAGAAATAAAAAGGATTAGAAAGGAATACTCAGTTCAGTCGCTTAAACAATTAAAGGCCAGCAAATGAGCTATCTTAGATGAAAAGGATAAATTCCTATAGGTAACTTGCTCCTGAACCAAGTGTTATTTTTCCCAACTGTCTGTCCGCTGAAACCATCGAATGGTAACAGAAATAATTGATAAGGCTTCTAAGGATGTTCTCTTTTGGCTGGCAGAGTGTAGGTTGCTAGTCCTCTGGCATGATTTTGGGTAAACTAGAACCTGCACATTCCTTCTGATCCTCTTGAATTTGTTAAGACATGCCAAAACATAGAAAACTCATTTTTTCCCCTTAGAAACCTGGCTATTGGCTTTTCTCTTCCGTCTATAGAGCTGACCTGATAGTTGGGGGTTAGAAAGGGGATCTTTGCCCCACCCTACTGATCACGTTGTCTACCTTGTCAATATACCAGAGAACCAGCTTTGGTTTCCTGAGTGCCCAGTCTAACTTTGTATGTTCTCTGGGCTTTGTATTTGTATTTCTCTGGCGGCTTTCCCAAGGCCATTCTACTCACTTCAGCTTTGAGAAATCTGCCTGCATATCCTTTGAAAAGGCAGGCAGCTGAGATACCTTGTCAAAAGGGAAATAGCAGTCTTGCTAATGTCAGATTTTTATGGTTAGTTCCTTAAATATTCCCCAATGTCAAACTTTTAGTGAGCTGGCCTATTCATTCATCCAGCTAATATTTACTGAGCATCTGTTCTGTGCAAGATGTTAGGGGATGCAGGTATATACAGAAATCTTTGGTAATCAAGACAGATTAAGGTTCAATATGGAGGTGAGAGATGGAAATGAAATAATTTTTAAGAGGAAAAGCAAGTATCATTGGTTCAGTTGCTCAGTCATTTCTCTTTTCGACCCCATGGACTGCAGCATACCAGACTTCCCTGTCCATCACCAAGTCCTGGAGTTTGCTCAAACTCATGTCTATCAAGTCTGTGAGGCCATCCAACCATCTCATCCTCTGTCGTCCCCTTCTCCTGCCTTCTATCTTTCCCAGCATCAAGGTCTTTTCCAGTGAGTCAGTTCTTCACATCAGGTGGCCAGAGTACTGGAGCTTCAGCTTCAGCATCTGGCCTTCAATGAATATTCTGGGTTGATTTCCTTTAGGATGGACTGGTTTGATCTCCTTGCAGTCTAAGGGATTCTCAAGAGTCTTCCCCAACACCACAGTTCAAAAGCATCAATTCTTTGGCACTCAGCTTTCTTCCCAGTCCAACTCTCACATTCATACATGACTCCTGGAAAGACCATAGCTTTGACTAGATGGACCTTTGTTGGTAAAGAAATGTCTCTGCTTTTTAATACGCTGTCTAGGTTGGTCATAGCTTTCCTTCCAAGGAGCAAGTATCATAAACCATATAAAAGGTTTTAATTCTGTGAATTACAGTCCAATGAAATCAATTTACTGGGTTTGTTAACCAATTTAAAAAAAATTGAAATAGACTATAAAATATCAGTACATTGCATATGCTAAGGCAGTTTTTAAAGATTTTTGTTTGCTGTGTTATTTGTAACGAAGGTGCAGTGCAAAATATTTTTTTACAGTGGGTTACAGTAAAAAAAAAAGAAAGGGTAGATCAAATAGGCTTCAGGAGAATCGAGCTTTTCTGAATGGAGGTGGTGGCTTTGAAGAATTCGAATTTTAACAAGTGGAAATGGGGGAATGAGTGGAAAAAGGAGCATATTTGGAAGAAAGGAAGAATTGAGGCTCCAAATCTGGCACTAGGCAGGAAAGACTGAGTGACCAAGGGAGGACTTTGGGTATACCTAAAGAATTTTGTAGGTGGGTGGATATGTAGAGCTTAAGACCTTTTGATTTTTAGCTGTGTTAATAATTAATTGAACTCCCTAATGGATTACTGATAGCTTATCAGCTCTGGTGGACTTTGGCAGCTCTGCTCCTTGCTGGTTGCAAACAAGTGAGAATGCTGTGATAGGCCTGGCGGTAGGGTGTCAGTGTCCTCCCTCCCCTCCCGTCTCTGTGACAGGCACCCTTCCCCCCAGCCTGTACTATTGACACATTGCCTGGAAGAGCCATGGGGATTGCTTTGAGGCCTCAGTTTTAGGAACAGTGTAACACCTCTTTGTAATATGTATTTATGGGCTTCAAACTGTTCAGAGCTCCCTGTGTTAGAAGCATGCTTGTTTTACTTAATCACCGGGTGAGTTTCACATTCTTGTTCCAGAACTTCAAGAAAAGGAAGGCGAGGTAGAGACTGGGCCATTTCTGACAGCCCACTGGAGATGGGGTTGAGAGTCCCAAATGGATGACATCATGTCTGAAAAATACTTGAGTTTAACCAGGGAAGACAAACATAAAGGATTATTACAGAGATGAAGGGGCTCTGAAGGAGATTGTGCAGGCATACCATTACTTTGCAATCTCTTGGAAAATGAGAGGAGTATCACCCCACCCTTTAACTCCACTAGAGGACTATAATTGCAGGGTAAGGATAATTAAATTTCAGAAAAACCCCACAGCCCAGCTTGTCTCTTCAAGTGGCATAAGCATTCTGGCCTGCTCTGGCTTTGGTTCAGTGCTTTCTCTGTTTTTCCCTCTCTACCCTCCTCCTAAGGAGGAACAGGCTGCCACTGAGGCCCGGATTCTTCCTGCCATCCGCTGCAGAGATTGTCTCCTTTTCCTTTCATCACAAGCATTGCTGTCCTGGGCCGCCTTCTCCCCAGGACTTGCAGAGTGGGATGCAGTTCCCCTTCTCCGTGCAAATTCAGAGACACTTGGTGTCTACTGAGCGCCAGTCACTGAGCTGTAACAGGGCCTTGGGTACTAACAGGCTGCAGTTCTGCTTAGAAGGCCTTTCCTTTGGGTCCCCTAGACACAGGTGGCAGCTGGCCTAGCTGCAAAGGAAATAATCATGACGTCCAGCAGACTAGAACAATGGGAGTTTAATGGGTGGCTTATTTTTTCAAGAAATTTGCATTTCCGAGGCTAGATATCCATCTCAATAGAACTGCTTCACATCAGAAAAGAGTCCTAGGACACTCCTCACACAAAAATTAACATTCCTCCCAGCCTCCGTTAAGCACTATGGTTTCTTAGAGAGTCTGATCATTTTGGTAGAGTGGTGCGACGTCTTATTCGAAAACTGAGTATGATACGGCGTATTTGGAACCTGAACAGGAATTTTTTTGTTCTTTTGTTTGGTGGCAAAATGCAGAAGAAACATTATTACTTACGGGTGCGTTCCCCCCACCCCCAGGATATTTCAGAATCGAGTTGGGGAGGAAAAAGCAGCTTTTTATATTAATCAGATGTGTTAAGATACACATACACACACACATATCAGGTGGTTGGTAGTGTTACTCCGAGAGAATGGAGACCAGATCATGAGAGCTTCCCATAGAAGGAGGGAAAGGTCTTGATGGGAGCTTTCCCGAGGAAACCTCAGTGAAAGATGAATGGAATTTGCAGTAGGGTTAGAAGATGAAGCCGATAGAGCTAGGAGGTGAGCTAGGATCTCGGCGAGCTAGGGGCTCGAGCTCAGGCCCCAAGGCGCAGAAAGACGCTGGCTTGCCCCGCAAGCCTGGGCAAGCCAAGCTCCTGTTGGGTCTAGCGGGTGGCTGGCAGGCAGCACTCATAAGTCGCCCTACCACCGGCCGGAGCCCACGTGGCAAGCCCTGGGGACAGTGGGGTGGGGCGGGGCGAGGGCGGGGGCGGGCCCGGCCGTGACGCGCAGGGTATATAGCGGGGCATGCGCGCCACGCCGAGGAAGGACGCCGGCAGGGGGCTGAGGGCGCGCGGGCACGCCGACCTAGCTGCGCTGCCGCTACCACTGCTGCTGCGGGTCGCCCGGGGGACCTGGCTTGTGAGGGTGCGCGGGGCCGGGTGACGTCGGCCCAGCTTCAGGTGAGGGCGGAAGGCCATGCGGGAGGGGGAGCTCCGTGCCCCGGAGATGGGGCATCGCGCGGAGGAGCAGTGCGCCTCCGGGGCTCCGGGTCACTGAGTGGGGGTGGGGGCACGGCTGCTCCGAGAACCCGGAGCCCAGCCGCGGTTTCGGAAGTCGCTCGAGTGGACCCACACATGGGCCCGGACGCTACATGGAGGCGACACCTGGCCGCGGTGCCACTACGAGGGGTCCTCAGTGGCGAGGGAAGGGAAGGTGCAGCTACGGCCCCTTGGACTGGAGAGCGCGGGATCTGGGCGCAAGAGAGGATGTCGGTAGCCGCACTAAGGCTGAGAGAGGTGTCCTGGAGCCCATGGACTCGAGCATGGAGAAAAGCAGAGAGTAGACGGGCAAATCTGGTGGGCAGCTCTCGGGATGGCTCTGATGGGACAAGAGTATCTAGACTTGGCTTTCCAGGAGCTGAGTGCCCACTTAACCTGGGCCAGACCACCTCGCAGCTGAAGACAAAAGCCCGGTGCCTCCCAGCTGACCCCGAGCAGGAGCTGAAGAATAGCAAAGGAGGGACTAACTAAACTCTGACCTGGCTCATCCTGTGGGCATGGCTTTTTAGCTGTTTTTGGTTCCTACCGACCGGGTTAGGTGGTCTGGGGCAGGCTGCCCTCTCTTGGTGGGTTAGAGCAATGGGACAAAATACCATCCAAACAGTTATACCGTATGATCCGGAGGTCCAGTTGAGTCACATTTTCCTCTGCTCTGGGTTGTGGCTTCCGTTTGGAGGTTCTAGAGTTGACTAGGGTCTGGGTATCCTGAGCATGTGAGCATGATTTGGTGAGGGGCTGACTCCTCTCCTGGGAACCTAAGATAGAGTGGGGGTAGGAGCAGCTTTGACCTGACCCATCTTCCTGGAGCCTGCCTGGGCTGGGATTTGCCTGGAGTCATTCTTTTCTAGGAACCCCAGGCTGCTTAGGTCTCCCACTTGCAGCGCAGTGATAACCTGGTGAGTTCTGGCCTAGCTACCTGGCTTCTGTCCCACCTCTGCTCCTAACTTGCCCCATGTCTTGTGAATGGAGTCAGTGCTAAGGGCAGATTAGATCTGTGGTCTCTTATCCACAGCATCTACAATGAATCCTTAACTTTTAAAACAAGAGCCATAAAAACGGAGAGAAACTTGATGAAGCAAGAGAAAGAATGTCGAGACTCATAACTTTAGTAGGTGAAATTTTTAAAACTACACAATCCATTTCCTGTTGGATGCTCAGAGGTGAGTTTTTCATAAACTGTGACAGCCACTATATAGTGGTACGCTTCCTGGTTTGCAGGTATGACTAGAAAGCACCAAACAGAATGACTGGCCCTGTCATTGAGGCAAGAACACTGCATTGAGGTACCAGAGCCCTGTGACTCTCAGTATTTCATCACTTCAGTTTGTAAATACGCAGTTCCTGATCTGTGCTTGGCTCTGCACTTGGCCACTGGAGAGTACAAAAAGGGTATGGGATCTGGCTCCTGGCTCCACTTGTTGGAGGGAGAAAGAACATCCATCCTTACATGAAGAATAAGGTAGCAACATAATAGAGGTCACATTGTTGTGTTTGGTCAAGTTCAGAGAAGATAGCATTCTACTAGAGACGGTACAAGGTGGCAGAAGAATTCTTAGCTTTTGAGCCACATGCGTGTGTGCTTGCTTAGTTGTGTCTGACTCTCTATGATCCCATGGACTATAGCCCAGGTGTCTCCTCTGTCTATGGGATTTTATAGGCAAGAATATTTAAGTGAGTTGCCATTTCCTCCTCCAGAGGATCTTCCTGATACAGAAAGCAAACCCAGGTCTCTTGCTTCGCCTGCATTGGCAGGCGGGCTCTTTACCACTGAGCCACCTGGGGAGCCCTTTGAGCCACATGAAAGTGAAAGAAAGTGAAGTCGCTCAGTCCTGTCCGACTCTTTGTGATCCCATGGACTGTAGTCTACCAGGCTTCTCTGTCCGTGGGATTTTTCCAGGCAAGAGTACTGGAGTGGGTTGCCATTTCCTTCTCCAGGGGATCTTCCTGACCCAGGGATGGAACCGAGATCTCCTGCATTGCAGGCAGACGCTTTACCCTCTGAGCCACCAGGGAAGCTCATAAATCTGTTCAAATCCTGCCCCATCACTCTCCAGCAGGAGACATTGCTTCTGCAGACCTGTCCTAACCGCTGTGCAGCACGTCGTGGTTGTACTTGAAGCGTAGTAGAGGTTTGTTATCATCTGAATCAACATTATCATCTTCTCTGGGGTAAAGTGGATGATTTAGGAGTCCTAGGAGCTGATAGGTAGCTAGGGTTGTAGGAATAGTGTGAGTCCAGGCTTCAGGTTGATTCATCTAGGGAACGTGGAGGCAACCTCCGTGCCTTTCTGGGTAGGCTCCTTTTCTGTGGCGTGCCAGGCATTGGCATATTCACAGTTCCACAGAGCCTTTTTCCCCCCACCTTTAGTTTTGCAAGCTATGCTGATTCTTTCAGGTAACGGAAGTACTGTTTCTCCGGACCGGTAATAGGTGGAAAAGACTAGTGACGTGTGTGCATCTGCACGCACGCGCGCATGTTTGCGCATGCGCACGCACTAGATCAGTCACTGGACTGGATTGTTTTAGAACTGTTCCACCTACTTCCTGTTTTCCTTACCTGTTTACACCTCAGTTCCAGGAGCAACCCTCAATCCGGGTCCAGTATTTACAGGATGTTGAGATCTAAGAGTTAGTGCCGTGAATAGATGTATATTTCTGGAAATCGGGACCTCCGAAATAATCCAGCCTTTTCGCGCTTGATGTCTGAAGAAAGTAACGCTTAGGCGTTTTTGCAGAACCGCCGATGGTGATATGATATTGAACTGGAGGGACTTTGGAAATCTTCGAGTCTAGACCCTTTGTTTTACAGCTAAAGAAACTGGATCTAGAGGTTAACTGGTGTTTCCAAGTTACATTTCTTGCTACTGGCCAAGAGGCTCGATAGGGCCAGCGTGCATGCGTTCTCATTCGCTAAGTTGCATCCGACTCTTTGTGACCCCGTGGACTGTAGCCCGCTGGAAAAAGAGGTGCAACTTTTATTCGTAAGTATGATGATAAAACTGCTGGAAATCTCAGACATTTCCTTGAAAACATGAAGAAAAAGGAGCCAGTTTTCCCTGTGCTTATTTGGGGGACGGGAATTCTCAGCTTGTGTGGATAGAAATTTATTCTGGAGAACTCTTCTCCCTTCTCCTTTTTCCAGACTCCCTGCCGACACAGGAGGATGGGGAGTGAGTGAGGAAGGGTCATGCTGCTAGGGCCCTAGCCTGGACTCTCTGGATACAATGGAACTTTTCTGAACTCTGAGGCTGGCGGGCTGGCAGACTGCCCTCCAGATAAGGAGTCCAGAGTCTACACCAGCCAGGGGCCTCATGCGTTGTCCGGGCAAGCAGGACAGCCTCACCACAAGGTCTCCGAGGCTCAGCTGTCTTCACCCTTACTGTGGCCATCGAGGCTCCCAGAGGGGACTCCTTATTGGCCCTGGGTAAGAAGAAGCAGAGACCCTTGTGAACCCTCCTACAGGCGAGAGGGAAGGTGGCCACAGAATCACCCTGAGAGAGCTGTTGGCATGTCCGTCCATGGGAAACCAACTTACCTGCCTCTGATCTGACTGCATTATCAGGCCTCCTAACCTTTCTCCAACCTCAGGCCTGGGACAGTTCTGGGCTTTGGTGGAATGATAATGTGACTGTCCTGAATTTATTACCATTGGGTCCCTAGAGGCTCTTAGCAGTGTTAGTAATTAAAATGTCAGCTAAAAGTTGGGGATGTTTTTAAAATCCATGTTTTAAACAGTTCATTTTTTCTTAAAAGCATGTTCATGCATTTTTTTCTTCCCATTTTATTGAGATATAACTAACAACACTGTATAAGTTTAAGTTGTACAGCATAATGATTTGATTTATATAGTTATGAAATGAGTACCACAATAAATTTAATGAACATACATCATCCCAGAGGTAAAAGATAAAAGAAATAGAAAAAAATTTTTTTCTTGTGATAAGAAGTCTTAGGATTTAACTTTCTTCACAACTTTCACATATGAAAGTTTAGTGGTGGTTTAGTTGCTCAGTTGTGTCCATCCTTTATGATCCCATGGACGATAGCCTACCACACTCCGCTATCCTTGGGATTTTTCAGGCAAGAATACTGGAGTGGGTTGCCATTTCCTTCTCCAAGGGATCTTCCCGACCCAGGGGTGGAACCTACATCTCCTGCATTGCAAGCGGATTCTTTACTGCTGAGCTACCAGGGAACCCCCAAATATGACCTGTAGCAGTGTTAATTATATTTAGCATGTTACACATTACTTCCCTAGTACTTATTTATCTTATAACTGGAAGTTTCTACCTTTTGACCGCCTTGATCCAATTCCCCCTCTCTACAGCCTCTGTGTGCATATATATTTCTATTTGCCAAAACTTTGATTTAGGGCTGAGGCTTTGCCTTTGGATCTAGGTCTGCTAATTACACTTGCAAATTGTATATAAAAGTCACATCTGCATGTATGACCTGTGATTTCTGGTTTCTTTTATTACAATTGGTTTTTTTTTTTTTTTTTTTTTTTACCATATGTGAATTATGTCTCAATAAAATGGAAGAAAAAAATTTTAACAGGAAAAAATTTTTTCTATGCTATATAATCCATAGTTTAAAGATTAGAAAGATGAAAAAGGTTTAAAAAGCAACTACACATACATTAACTGCACCCCCATAAACTCCCACCCAGTACAGTAAAAAGTCTCACCTCTGCCCACCCCATCCCAGTTTTAGAAATGCTCTAAGTTAGCATTTTAGGCATTGTTTAGCACTTTGCTTTTTTCACCTAGCAACTATTCTGGATCTTTCCCTGTCAGCCCAGGAAACACTTTTACTATAGCTGCATATTATTCCAGGATAGGGAAGCATGATAGTTTTTAAACCAGCATGTGTTGCTTCCCTTTCTCCCCTAGTTTGGGTTGTTTCCAATATTTTGTCATTATGTACAGTGCTAGGGGGAATAACTTTACTAAATGGCATTTCCTATGTATATGACTACAAAAGAAATTCACAGAAGTGAGATTGCTGGGTGACAGGATATATACATCTGTTAATTAGTCTCCATTAAGAAATAATGATAGAGCAAGAATCTAAGACATTTGCAAATCAGTCCATGTGCAGCATCCTACTTTTTTAATGCACACACTTAATTTACAGAGGACGAGATGGTTGGATGGCATCACCAACTCAATGGACATGAGTTTGAGTAAACTCTGGGAGTTGGTGGTGGACAGAGAGGCCTAGTGTGCTGCAGTCCATGGGGTCACAAAGAGTCGGACACGACTGAGTGACTGAACTGAACAGAACTGAATTTAATCTTTTTCTCCCCCATTTGTAACACATTTTTCAAGATGAGCAGTTCTCAAACTTTTTGATCCTAGGATTCCTTAATTTAGTCTTCCACTTATTGGCTAAACCTGCTATTTACCATGTTAAAAATTAAATATAAAGAGTTGTTTATTCATTTAAAATAATAGAAATAAGATAATTACATGGTAACATGAAATGCATGTTTTTATGGAAAATAACTTCCAAAAAGTCGAAAAAGTGGCATTATTTTTACATTTTTGCATATCTTCAGGACTTCAAAATAATGATTTATTAGATATAACAGATTATAGTACGCATAGAATAATTTTGCTGATAAATACTCAGTGGAAGTCTGAGAACAAACTGAGTTAATCTCTGAAAACACATATATTTATACCCTAAACTTCTACCTCGGAAATTTCAGAAAACTACACAGGCACATATTCATCATACTTCACATAGCCGCTGAAAAATGAGAGTGAAAAAGCTTTTAACATCTTAATTTTCTAATAAAACTAATTTTCACCTCTCCAGCCTCCTCACACAGTCTCAGTGTATCCAGGTGTCATCTAAGACCACAGTTTTGGGAATTGCCATTCTAGAGCACTTCGTTTCATTTTTGTAGAAATCAAAAGTTTTCCTCTCTGCATTTATGTTTCAGTTATGTTTAAAACCAAACAGAACTGGCATAAAGAAGTTTGAAAAGAGGCACAGCAGACTCTCAACAAAGGAATCCTGGACAGTGACAACAGAGAGGGCCTCTTTGCTGCAGGGATGGGCCCAGCCAGCAGAGCTCAGCTAAGAGAGTGCCCACTCCATGAAGACAGGCAAAACACTGTTTCTGTTCCAAGGAGGCTTGTAAAATATGTGTTGAGATGAGCTGAGTACATGTTGGCAGCTTCACATGCTATTTGTGGCATTCTTTAAGCTCCATTGAGTGGAACAGCCAAGAGACACTGAAAGAGGCCAGTCGAAGGTGAGGCGACTGGGGAGCGAGAATGATCTGGGAAGGCTTCCTAGAGGTGGAATTGAGCCAGCGGGTTCCTGCCAGGGGAGCTGTGTGAATAATGATGTGTGTGTGCTTAGTTGCTCAGTCGTGTCCCCAACTTTGCGACCCCATAGACTGTAGCCCTCCAGGCTCCTCTGCCCATGGGATTTTTCAGGCAAGAATACTGGAGTGGGTTACCATTTCCTTCTCCAGGGGATCTTCCTGACCCAGGGATCGAACCCACATCTTCTGCATTGCAGACAGACTTCTTTTACTTCCCCATCAAGGAAGACCATGAATAGTGGCACTAAGATGTATGTTCCTGGATCACTAGGGTTCTGGGGTATAAGGTACCAATAGTCTCTGGTAGGTATTAGCTGTTTATCAAAGACTTGCTGGTCTTTTCAGCCTTGTCTTGGGGTCAGTGTGCTCTTTTCCAGAAAAACACCACTGGCCCCAAATCAACGTCCTTTGCACCAGTCCACTTACTCCAGCCAACCTTGTGTCCTTGATTATCAAGAGTAATGTATACTTCCTGAAAAGTATAAAGAAGTATGGGAGAAAAAGTGTAATCCTGAGGCTGTGAGGCAACCTCTGTTATTCTGCTCAGTTATTTCCTTTTATTGTAAACTTTCAATTTTCAACTTACTTTAGACTTAAAAGTCACAAAGAATATAGCAGAGTTCCTTTATATCCCCTCACCCTGTGGTATAATCATCAAGAACAGGAAATGAACATTGGCATAAAACTTTAAACTGCAGGCCTCATTTAAATTTCATCACTGTTTCTGCTGATGTCTTTTTTCTGTCCCAGGATCCAGTCTGCCATCCCACGTTGCATTCAGTTGTCGTTTCTCTGCTCCAATTTGTAACCATCCCGTATCTTTCTCCCTTAGGATAAGGTCACGAATTTTTAGCAAGAATATCAACAAAAATGATGTTGCATCCTTTTAAGAGCATCATATCAAGGCATTTGTGGTGTTAATGGTGATGTTTTCCTGGATCACTTGGTTACTTGGTGTCTGCTGGACCTCCACATTGGAAAAGTTATTCTCTCATGTTGACTCCTTCTCATGGTTCAAACCCCTTTGGCCAGGAGGAGCCTATCCCATTTAAGAGCTCACCTGATTAGTTCTGACTCATACAAGATCAATTTCCCTGTCTTAAGGTCAACTGATTTGGTCAGCTGACACCAACAAAATCCCTTTGGCAGATAATGTTACCTAATAACAGGAGTGATATCTCATATTTTCAGCTCCTGCCCACATACAAAGGAGAAGGTCGTTGAGGCCTATCTTGGAATTCTGCCAACTCTAGCAGGATAGTTTCAGATAAAAGATTGTTGTTGTTGTTGTTTGTGACCCTGTGGACTGTAGCCCGCCAGGATCCTCTGTCCATGGGATTTCTCAGGCAAGAGATCCTGGAGTAGGTTGCCATTTCCTTCTCCAGGGGATCTTCGTGACCCAGGGATTCAACCTGGGTCTCCTACATTGACAGGTGAATTCTTTACCACTGAGCCACCAGGGAAGCCCCAGATAAAAGATATTAAGCCTTAATTCCAGCATCTAAATATTAGTTTCCTGTGACCGTCCTAACAAATGACCACAAACTCTGTGGCTTAAAAGAACAGAAATTTGCTCTCAGTTCTGGAGGCCAGAAGGTTGAAATCAAGGGGTCAGCAGGCCCACATTGCCTCCAAAGGCTCTTGGGGTACATGCTTCCTTGGGTCTTCCACCTTCTGGTGCCTCCAGTTGTTCCTTGGCTTGTAGCAGCATCACTGTCCTCTCTGCCTCCATCTCCACATGGTCTTCTTTTCTGTGTGTCTGTGACGAAATCTCCCTGTCCTTTATCTTGTAAACATACTAATCATTGGATTTAGGGACTACTGAAAGTCCATGGTGACTTCATCTCTAGATCCTTAAATCATTATTTCTGCAAAGACTGTATTTCTCAATAAGGTCACATTCTGAGGTTTTGGGGTAGACATGGATTTGGGGATCAAGACCATTCCCAGGAAAAAGAAATGCAAAAAAGCAAAATGGCTGTCTGAGGAAGCCTTACAAATAGCTGTGAAAAGAAGAGAAGCGAAAAGGAGAAAAGGAAAGATATACCCATTTGAGTGCAGAGTTCCAGAGAATAGCAAGGAGAGATAAGAAAGCCTTTCTCAGTGATCAATGCAAAGAAATAGGGGAAACCAATAGAATGGGAAAGACTAGAGATCTCAATAAAGGACAGAAATGGTATGGACCTGACAGAAGCAGAAGATATTAAGAAGAGGTGGCAAGAATACACAGAAGAGCTGTACAAAAAAGATCTTCACGACCCAGTTAATTACGATGGTGTGATCACTCACCTAGAGCCAGACATCCTAGAATGTGAAGTCAAGTGGGCCTTAGGAAGCATCACTACAAACAAAGCTAGTAGAAGTGATGGAATTCCAGTTGAGCTATTTCAAATCCTGAAAGATGATGCTGTAAAAGTGCTGCACTCAATATGCCAGCAAATTTGGAAAACTCAGCAGTGGCCACAGGACCGGAAAAGATCAGTTTTTATTCCAATCCCAAAGAAAGGCAATGCCAAAGAATGCTCAAACTACCTCACAATTGCACTCATCTCACACGCTAGTAAAGTAATGCTCAAAATTCTCCAAGCCAGGCTTCAACAGTATGTGAACCGTGAACTTCCTGATGTTCAAGCTGGTTTTAGAAAAGGCAGAGGAACCAGAGATCAAATTGCCAACATCCAATGGATCATGGAAAAAGCAAGAGAATTCCAGAAAAACATCTATTTCTGCTTTATTGACTATGCCAAAGTGTGCCTTTGACTGTGTGGATCACAATAAACTGTGGAAAATTCTGAAAGAGATGGGAATACCAGATCACCTGACTTGCCTCTTGAGAAATCTGTATACAGGTCAGGAAGCAACAATTAGAACTGAACATGGAACAACTGACTGGTTCCAAATAGGAAAAGAAGTACATCAAGGCCGTATACTGTCACCCTGCTTATTCAACTTATATGCAGAGTACATCATGAGAAACGCTGGGCTGGATGAAGCACAAGCTGGAGTCAAGATTGCCAGGAGAAATATCAGTAACCTCAGATATGCAGATGACACCACCCTTAAGGCAGAAAGTGAAGAACTAAAGAGCCTCAAGAGGAGAGTGAAAAAGTTGGCTTAAAGCTCAACATTCAGAAAACAAAGATCATGGCATCTGGTCCTATCACTTCATGGCAAATAGATGGGGAAACAATGGAAACAGTGTCAGACTTTCTTTTTGGGGGCTCCAAAATCACTGCAGATGGTGATTGCAGCCATGAAATTAAAAGATGCTTACTCCTTGGAAGGAAAGTTATGACCAACCTAGACAGCATATTCAAAAGCAGAGACATTACTCTGTCAACAAAGGTCCATCTAGTCAAGGCTATGGTTTTTCCAGTAATCATGTATGGATGTGAGAGTTGGACTATAAAGAAAGCTGAGCACCGAAGAATTGATGCTTTTGAACTGTGGTGTTGGAGAAGACTCTTGAGAGTCCCTTGGACAACAAGGAGATCCAACCAGTCCATCCTAAAGGAGATCAGTCCTGGGTGTTCATTAGAAGGTCTGGTGTTGAAGCTGAAACTCCAATACTTCGGGCACCTGATGCAAAGAGCTGACTCATTTGAAAGACCCTGATGCTGGGAGAGATTGAGGGCAGGAGGAGAAGGGGACAACAGATAAGATGGTTGGATGGCATCACCGACTCAATGGACATGAATTTGGGTAGGCTCTGGGAGTTGGTATTAGACAGGAAGGCCTGGCGTGCTGCAGCTCATGGGATCACAAAGAGTCGGACATGACTGAGCGACTGAACTGAACTGAATTCAACCCATTGGGCGTCCCCAGTGGCTCAGCAGTAAAGAATCCGCCTGTAATGCTGGAGTTGCAGGAGGCAGCAGGTTTGAGCCCTGGGTTTGGAAAATCCTCTGGAGAAGGGCACAGCAACCCAATCCAGTATTCTTGCCTGGAGAATCCCATGGATAGAGGAGTCTGGCGAGCTACAGTCCACTGGGTCGCAAAGAGTCGGATAGGACTGAAGTGACTTAGCACCCAAGCATGCACAGTCTACCCACTATACTCAGGATGGGGGGAACTGTCCTTTGTAAACTCTGGTTCACAGAGCTTCAAAAAAAAAAGTTGGATTTGTTTTTAAAGACAGAAGGCAGGCTTGGCTGTTGGGGAGACCAGGGCCTAGCCTCAGGTCTCCCGCTCCCCTCACATTGCTACACGTCTGAGAACCAGGTGGGTATCAGTTACTGAGGACTCTGGCCTACATTCTAAATTCTAGACTCTTTGTAATGCCAACAACTTGTCTCTGTGCAAGGAGTTCTCACTGAGAGTTAGTTTCCCTGTAGGAAGGGCAGGGCAGAAACGGTGGTACCTGTTGGCCAGAGAGGGTGAACTGACTTCAAAGAGTTTTGATAAACCACAGGATATTATAGTCTGTCTGTCTAGTCCAGCAGTCCTGACTAGACCAGAATGTCAGACCAGTACCCCAGACAAGAGGCAGGCTGATCTATCAGAGCTGTGTGTACAGTTACCTGGGTCTCACCCAGGAAACTCAGATTCAGAAGAACCATGGTGAGACTGCTCATGGGGGCACCCACGTTAGGGGACCAGGCACACAGGAAGTTCTGCCCATGCAGATTAGGACTGGAGTCCACTGTCAGACTCTTAAGTGAAGGTCTTTAAAAAAGGGGAGAGAGCTGCCTTCCAGTGGGTCATCATTAAGCCTTTCCCATTTCCTCATTGAACTTGAAAGTGAACTTTCTTCTTCTTTTTTTTTTTTTGGCTGCATCCGAGTTTCCCATCTAAGATTGAACCTAGGCCATGGCAGTGACAGTGTGGAACCCTAATCACTAGGCCACCAGAGAACCCTCTGAACCTTCTTCTTAAAGTAATTCAGGTTCATTGTAGGAAATACAGAGTAAAAAAGATAACAGAAGTCACCATTAAACTCACCACCAAGAACTAGCAATTTGTTAAATATTTTTCATCTTTTTTTGCGAATGCATACTTTGTAAGGAAAACAGGTTCTGCTATACAGAGAGTTTTGTAGCCTCTTTTTTTCTTTTCACTTAGCATATGATGTCTTTCCATGTCATTATTTTCCTGAATATTAACATTTATTGAGCCATTACTGTATATCTAGCATTGTATTTATACTTAGTATCTTACTCAGTTTTCTCACTTGCTCCAAGGGAAACTGTTAGTAGCTTTGTTTTCCTGTAGGAAGTCTCCTTGATGTTGTGACTTGACGAAATGCCTTGAAGCTAGTAAATGTGTGTTTCAGGATCTACACTGAGGTCTGTTGCACTTGGAGCCCAAGCTCTAAATCTCTGTAGTTGAACTATATATTTTGTTATGTAGATTAGGAACTTCCCTGGTGACCCAGACGGTAAAGCGCCTGCCTACAGTGCAGGAGACCTGGGTTTGAACCCTGGGTCAGGAAGATCCTCTGGAGAAGGAAATGGCAACCCACTCCAGTACTCTTGCCTGGAAAATCCCATGGACAGAGGAGCATAGTAGTCCATGGGGTCGCAAAGAATTGGACACGACTGAGCGACTTCACTTCTTCACTTTACTTTAGCAATCCCCTTCTTTTTTCCCCTTAATTTGACTGTACTGTGCAGCTTGTGGGATCATAGTTCCCCTACCAGGGATTGAACCTGAGCTCTTGGCAGCGTAAGTTTGGAGTCCTAACCACTGGACCACCAGGGAATTCCCAGCAATTCCCTTCTTTTGTATGCTTAGATTGCTTGCAGTTTTTTACTATTATGAGCCTTGCATTAGAGCAAGCTCCAAGAGGGTAGGGATTTTTGTCTTTTTGGTCATTGTTGTATTCCCTGTGCCCACAACAGTTGGTACTTGATGGACACTTGTTGTTGAATGCGTACTTCCATTCCTCAGTTTTAAAATGCCTTTTTGTTCTGTTCTCATGTTTCTGAACTAGGGAGGAGTCTCAGTGATGTGTGCATTTAATGTAGTATCTTTTTCAACTCTGAAAACCTGCCATTGCTACTTATAATTGGAGAAGTACTGCAGAATCTATCCTAGTAAGGTTATTGAGAAGATTAAATGAGCTAATGAAAACAAATTGCTTAGCACAGGGCCTGGCAACAATAAATCCTAGCAATTCCTATTATTATAAAATTAGGGAAGAAAGGATTGTGGATGAGTTACAGGAGTGTTCAGATGCAAATACCAGAGTCCAACAAGGCTAGTTTAGGCAACAGCATGTAAAGCCTCTGGCGATTAGAAGGAGGCTGGGTTCCTGCTCAGTGGTGCCTGCAGGAACCCAGGCTCTCTTCAGTGGATCTTTCTGCTCTGCCATCCTTGGCAAGTAGGACTTCTTCTCGTGATTTTTGAACCTATATTTCTGAACAGGAAAGAGGAAGGGAAAGAGAAGGCACCCTAGCCATGCTGTTAGATTTCACTGGCAGAGCGGTCCCCTGTGGATTTTCTTTACACAAAGGATGTCGTTGACTTCACCCCTGTTTCTTATCTTTTATAGACTTTACTGTTGAGGTTTACAGGGAAAATAGACTGTTCATTAAAAAACAACTGGGGTAATTAGCTAACTCCTTTTTTTGTTGTTGTTTAAGTGAGTTTCTCTTTCTCACACTATGTCAAATTAAATTCTAAATAAATTAGAGATGTAAATTTTTTTAATGCCAGAAAAAAGCAGGTATATATTTCTATAATTTCAGGGTGACAAAAGGTTTTCCAAGCATGCTACTAAAAGCAGAAACCTTATAAGAAAAGTGGGATATATTTGATTAGTCACTAAGTCATGTCCTAGTCTTGTGACCCCATGTTCTGTGACTCCCAAAATTTCTGTGTTGCTCTTTCAATGGTGGGATGAGGAGGCAGACCAGAACCCAAACCCACTGTTTTATTCTCATTTTTACTGAACGCCTGAAAAGTTGGTTTGTGTGGGAGCAAGCGAGGTGGGCATGTGTGCCCTGCTAGTCAGGGGAAACCATGTAAGTCCCAGGGAGCAAGCTGTACTGCTGGCTGCTGCTGCTGCTAAGTCGCTTCAGTTGTGTCCGACTCTGTGCGACCCCATAGATGGCAGCCCATCAGGCTCTCCCGTCCCTGGGATTCTCCAGGCAAAAATACTGGAGTGGGTTGCCATTTCCTTCTCCAATGCATGAAAGTGAAAAGTGAAAGTGAAGTCGCTCAGTCGTGTCCGACTCTTTGCGACCCCATGGACTGCAGTCTACCAGGCTCCTCCATCCATGGGATTTTCCAGGCAAGAGTACTGGAGTGGGGTGCCATTGCCTTCTCCGGTATTGCCGACTACTCTCTTCCTTTCCTGGAAACCAGAGGGCTCCTGGCCAGCCCTGGGGACTTGCTCTTCTCAAAGCACAGAGTATGAGAGGCTTGGGGTGAGGTGGAGCTGTGCTGGCCGGCAGGGGAGCTGGCCCAGTTTTCCCTGGTGGAAGGCCCTGGATTCCCTCCCCACCTCTCCCCCTGCTCTGAGAAGACACACCAGTGACACTGATGAGCGTATGTAGATTTCAACGCTGACCATTTCCTATCTGAGAGGCTGGGCAAGTCCTCAGGATACCAGGCCGCTGGGGAGTTTCCAGGGGGTAGCAAACCACAACTGTTTTCTCATCACCGTTCCCAGCAAAGCACAAAATGTACAAAGTCACCCACTCCCCCAGACTCGGGCCACTAGCCAGAGTGCCCTCAGGGGCAGTCTGACCAGCTCTCAGAGCAGATTCTGTCCCGGTTCCTGTTGCTCCCGCCTCAGCTGCCTCCTGACATCCAGGGGTGCCTCCCACAGCAGAGGCCTTGACTGCGGGTAAACCATGGTGTGCATGGCTCTGCTGGCCAAATTGCACCTCTGACCTTGGCTGCTCACACTACTCCCTCTTCTTGGCGGCGGTGGCCACAAGCCCCTCCCCCTGCATTTCAGGATGTGTGCAGCTGGCACAAAAAGAGAGGTTGTGAGCAACGGGACCAGACTCGCGTTTCCATGACCAGCTGAGAAATTCTAGAAACCGCCTGTACTTGGGGGTTTCCTTTCCTTTTCTCTGTCTGCCATGGAGAGAAGTTAACATGGTATTCTTGGCCATGTGATCAGATGGTGGCCTGTCCTTGGCACATTTGCTGCTGGGGTGGGGAAGGAAGGCTGCCTGTCTGCGCCTCTCCCCCCACCTTCCTTTTGGATCCTCCATTCCACCTAATATTCTACTTTCTTTCTTTCTTTTTTTTTTTTGACTTTACTTTTTTTTATATTCCAATTCCAGATAGACTTCTCTGGCTCTCTGGGGGTGTCTTCAGCTCTATTGATGCTGCAGAAGGGGGTGTCTCTTCCCCTCAAATTGCTAATAGTAGTTTAACTGGGGGTTGAGGCCAAAGAACAAAAAGGTTCTAAACTTGAGGACACTGCAACAAGGAGGGGCACGGGAAATTAACACATCATTCAGCAGATATTCTTTGGGCTGGAGACTCAGACATAGAGAATAGACTTGTGGCCATGGAGGAAAGGAGAGGGAGGGACAAATTGAAAGAGTAATAACACTGAAACATGTACGTTGCCATATGTAAAACCGATAGCCAAAGGGAATTTGCTGTATTACACAGGGAGCTCAACCTGGTGCTCTGTGACAACGTAGAGGGGCGGGATGGAGAGAGAGATGGGACAGAGGTTCAAGAGAGGGGGGACATTCATATACCGATGGCTGATTCAAGTTGATGTATGGCAGAAGCTAGCACAATATTGTAAAGCAATTATCCTCCACTCAAAAATTTAAAAAAATAAAAAGTTATTAAAAAAAAGTTATTCTCTGGGGGTTGTCTGGGTGCCAGGCACTGGCCTCTCTGGGTTTGGGGAAGAAAATAGGCCGAGTCTGTCTCCACTGTTGTGGAGTTTACAGTCAGTAGGAGGAGACAGATAATAAACATGTAAACAAAACGAAAGAAAGAAAACTCTGTTAGATAGTGATATATGGTAAATAAAACAGGGTGTTAGGACTTCGAATGCCTTGGGAGCAGGCTTTTTTTTTTTTTTTTAAACCGGGTGGCCCTGCATTTTGAGTAAGTGATGTCTGAGCTGAGACTTGATATGAAAATCTAGGGGGTGGGGGGCATTCTTGGCAGAGGGAATAGCAGGTGCAAAGGCCCTGGGGTAAGAATGCTTCTGACGTGCTAAAGGGAGCTGCACACTGTCGGACGTGGGTGTGTTACGTGCGTGTACGTTATACTCTAAAAAGAGAGAAGGGACTTGGACAGTTTGCGGGTAAGTGCCCAGAGGAAGCTGAAATCTGCTTAAGAGATTTGATTTTATTTTAGTATTTTTATTCCACCAGCATTCCGGCATTTCTTTCACTCAGATTCCCTGTCTTTAGATTCAGGCAGTCCTTCCAGATCATCTAGAGAAGTCCTGAAGAATGAATTGTCCTTCAGCAGGTGGCATTCAAAAAGCAGTTATTGCAAGCTTGGGATATACACTTGGCATTACTGTCACTGTAGTTGATTCACATTGTATACTATTCTGTTGTGAGAGTCGGTTAGTTTATTTATCCACTCTCCTGCTGATGGGCTTTTGGGTTGCTTCCAAAGTTTTTGTTATTGTGAATAGTGCTACCACAAGACTTCTCATATCTGTGTTTTATTTATTTTTTTCCCCTCTCTGTTTGGGTTTGAAAGTCACCCAAACTAGAGGATGTCTGTAGTAGTAATGTTAGTCAATTAGGTGTGTCCAACTCTTTGCAACCCTGTGGACTGCAGCCCGCCAGGCTACTCTGTCCATGGGATTTTCCAGGCAAGAATACTAGAATGGGTTGCCATTCCCTTCTCCAGAGGGTCTTCCCGACATAGGGATCAAACCTAGGTCTCTCTCATTGCAGATAGATTCTTAATCATCTAAGCAAACTAAAGTCAGAAACCCTTTCCAGGTGGCATTCCGATTGTCCCCCTGGGGTTGGAGTTGGCAGTAGAGGATAAGCCTTTAAGTCTGGTTAGAATGTTGATCCCTTTTTAATAGGCAAGCAGTTGGTAGGGGGTGGGGGAGGGCAAGTGGAAATTCATTGTGACGTTAGGGAAATCACTTACGGTACTGGGTTGTCCAGAGACTGCCACCTGAGAAGGGGGAGCTTGTCCATGTGGGTCTTCTCTTGGCCCTGATCCATATCTGAGGATGATAGCCAGAGATGTGGTTGCTTTTGTTCTGGAATCCATCTGAGTATACTCTTTGACAATCTCTCTTGAGCTCTGGTTGGGCAGAGACAGGGAATCAGGAGGGCAAAGTATGGGAATCCTTATGCTGTCCTTCTCACCTTTGAGAAGATGGAGCTTTGAGATGACACTTGTCCTTTCTTGCTCTTGACCCCCTGGACCTAAATGCTGCATCTTCAGTGCAGTGTATCACCCTGTACTCTCTAGAGAAGTGAGGTGATGTCTGTGTACATATGCATTTGTATTTACATCTTCGTGCAGCAGATCCTCCCAGCCTCCTAGGATTGTTATGAAACAGCTGAGGAAACTAACTGTAAGTGTTTGGAGTGTCATTCTGAGACAGTTACAGCTTTGAGACAGAGAGGTTGGAATCAGAGGCGGGCAGGGTGGGGCTTGTGCTGGGAAGAATTTGGAATGGTCCAGAGATGGTGCTTTTTCCTACAGTTCATCCTTTTTTTATTTTTGGCTGTGCTGGATCTTCTTTGTTGCTCCGGCTTTTCTCTAGGTGCAGCAAGTGCGGGCGACTCTTTAGTTGCAATGTGTGGACTTCTTATTGCCGTGGCTTCTCTCGTTGCAGAGCACAGGCTCTAGAGTGCTCAGGCTTTAGTAGTTGTGTAGGGGCTTAGTTGTCCTGCAGCATGTGGGATTTTCCTGGACCAGGGATTGAACCTGGGTCTCCTGCCTTGGCAGGCAGATTCTTTACCACTGGGCCACTGTGGAAGCCCTATGCTTTTTTTTTTTAAAAAAAAAAAAAACACATCCAAGCCCTTCACACCTGTGGAGAAAGTGCTTGGAACACAGGCGGACTGTGTTCAGCTTTCTGACTGTTGGTAGAATCAGATGTTAATTAGCCTTCCCAGGTCTGGTTCTGTGGGCAGTGTGGGTGCAGGGGTGAAAGGGAACAGGAATAGGTGTTGTGGGTGGAGCCCAGGGTCCCTGCCAGAGAGCAGTGACCTGAGGGTGAGAGATGATGGGAGCCTAGTTGGAGGAAAACCCTTGCTTGCCAGGCAGGGGGACTGAACTTTGCTGTTGGTTAGGGGGAGTGATGAAAGGTAAGTATTTTAGCAGGAGAGTGATATGATCATTGGAGGGGATGGGATGGAGCAGGTGTTAGTGACCAGTGAGACTGGTGCAATGGTTTCTCCTCTGAATCCCAAGAAGAGGGGTCCACACTGGGGAGGCAAAGGATGAGAGAAGGCCTCTCAGCTCAGTAATCTCATGGGGATGGCCAGTGTCCTTGGACCAGGGAATGAGCCATGTGGAAGTTTGGGAAGTGGGCGGGAAAGTGGAGGAATATGATTCAGGAATGTCATTACTCAATCTTCCCCCTGTCTCATCACCTTTCTCTCTCTGATTTAGAAATATGGACCTTTCCCCTCTTTTTCCCAATTACCCTCTTTCCCCAGAGAGTAGGGCTCATTTGTGACTCATGCTGGTAAATGTTTACGGTCACTGAGAGATCTCAGACCCAAGATGTAGCCTGTGCCTTTCTGCTGGGGCCCTGGCATGTGCTCATGACGCCCACTTTGGGGAAGAAAGCTGGCAACCTGATGACCTTCCTCTGAGAGTAGAGATCCTCAGACCTTTACATTGTCATCCCCTAGAGAGCTTCCTAAAACACAGATTGCTGGGCTCCACCTAGAGTTTCTGATTCAGCAGATTTGGGTGGTGCTAAGAATTTTTTCTTCCAAAAAAAGAAAAAAATTGTCTGAAGGGTAGGGGAGGAGAAAATTTATACTTTCAATAGGTTCCCAAGTGATGGTATTGCCTGCTGGTTGCGGAACCATGCTCTGAGAACTACTTTCCTGGAGAAATTATCACGCCCAGTTCAGCATCTCAGCTGTAGAGACAGTCATAGAGCTTCTGAGGAGGAGCGAGGGGACTTGCCCCTAGCTTAAGGATGCAGGTAGGGGGAGACAGTGGTGTAGCAGGACATGATGTGAAGAGCCAACTCATCAGAAGAGACCCTAATGCTGGAAAATGTTAGTCGCTCAGTTTTGTCTGACTTCTTGCAACCCATGGGTTGTAGCCCGCTAGGCTTCTCTGTCCATAGGATTCTCCAGTCAAGAACACTGGAGGGGGTTGCCATTTCCTTCTCCAGGGAAATCTCCCCAACCCAAGGTTCAAACCCACATCTCCCACTTTGCAGGCAGATTCTTTACCATCTGAGCCACCAGGGAAGCCCAGGAATGCTGAGAAAGATTGAAGGCAAAAGGAGAAGGGGCAGCAGAGGATGAGATAGTTAGATAGCATCACTTGACTCAATGGACATGAATTTGAGCAAACTCCGAGAGAGAGTGGAGGACAGAGGAGCCTGGCCTGCCACAGTTCCTGGGCTCACAGAGTCGGAAGAGACTTAGCAACTGAACAACAAACAGCAAGGACGTGAGGGACAGAGGAAGGGTGGGCTGGCTGCAGGACAGAGTCTTTGTGCAGGCTGAGTAGTGGAGCTGACCTGGGGCCCGGCTTCTAGTAGAGAAAGGTTCCTTGCACCAGGGAAACCCAGCCCTGAAACCTCCGCCTGCTGCAGCCACAGGTCCTGTAAAGGCTCACTGTCTGGGAAGAGCCCACCTCACTGCCCAGAGGGCTCAGAGCACTCCTCTTACCCATTTTGGGAAGAAGGGAACGTAGGAGACTTCTTGTGAGAGGCCCTTGGCACTTTCTGCCCACAGAGTGTTGCTGCCCAGGAGTTGGAGTTGGCCTTTATAAATGGCCCTCTTGCTACAGCAAGAGAGTTGAAATCTTAGCCTGATTGAGGAAATGATGTAGGGTGGGTTTGGGGAGGATTGTTTTCAAACTCACTTGCACTTTTGGTTAGCAGGACAGTGATGTGACTTGTTTCTCTCCTGGTAACTGCTAAAGTGGAGCCTTTTTGGGTCTTTATAGGCTTCCCTTCCCTGGTGGCTCAGTGGTAGAGAGCCAATGCAGGAGATGTGGGTTTGATCCCTGAGTCAGGAAGATGGAAATGGCAACCCATGACAGTATTCTTGCCTGGGAAATCCCATGGACAGAGGAGCCTGGTGGGCTACAGTCCATGGGGTCACAGAGTCAGACACGATTTAGCGACTGAACAACAACAGTTCAGGTGTCTAATGGAAAACTGCCAAGCCAGCAGCCCGACGAGGCAGGGAAGCACCCCAGGCAGGGTTGAAGTTGGGAGAACAAAGTCTTGCTCTTTAGACCAGACTGGATACTGTGTTCTCCTTCCTGGGGTCCTAGCTTTCTTCTTGCCCACCTCTGGTCTATTCTCCATACTGCAGCCTGACCAGAATAATAAAAACACAGATCTGCTGGCACCTTAGCTGAAGATGATCACCACTGCCCTCCAGATGGGTTCAGCCACCTTAACATGGCCTACAGGCCCTTCCCTGTCCTGGCCCCTACTACATCCTCTTATGTACGCCCTGGCCACTCCGTGCTCTTTAAGTTCTTAGATGCTGCATCTTGGCCGAAGCATTCCAAAGAATGCTACATCTTCCTAGAATATCCCGCCCCATCCCCACCCCATCACTTTTCTCCTGGCCCACTTTTACACATCCTTTTGTTGTTCAGTCACTCAGTTGTGTCCGACTCTTTGTGACCCCATGGACTGTAGCACACCAGATTTCCCTGTCCGTCACCATCTCCCGGAGCTTGCTTAAACTCATGACAAAAAGTGGTCCACTGGAAAAGGAATGGCAAACTGCTTCAGCATTCTTGCCTTGAGAACATGTCCTGTAGGTGTCAGCAAAAATAGTGTCTCTTTCTGGAGGCCTCCCCTGACCCCGGATGCTGGATTTGACCGTCCTGCTCTGTTCTTCAAGCTTCCTTTGCTCCTCCTCATGACCTGTGGCGGATGGTGTGGATTGGCTTGTTCCCCAGGAATCCACGTTGACTCAGCCCTGGTCCTGGTGTGTTTACTAACAGCACCACCTTTCACTATTGTGTACATTACTTTGGATAATAAATTATGGTCTAAGCTACCAAATGTAGAGAAAAAACAACACTTTCCACAGACATCTTTTCACTGGAATTCCCAGTGTGACTTGCATTCTGCCAATGAGCCACATTGGATCTAGTCTTGAATATGTGGATATCCTCTTCTTCATGACAGACCTGGGACGTCCATGTGCTGGTATGGATTATGGTAGCTTCCTTGTGCCATTAGCTTCCTGATGATGGCAGGTCAGGGCAGCAGCTCCTTGGAGGGCTGACTCCACTCTGTGATTTTGGGACTAGTTCCTGGAAGTTCAGTCCAGTCTGTTTCTTCCACTCTGCCCATGATTCTCTGGGCCTTTTTAATATGTTATACAAAATCTCTTTCTGCTTAAATTGTCTAATTGAACCCCAATCAGTACACAACCCTCGTCATCACTGTTCTTGTAAGTTGGTTGTTGAATTGTTTGCTTTGCAGCTCTGTGAGGGCAGGTACCAGGCATTCTCCAACATTGTTCTTGGTATGAAATCTGTAGGCAATGAATATTTGTTGAGTGAATGAACTGTTGGAATGAGTTTTTTCGAGTCGCAGGTGTAGCTAGCCTTTTGTTCAATGAATATAAATCATATTGAAGGAATGGGAATTGTTTAGTCTGGAGGAATAAATGGTCTGGACATTTGACTTCAGATAATCTATGAAGGCCCCAAGGCGGTAGGGGTGGGGAAGGGGTTAGAATGTTTGAAAGGAGGCACTAAGTTCTATGTTCATCAAGCTGTAAGAGTGATGCAAGCAGACATTAGTTAGGTGGGAGGCTGGACTTGGCATCTTCTAGCTGAAATTTTCTACTTCTCCCCTCTTGTGTGGCCAGCACTAGTCAAGCATAAGGGGAGGACACCCTTGCCTTCCTGGAACAAAACTCTGTTGGGAAGGCTCCCTAAGAGACCAGATCATTAGCAGTTCATAGTAGTTGGAGATGAGTTCTCAGAGAGTGGTCCAAGAAGGATTCCTGGAAGAAGAGGTAATCTGAGACTCGATAGGTTCAAGTCTAGGTGAAGGGATTGGCCTGAGAGCTTGGAGGACAAGGAGCAGAAGGAAGAGACCTAAGTCCATGCTGTGTTATGAGCTTTAAGCTCTCTCTCATCCATCAGAGTGCCCCTGAGAGGCTGGGCATTTCATAGCCTAATCATGCTGGGGGCACATGGTAGGTCAGTGGCAGGCCCCAAATTTGAACCCATCCCTGCCCCACTCCTCATGCTGTCTGATGATCTAGCCCCCGGCACATGCATTTTACTTATGCATTTGACCCTGAGTAATAAGTTGGGAAGTTCTGCTTCAAGTGGGTGATGTAAGCGGTGGTTGTGAGCACACTGTTTCCTAAGCCTCATGCTGGCCCCCGTGGTCTGACAAACAGGAGTAGACTTAGAGGACAACAGGTCAGAATTTTGCAATGGAGTGTCTGGGAAATGTTGATGGATGAATGATGAGAAGAGAGGTGGAGGTGTGGGTGGGGCTCCTGCAGGCTCCTCCTTACCCGGCTGCCTGACTCATTTTGTTGGTTTTGGAAGGCTTCCTTGCTCCATCAAGCCCAGGCTCTGCTGGGACGAGGCGGGGAGCCTGGCAGATGCTCAGTTCTCCTCTGCTGGTCCAGCCCTCAGGACTCAGCGTGTGGTTAAATCAGCCGTCCCAGCCGCCTGTGCTGGCTGCCCAGGGCCCCGATGCTGGTCTCTGCCCTACCCAACCTCCCCCCACAGGCGCTGACACAGTGGGGGCTCAGTAAATATTGGTCGATGCGCGGCAGGCTGCTGGTTCTAATTTTGTTCTCTGCTTCTGGGTCACCACTTTTTTTTTTTTCTTCTAACTTTTCTCATCCTGCCTCTCCCAGCACTGTGAGGTTTCATGGGGACAGTAAGTGGCCACTGATTCTAGGTACCCCCTGCCCTACCTCCACCCTGCCGGCTCTCTTGTACTGTCTCTGGAAATCCCCCACACTGGGTGGCCTCTGGCTGAGCCACAGCCTGAGGCTAAGGTTCTGGGAGTGTGAGCTGGAAGCAGAGAGCACGTCCTTTTAGGGATATAGGAGAGCGGTTACGTGGGAGGGCCAGGGAAGGCTGGAGAAGAATGGGCCTGTTGAACCCTGGGCCTCTTGGGCAAGGCCAGGGACTGGCTTCAGGCTGTGATATTTGCACTGTATTTCAGAGGGGGTTTTGGCTTGTCCGCGAGGGGAGTGGCTTCCTGAACGAAGTTCTTTTGGTGGGTGGGAAGGACCACAGGCTGGGTAGTTTTTCTCAGAACTCCAGAGACCCTGTAGGGGGTCTTGAGCACCATGCTGTGAGACTGTTGGTTTTCTCATGAAGTCTGTTGAGACAGACACAGAGGACTGTATCATTATTAGCCTGACCATGAGTACTGGGAGAACACTCATTATTTATAGAACACTGAGCAGTTTTTGTAGTCAAATTATTAATTTTACAGGTTCTAGGTTTTGTGCCATACTTAGAAAATTTGATCCAACTCCTTGATTATAAAAATAATTACGCATGTTTTCTTGTATTGTTGTACCTACACAACACACTGGGACACATCAGTGATGCATTTTAAAAAGTGAGGGGAAAAACCCAAATACTCCAAATCCCACCACTCAGAAATAGTCATCACTAATATTAGGTGAACATTATTCCAGACAGTCTTCCAGGCATGCTTACAGATAAATGGATATAGAGAAATAGACATAAATGCTCCTGTGACACAGGGGGACTGACAAGTTAGGAGACTGGGGTAAACATATATGCACTGCTATATATAAAACATAACTAATAAGTACCTACTGTATAGCACAGGGAGCTCTACTCAGTATTTTGTAATAAGCTGTATGGGAAAAGGATCTGAAAAAGAATATCCATTCTTTATATATAATGTGTAACTGATACAACTGATTCATTTTGCTGTACACCTGAAACCAACACATTATAAGTCAACGATACTCCAATAAATTTTTTTAAATACTCCTATAAAAAGAGTATTAAAACTTTCCTGAATGTAACTGAAGAAAAAGAAACTGTAGTAAATTTAAAGGAATTATTATTATTATTTTACAGCTGTTTATCATGTAAGAGGAATATCCAACCATCTTAATGCTTCTCAAAGAGTGGGTTACTGACCACATGCATCCGAATTACCCAGGGTGTTCTTTTTTTATTGTGAATGTTTATTTATTTATTTTACAATATTGGTTTTGCCATACATCAACATGAATCCACCACAGGTGTACACGTTTTCCCTATCCTGAACCCTCCTCCCACCTCCCTCCCCGTACCATCCCTCTGGGTCATCCCAGTCCACCAGCCCCAAGCATCCTGTATCCGGCATCGAACGTGGACTGGCGATTCGTTTCTTACATGATATTATACATGTTTCAGTGCCATTCTCCCAAATCATCCCACCCTCTCCCTCTCCCACAGAGTCCAAAAGACTGTTCTATACGTCAGTGTCTCTTTTGCTGTCTCGCATACAGGGTTATCGTTACCATCTTTATAAATTCCATATATATGCGTTAGTATACTGTATTGGTGTTTTTCTTTCTGGCTTACTTCACTCTGTATAATAGGCTCCAGTTTCACCCACCTCATTAGAACTGATTCAAATGTATTCTTTTTAATGGCTGAGTAATACTCCATTGTGTATATGTACCACAGCTTTCTTATCCATTCATTTGCTGATGGACATCTAGGTTGCTTCCATGTCCTGGCTGTTATAAACAGTGCTGCGATGAACATTGAGGTACATGTGTCTCTTTCAATTCTGGTTTCCTCGGTGTGTATGCCCAGCAGTGGGATTGCTGGGTCATAAGGAAGTTCTATTTCCAGTTTTTTAAGGAATCTCCACATTGTTCTCCATAGTGGCTGTACTAGTTTAAGCTGTGAAGAAATGTGTCTTTCACAAAAGAGATGACTTGCTAAAAGACCCCAAAAAAGGCTTAAAAAAAAAAAAAAGTGAGTCATATCTATAGTTACTTATTTCCATTTTAGACAGTATTTATTGACTCTGCTATGAAAAATGAGGGCATCAGCATTTTCACATTTTTTCCCATCTCCTTTCCATCTTTTAATTGTGTTAATTCTATTATTAAATTGTCCATGATTATAACATTTAGATTCTGTCCTGTAACTGTAATCCCCATAGTTCTTAATTCTCATTTGAAGGATTTTAAAGCTTACCTATTATTATTTTGTATTCCTGGAGCCCTTCATTTTTGCTTCTCCAATAAAATTTTTCTTTTTGTCATTGTTTAGCAGCAACATTTAGCAGCATTTCATTATCATGTCATTCCCCCACTCCCCACCCCAGAAAGGGGACTGGAATCTCTGACTTATTTCATACTTGACAATTTCTGTTTGTTGTTTTTACCAAATTTGTAAGATGCTGGACGTCACAGCTGGGAATAATATTCATTGGTTTGTATTTTCTTTCTCTAAGAATTATATAAACTTTTTATACTTCTGATACTAAATGTCACTACAGGGAAGATGAGAGCAGTCTGAATTTTCTGCCCCTTAAGTTTTAGTATATCTCACAATTTTTGGAAGAAAATACTTGGGGTAGGAGGAAGTTTCTTCTGGTGGCCTGGTAAAAAAGCTTCTTTAAGTTCAGTAACTTAGCTGGGCAAAGTCCCAGTGTTGAACCTTCTGTGTAAAATTTTTGTGAAGTACTGTGTGTTAGCTGGTTTTAGAAAAGGCAGAGGAACCAGAGATCAAATTGCTAACATCCGCTGGATCATGGAAAAAGCAAGAGAGTTCCAGAAAAACATCTATTTCTGCTTCATTGACTATGCCAAAGCCTTTGACTGTGTGGATCACAATAAACTGTGGAAAATTCTGAAAGAGATGGGAATACCAGACCACCTGACCTGCCTCTTGAGAAATCTGTATGCAGGTCAGGAAGCAACAGTTAGAACTGGACATGGAACAACAGACTGGTTCCAGATAGGAAAAGGAGTATATCAAGGCTGTATATTGTCACCCTGCTTATTTAACTTATATGCAGAGTACATCATGAGAAACCCTGGGCTGGAAGAAGCACAAGCTGGAATCAAGATTGCTGGGAGAAATATCAGTAACCTCAGATATGCAGATGACACCACCCTTATGGCAGAAAGTGAAGAGGAACTAAAAAGCCTCTTGATGAAAGTGAAAGAGGAGAGTGAAAAAGTTGGCTAAAGCTCAACATTCAGAAAACAAAGATCATGGCATCCGGTCCCATCACTTCATGGGAAATAGATGGGGAAACAGTGTCAGACTTTATTTTTTGGGGCTCCAAAATCACTGCAGATGATGACTGCAGCCATGAAATTAAAAGACGCTTACTCCTTGGAAGAACACTTATGACCAACCTAGATAGCATATTCAAAAGCAGAGACATTACTTTGCCAACAAAGGTTCCGTCTAGTCAAGGCTATGGTTTTTCCTGTGGTCATGTATGGATGTGAGAGTTGGACTGTGAAGAAGGCTGAGTGCCGAAGAATTGATGCTTTTGAACTGTGGTGTTGGAGAAGACTCTTGAGAGTCCCTTGGACTGCAAGGAGATCCAACCAGTCCATTCTGAAGGAGATCAGCCCTAGGATTTCTTTGGAAGGAATGATGCTAAAGCTGAAACTCCAGTACTTTGGCCACCTCATGAGAAGAGTTGACTCATTGGAAAAGTCTCTGATGCTGGGAGGGATTGGGGGCAAGAGAAGGGGACGACAGAGGATGAGCTGGCTGGATGGCATCACTGACTCGATGGACGTGAGTCTGAGTGAACTCCGGGAGTTGGTGATGGACAGGGAGGCCTGGTGTGCTGCAATTCATGGGGTGGCAAAGAGTCGGACACGACTGAGCAACTGAACTGAACTGAACTGTGTGTTATTTCAATCATCAGATTCTGTTTTTCCTCTCATTTCAGGGAAATCCTGTGGCTTTTTATCTTTGAACCTATCTTCAGTTGTAGTCTTGGGTTCTTTATTTCAGGCACATCAGAAATAACAGTTATCCCAACACTGGTGTTCTGTCATCACTACGTGCTTTCATTTGTCTTTTCCATCCACATTCACTTTGCTTACCTCAAACCTTTTGTCAGTATTTCCATTTGAAATTCCTGGCAGAATTTAGTTCTCTGTTCATTATCGTCTGTGTATTAGTTCATCAGTGATGTTTTCTTGGTCTTTTTTTGCTAAGCCTGCATCTCCTTTTGTTTCTTCCCACCTTTGAGCCCTGGTTTTATTGTGTGAGTGGTCTAGTTGAGTAATTTCAGAGTGAGGCTATAGTGAGGGATTGCTGTCTCTGGAGTGGTAGTCTCCTTTCTGTTGACATCTCTGGCCTGCTGTCTCTTCTCATTGTGTTCATGCCAGTGCTTTTCAGCTCTGTTGGCTCTAAAATAAGGTAGTGACTTTCTTCCCACCACAATGAAGCGAGTTTGTCCCCCTCCTCAATGACAGCAGTACCAGGGGCCAAGTATTTGTGCAGTGTTCTCTGTGGAGCCTGAGTTAGACAGGTGGCCAGATTGGGCCTCTGTTCTGGGACTTTGGTGGCGCCCAGTGGCAGGGTTCAACCCTGGGTTACTGGGGAAGCGCTCCGTCGTGCTGAAGGAGGAAGAGGGCCCATTGCAGGTGGACAGTTTCCCCAATTCAGCCTGTGGCCTTGCAGCCCTTACTTCCCTTAGGGGGAGTCAGCCCATTGTTCTTGTTCCCCTGTCACCCGCTTCTTTGTTTTCCAGCACCTTTTCCCACTACTCCCCACTGGAAGGGGAAGAAGACTTGGCGGCAGGTTGCCTGTCTCTGCATCTGGGGAGGGTTAGTCAGAATCCTCCTGCTTCCTCCGGGCCCAGCCAGGGCCGGGAGACGAGCCACAAGTGGTGCTTCCTGCATTCCTTTCCTTGCCTCTGCTTTGGAAGTTATTATATCAGATTATGCTTCTTGCCTTGTTTGCTTGTTTTTGGTAACTTTGGTGGGGGGTAGGGAAGGAGGCTTGCTTTTTATTATTATTTTTTAACTCAATAATCAGGGGAAGGAAAAATCAAGACTCCATTTCAATTCCCCATCTTAATTCAGAAATCTTTATTTTTATATAGTGTTTCAACATGCATTAGCTTTCCTAATACACAAAGCTCTGGATTTGCTTTCCTCTGTCCAGAATAAGGAAACTGACCTAGTGAGATCAGTGAGATACTTGTTCAGCTGCTCAGTCGTGTCCAACTCTTTGCAACCCCATGGACTGCAGGATGCCAGGCTTCCCTGTCCTTCATTATTTTCTGGAGTTTGCTCAAACTCATGTCCATTGAGTCAGTGATGCCATCCAACCACCTCATCCTCTGTCGCCCCCTTCTCCTCTTGCCCTCAGTCTTTCCCAGCATCAGGAAATGAGTTAGCACTTCCTATCAGGTGGCCAAAGTATTACAGCTTCAGCATCAGTCCTTATAGTGAATTTTCAAGGTTGATTTCTTTAGGATTGACTGGTTTGATCTCCTTTCTGTCCAACGAGATCAAGAATCTTCTCCAGCACCACAGTTCAAAAGTGTCAGTTCTTCAGCACTCAGCCTTCTTTATGGTCCAACTTTCACATCAGGACATGACTACTGGAAAAACCATAGCTTTGACTAGGCAGACCTTTGTTGGCAAAGTGATGTCTCTGCCTATTACTTGAGGTACTTGGGGTCACTGCATATTGGACCCCTTCCGCTAAGCCCAGCGGTCCTTCTGTTGCTGAAGCTGGCATTCTCCTGGTTACTAGCACCCGTGACTCAGAAGACAAACGCCAGGGTTTCTGAGTCCTCAGAACCTCCACCTCCACCCTGAAGCCTAGCTTTGTCTTTGGTCTGCAGGTTTCAGGGGTTTTTATACACCTGTCCTGAGGTATAGGTGTATAAAACATACAGTTGTAAAGGAGTACGTCAAGGCTGTATATTGTCACCCTGCTTATTTAACTTATATGCAGAGTACGTCATGAGAAATGCTGGGCTGGAAGAAGCACAAGCTGGAATCAAGATTGCTGGGAGAAATATCAGTAACCTCAGATATGCAGATGACACTACCCTTATGGCAGAAAGTGAAGAGGAACTAAAAAGCCTCTTGATGAAGGTGAAAGAGGAGAGTGAAAAAGTTGGCTTAAAACTCAACATTCAGAAAACAAAGATCATGGCATCCGGTCCCATCACTTCATGGGAAATAGATGGGGAAACAGTGGAAACAGTGTCAGACTTTATTTTTTTGGGCTCCAAAATCACTGCAGATGGTGACTGCAGCCATGAAATTAAAAGTCGCTAACTCCTTGGAAGGAAAGTTATGACCAACCTAAATAGCATATTCAAAAGCAGAGACATTACTTTGCCAACAAAGGTCCATCTAGTCAAGGCTATGGTTTTTCCAGTGGTCATGTATGGATGTGAGAGTTGGACTGTGAAGAAGGCTGAGTGCCGAAGAATTGATGCTTTTGAATGGTGGTGTTGGAGAAGACTCTTGAGAGTCCCTTGGACTGCAAGGAGATCCAACCAGTCCATTCTGAAGGAGATCAGCCCTGGGATTTCTTTGGAGGGAATGATGCTAAAGCTGAAACTCCAGTACTTTGGCCACCTCATGCGAAGAGTTGACTCATTGGGAAAGCCTCTGATGCTGGGAGGGATTGGGGGCAGGAAGAGAAGGGGACGACAGAGGATGAGCTGGCTGGATGGCATTGCTGACTCAATGGACGTGAGTCTGAGTGAACTCTGGGAGTTGGTGATGGACAGGGAGGCCTGCGGTGGCAAAGAGTCAGACACGACTGAGCGACCGAACTGAACTGATATGTCCTTTTGGCTCACCCGGACCACCTGCATCTGTTCACTCCTCAATAGTTAGCCTTTTATGAGGAGTGTCCACTGGGGAGACATTCCTATTAGGCTGACGGGTCACAGTCCTAGAATGGGGTGAGGAGTGGGATTGGAAGAAGAACAGTCTCTGTTGCCCATTCTGCTCACATCAATGTCCAGCCTCTGGACCAAGCAACACAGCAAGGCACTACTCTGTCCACACAAGGAGAAGTAAATGTTTGCTCATCTCTGGGATGGAGTGGACATGGGGGAAGTGTGGCGTGGTAAATGTAACAGCGACGTATGCTGCAGGACAGAGTGCCACATCCAGGAGGAGGTGCTTCTGGGCCACGTGAAGGGACGACGTGGGCAGGTAAAATCCTGACTGAGCCTCCTCCAAGGAGGGAAGGCACTTCTGAGCTCCCACGGAGGGTCGACAGCAAGTGTGTCCTGTTGACTCTCATTCCCCCCCGCCCCTGCCCCTCGGGGGAGGGTTAGGTCTGGCGCCTTGAAGACAGACCTAAAGCACTAAAGTAATTTACTTCTTTGAACCTGAGCCAAGTGAACAAAGGGGTGGAGCGACTCCAGCTTCTGTTCAGTGGGGGAGTCTGGTCCTCTGAGCCAACAGCATACTCGAGCCTTTGTCTGTGTAGCTTGTTTTTAATGCCTGGCTCCACTTGCTCTTCTTGCTCCTCCTGGAAGGAAGGTGGCCCTGGGGCAGCTGGCTCAGCTCCCTGGGGGAGCAGCCCACCTGGGACCGCCCATTTCCATGCCCTTAATAGAACGGGCTTGAGCTTCCTCCTGCAGCTGAGGCCACACATCAAGGACCCCTGCCCAGCCTCACCATCCAGCCACTCCTAGAGTGTATGTATTTTCTTCCTCTCTTCTTTGTTTCCTCCTAAGAATCACTTATAAAGTTTCCCCCCTCCTCCCCTTAGAATAACTTCAGTGTCCATTGGAGCAGAAAGCTCCCCTCATATGTCTGCCAAAGGGCCAGGGTCACTTAGGTTTGAAGTGTCTTTAGTGACTCCAGGATCCCTGGACCAAGACTTCTTACTACCCTCCAGTTGTTTATAGATTCTCCTCTGACTCTTAGGTGGATTGGGGCGGGGTGCAGGGTATGTCTGGTGTGAGGGCCAGGCAGGAGGGCTCTGCCATCACCCACTCTTGGCTGCCGTGGTTGGGGGTCTACTGGGTTCCTTAAAGAGCAGATGCTGAGTAGATGCTTACCTTGACATGAATGCCCATCCAGGTACAATTACAGTATCTTGAGCCTCTCACCCTTGAAGTGTTTTTGCATGTCTCTTATTTCTTTCTTTAAAAAAAAAAAAAAATTATTTATTTGGCTGTGCTGGGTCTTAGTTGTGGCACATGGGGTCTTCGATCTTTGTTGAGGCATGTGGGATCTAGTTCCCTGACCAGGGATTGAACCCCAGACCCCTATATTGGGAGCATGGAGTCTTAGCCCCTGGACCACCAGGGAGGTCCTGTGTCTCTGTCGTTTCTAAGTATTCTGAAGTTGCTGCAGATAAATTGGATTGCTTGGTTTTTTTGGGGGGTGGGGGAGCCAAAAGCAAAGATAACTTTATTGGGGAAGCCAACAGTCTTGGGGAGAAGCTGGACTCCTGTTCCAAAGAACCAAATCCCCGTTTGCTGATCAGGGAGCAAGAGATTTTAAAGGGGAAATTTCAGGAATGCACTGGTACGGAGGGGTGGCTACATACAGAGGGGCACAGTCACCTTGAACTGTTCATGTGGTGGTCTGATCAGTGTCATCTTGACTGTTTTAAGTGCAGTTAATTTTCAATTCCAGGGTCAGTTTGTTCCCATTTCCTTGAGGTAAACTCTCAAGATTGTGTAAGATGGAGCAACTTATGGCGTGGCTAAAGTCTGGTCATGATTTAGTCAACTTCTTCCATCTGCTGGGGGCTTCAGTACTAAAGGATATGGCTCAGATTATGATCTGTAGCCCTTGTGTGCGTGCATGCTAAGTCACTTCAGTCGTGTCCAACTCTTTGCAGCCCTATGGAGCGTAGCCCACCAGGCACCTCTGTCCAAGGGATTCTCCCGGCGAGGATCCTGGAGTAGGTTGCCCTGTCCTCCTCTGTGGTACATTGCTTGTTTTGAAACTTGTAACATGGCCTGTCCCCTGAGACACACTTGGGCAGTTTCCCTCCACGAGTCTTTAGGGCATCTTATGCCTGGGTTTGGGGTACTTACTGGGACTGATAGAAACTGGGGTAGATCTGCTCAGGGACACACAGGCTTTGGTGGCTTCTCCACGAGACCTGGGGCGTGTATGTGTGTATCTTCACACAGCAGGGACAGTGGTTAAGTGCACCCTGACTTTAGTGTCACTTAGACCCAACTTCAGATCATGAAAATTTGGTTTCTGGCTTCACTGGTCTACTTACTGGCCATGGGTCATGCTCCCTAATCCCTAAACTTCATCTGTTGTTGCTGAGTCGCTGAGTCAGTCCAACTCTTTGCAGCCCCACGGACTGTAGCCTGCCAGGCTCCTCTGTCCATGGTATTCTTTAGGCAAGAGTACTGGAGTGGGTTGCCATTTCCTTCTCCAGGGAATCTTCCCAACCCAGGGATCAAACTCATGTCTCCTATATTAGCAGGCAAACTCTTTACTACTGAGCCACCAGGGAAGCCCTCGTTTGTTAGGCAGAGATAATTGTTCTACCTTCTGTTAAAGACATTGATGAATGTCAGATGCTTCAGTAAAGTACTGGGACCTCTAGCAGCTTATCTCATCAGCTATTTGCCTCCCCTTTCCTAAACCCATGCAAGCCCTCCCCTACTTCGTTTTAACTGCACAGCACATGCTTAGACAAATTCCACTATGGTCTGGCAGAGAACAGACTTCTTTGTACAGTGGGGTTTAGCTGTTTTAGACTTAAGATCCACTCTGCTAACTAACCATGATTTAACTTTGGTGCTTGGTAGAGACTTGAGAGCTTTTAGTCCCAAAATAGCACTTGTATAAACTACCCTCTTGGCTGGTGCCTAGCCCATTCACTGGTATATATTCACTGGAGTGATGGTTTACATCCCGGATTGGGTTGTGTGCCTTGTGTGTGGGACCTAGAGCCTATAATGTGCCAGCTGCGCTTGCACTTGGAACCTGTGTCCTGTGTGCGTGGCAGGCCTGGTGCAAAGCCAGCCACAGTGCTTCCTTTGGCAGCTTAGTATCTGACTGAGAGGGAATCAAAGTAGGGGAACCCTGCTAATGATTAGTCATATAATCATCAGAGCCCTGTTTTATCAAGTGCTCTCTTGCGTCTAGTCGCTTGCCAAAGCTCATGTCATTAGGTTTTCACAATAGTCCAATGATGTGGGTACCAATTTTACAGATGAGAAAACTGAGGTGTGGAGAGAGACTACGTAACTTGGCCAAGGTCACTTCTGGGAATCAGCGGCATGAAAATTCAAGCCAAGTCTTTTGACCCTGAGGGCCATAGTACACTACATCACTGCTCACAGTGATTCTAGAATGTTGACTCTAGTTAAATAGCTTGCCCAAGATCACACAGCTGGTAAATGGCAGAGTTGCCCTGCCGTTACCCACTCTGCTCTGGTGCCTCTGTCCACACCAGGCACTGTGCCAGAGCCCTGGGTGCCCAGGGAGATGTGGAAGTGACTGAAGCACCTGGGTTCCTGGGCCCCAGATTAAATAGGAGGCTCACTTCCCCCTCCTGGTATTTATTTCACAAATTAAATTATAACTCTCCTAAGGGAAATGATTAACTAAAGAAAAGTTGTCAGTTGTGCTACCAGAAGGTTTCATTTTTCTCTGTTCTTTCTCAGTTCTTAACTGTTTACGTAATTGTTCCACTTCTTTATTTAATGTTAAACTCCTGATTCTGCTTTTTATCACTGCATACTGTTGCATGAAATCAATATAATTCACTTGACCACAACACATCTTTCTGCCAATGGCTTTTTTATTTTGGGATTGCTTCTATTAGTGTAAATTCTAGAAGAAGTAGAATTATTAAAGGATTGAGATACATTTAGTATCATAACTTTTCCAGAGTCATTTAGATAGCCACTGGAATTTGTTGTTTAACCTCACTAACATTTGATTTAAAGTGTTTTGCTATCTTAATAAGTAGCAAAGTAGCACCCTCCATCTTTTAAATTTATATTCTTAAACCAGGGAGACCAAGTTTTGGGGGTTTTTTGGTTTTTGTTTTTAATTGGCTATACTGGTCTTCTTGCGGGCTTTCTGTAGTTGGGATCGAGTGGAGATTACTCTCTAGTTGCGGTGCGGTGGCGTCTCTTGTTGCGGAGCGTGGGCTCTAGGGCACGCGGGCTTCAGTAGTTGTGAATCACCAGCTTAGTTGCCTTGAGGCATGTGGAATCTTCCCCGACCAGGGATCAAAAACCCATGTCCCCTGCCTTGGCAGGAGGATTCTTAACCACTGGACCACCAGGGAACTCTAAGACTAGTAGTTCATATTGGTTCCCTAATTTAGGTAGTGTAGAAATAACTCTTTGGCGTGTTTGATGGTGTATATTTTCCCCAGTCTACTGCCCCCCACCTTTTAGTTGTACTTTTCATTTTTCAGATTTTTCCTTTGAAGAATTTCAAGCATATACAAAAGTAGAGAGAGTAGTATAATGAATTCCCATCACTTAGTTCCAACTCATGCCTAGTTGTCAACTCATGCCTAATCTTGTCTCATCTGTACTCTAATGCAAATATTCCCTCCTTTGTTATTTTGAAGCAAATCCCAAGTAAGATACTTAATCCACGACGATCTCCGTATCTCTAAAAAGATACAGACTTTAAAAGAAAACCGTAACCACATGACTTCCCTGGTGGTCCACTAGCAGAGGTCACCTGCCAGTGCAGGGGACCTGGGTTCCATCCCTGGTCTGGGAGGATCCCACATGCAGTGGGTAAACTAAGCCTGTGCACCACAAGTACTGAGCCTGCGCCCCCGAGCCTGGGCTCTGCAAAGAGAAGCCACCTTCATGAGGAGCCCACGCACTGCAGCTAGAGGGTAGCCCTCTGCTTGCCGCAACTAGAGAAAGTCCATGTGTAGCAAGGAAGACCCAGCACAGCCAAAAAAAAGTTAATTAAAAAAAAACACACACATAGTTTTTCTTTCCCTTTTTTAAAAAAACTACATATAATGATTTGACTGTGCTGTGTCCTAGTTATAGCACCGGAGAGTCTTTGTTGCAGCATGCAAACTCTTAGTTGCGGCATGTGAACTCTTAAGTTGTAACGTGTGGAACCTAGTTTCCTGACCAGGGATCGAACCTGGGCCCCCTGGACTGGAAGCCCGGAGTCTTAGCCACATGGACCACAGGGGAAGTCCCTACTTTTTAAGAATTTAGTCAGACCTGTTGAATTTGTTTTTATTTTCTGTCACAAAGAAGGATCGTTCTCAAAAGTTAGGCAGAGACTTAGAGAAGGGATGAAGGATCAGCTTTGGGACTGACTGGATCCAGAGTCTGAGGAGAGACCCTCCTGTCTGGAGCGAGCCCTGTGGGTCTGCAATGGAAGGAAAGGGTGGGTCTCTCACCTGGCTCTTCGCTCTTGCAGGCTCATCCGTCACCATGGAGCTGCTGCGCCCAGCCCTCCCCAGCTACTTCCTGCTGACCCTGCTCAGCATATGGACGGCTGCTTCTGAGGCTCGTGCTGTGTCCACAGGGATGCCCACCATCAGTGCAGCCTCTTTTCTGCAAAACCTCATGCATCGCTACGGGGAGGGTGACAGCCTTACCCTTCAGCAGCTGAAGGCCCTGCTCAACCACCTGGACGTGGGAGTAGGCCGGGGCAATATCTCCCAGCCCGTGCAGGGCCCGAGGAACCTCTCGACGGTAAGGCCTTCAGCTCCGCCCAGCACCGATTCTACCCTTTCAAGGTTCACAGTCTAGGTGGGGCCAGGTGAGCCTTGATGACAGAGCAGAGGGGCCACTTCTTGCCCTGCAGTCTGGGTCAGCTGGTCTGAGACTCCAGCTGCACCTCACAACCTTCTCCATGGGTGCACTGAAGCCCTTAGCCCAGGACAGCCATGCAGTAGGGGCTGCCCGCTGTCCAGACCCTGCCACAGAGCTGTACTGGGAACTCCTGGAACTGATGCTAGGCTGGGGTTCCTGGGTCAGCTTGTGCTTCTAATAGAGTTTTTGCAAAAAACTCTTTTTGCAAAACTTTGCCCATCATCCTGGGTGAGCCTCAAAGTACCTCCAGGTGCAGGTGGCAGATCTTCATTATATCCTGTATACAGTGAGATGGGCTTCTGTGGTGACTTAGACAGTAAAGAATCCACCTGCCATTGCAGGAGATGCAGGTTCAATCCCTGGGTTGGGACAATCCCCTGGAGAAGGAAATGGCAACCCACTCCAGTATTCTTGCCTGGGAAATCCCATGGACAGAGGAGCCTGGCAGGGTACAGTCCATGGGATTGCAAAGAGTGGAACACGACTGAGTAAGCAACAACAATATACTGGGATACTAAGGGACGCACCGTGTGTTCTGCAGGGACCAGGATTAAGACTCGGGTATTTTGGCTTCTGATTCTCTCTTCTGTCTTCCATGTCATCTTGGCTAATCAGAGTCTGAGGCCGTGTGTGGCAGCCAAATATAAGTCACCCCGCAATGTCTTTATACATCTCCTCTGTTCCCTGTGCTGAGTGTTGTGAAAAAGACAAAAAATGAGTCATCTTCAGGGAGTTTACTGTTCAGATGGGGAGCTCAACCAACCAAACACAGAGTTAGCTGATACTTAGATGAAGTGTTAAGAGGCTGTGGGTTGGAGAGTCATTTTCTGATTCAGAAATGACAGGAGCGGGTGAGTATGGGCTAACTGGTCAAGGAAGCTTTGTGGGTGGGGTGTTCTGGAGCTTCACCCTGAAGGAGAGCAGAGTTCAGAGAGGTCAAGTAGCCAGAAGTGGGGAACCATGTGGCATAGATGTGGAACCATGGGGGCGTGGCGCACCTCTGAGTCAGAGGGGAGCCTGCCCCGGATTGGGGGCTCATGTAGCCTGACCCCAGCGACCTTCTGGTGCAGCACAAGGATTTTGGGGGTCACCAAGTCTAGCCTCCAGCTTTGTAGGCCCAGGAAACCCTCCTTCATCAGCCCTCCCAGAGGGCTGGTTCATTAGACACAGACCCACGTAAAACCAGTGAAAGACTGACGTGTGAGTGTCTAATTAGAAGTGAAATGGCAGTGTTTCAGGGGAATGGTATGTGAGAACCACTTACCTGATGCCTCCCAGGGAACTGAGAGCCCAAGCCCACTGGGCAGCCCACGCCTCTCCCTGGCAGACCCTGAATCTTCAGGTACTCCTCCTCCCTTCCCCAGTCTCTGCCAGCATATTCTTCAGGCTGCAGACATTACTGCACATGGCCCAGGAGACCCAGGAGACAGCATAGACACCTGTGCTCAGTGGCTCTGGAGAAGCATCTGAAATCTGCATTTTACTATAACAGCTCCCGGGGTTGTTGTGATGTGGAGCCAGATTGGGTATCTGGGAGAAACTGCATATTCAGGTATGCACAGAGGCATGTTTTCCAGCAGCCGCACCCTGGTCATAATAATTGGAATCCAGTTGTTTCCAGAACTTCTGGGTAGCCATTCATAGATGGGCGTGTGGAAGGCATGTCTGGGTGGCTGATCTCTTAAGATTACTTATCAGTGTTTTATGTTTAAGGACTACTTTGCTCTCATCCTTGGAAATTAGCCTGCAGATTCCATGAAAGTTAGCCAGTTCCATCTTCTATTCTTCATCTTGGAGAGCTCCTCAGGGGCAAGGTGTGACCTTGGGTCCTAAGAGGCTTTCTGCCCCTCCCTCTTGGTTTCAGTGCTTCAGTTCTGGAGAACTCTTTGCTGCCCACAACCTCAGCCACCAGTCGCAGATCGGGGAGCGTGAGTTCCAGGAGTTCTGCCCCACCATCCTCCAGCAGCTGGACTCCAGGGCCTGCTCCTCCGAGAACCAGGAGAATGAGGAGAACGAGCAGACAGAAGAGGGGAGGCCCAGCTCGGTGGAAGGTGAGCCAGGATGGGGAGGCAGGGCCTGGTGTCCATGCTTGTCAGCACCGGGACTGCCGGGGTGATCAGATAGAGCAGCTCACTGAATGATTAACCGGTTATCCTCCTCTTAGCATCGTCAGGAGGGGTGAACAGAAGTAATGTCTAAACTGATATCTCCCATGCTCACGAGACCAGTCCAGCACATCACCAGGCTGGGCAGTGTGGCTGGTGAGCGGTCAGTGTGAGGCTTTTGGACCACTTTCCCTTTTGGTTTTCATTAAACTACCAGGGGGCCAATGCCTTGATTTTTTGAGTTTAGCATTTAAGGCCTTTCTCAGTCTGCCCTCGTCCCACTTCACCCACCTACCGTCCTCCTCTGCCTGGACCTCTGCTCCAGCCACTGTGGTTCACGTGTATACACGTGGCTCCCTTGGGCCTGGATCGAGCTCCTGCAATCCTGTCCTGCTAGTGTGAGCTGCCAGCATTTGGTACCTGACAAATGCCACCTGTGTCCTGCCCCACGTCATTATTTAACTCTTGTGGTCTTTAGCTTTTCATGGGTTCACCTGCCCCTCCATCTGAAAGGTAAGCTACTTTGGATAGCAACTTTGGTGTATGTTTTCAGGCTTCTTCACAGCACCCAGCAAGAGACACTCGGCAAGCATTTATTGATGGGCTGGCAAAACTCTGTCTGCCCTGGTTGCGGCTGGGTTCAAAATGGGGAGTTGCACGCACCCCCAGCAGCAAGAGCACCCCCACCCGCAGTAATGGCGGCCCTCATCTGTTCTTGTTCCTCCACAGTGTGGGGCTTTGGTTTTCTCAGTGTCTCACTGATTAACCTGGCCTCTCTCCTGGGAGTCCTCGTCCTGCCCTGCACGGAGAGAGCGTTTTTCAGCCGTGTGCTCACTTACTTCATCGCCCTGTCCATTGGAACGCTGCTCTCTAACGCGCTCTTCCAGCTCATCCCAGAGGTGCAGTAGAACAGAAGCGTGCGCGTCCTCTCTCCCCGGGGTGTCCCTGCCCCAACCTGTGCTCCAAGGCCCCTGACAGCCGCCACCTGAAACATTGACGTCTTCTTCTAGTCAAGGGACCCGAATGACTTCTGCCTCTGAATCTCCAGGGCCTCCTGTCACTCCTGGGGCACCCAGGTCGGCCTCTGGCCTCTTCAGGGGTTGTCAAATGCAAGGCTGTTAGCACTCACCCCCATCACCACCACCACATCATCACCATGCTGGGGATCTGTCGGCCTCCTTCCCCAGTCAGTGCCTTTCCTAAGCCCAGTTGGCAGGGCTTGAAAGGAAAGTGGTCAGTGGTGGCTGCCCCTACCCTTGGTCCTCCTGATCCCTGCCAATCTAAGTAGAGGCCCTGGCAGTACTCAGATGTGGCCACCAAGAGATGATCCATCTGGAATGAGGTGGAAGGAAAGAGGTTACCAACTGAAAAGTGGAACTGGCTTAAAAAGATCCTTTTTTTTAAAGCAGGCCCTAATCCACACAGTGTGGGCTTCCTTGCTGGCTCAGTGGTAAAGAATCCACCTGCCAGTGCAGAAGACACGGGTTCGATTGCTGGGTCAGGAAGATCCTCTGGAGGAGGCGATGGCAAGCCACTCCAATATTCTTGCCTGGGAAATCCCATAGACAGAGGAACCTGGTAGGCTGCAGTCCATGGGGTTGCAAAAGAGACACTACTTATGACTAAACAAAAACAGTCTGCAGGATACAAAGCCAAACACAGAATCAAGACTGTGAAACAAAAACAAGTGAAGTGACCTGCAGCCCTTCACACCTTGCATCTTGACTTCTTCCTGATAGGAGTGACTTCCTGGCGCCCCGACTTGACTGTTTTGAAATATTCGTTAATTTTGTTCTTTAATTGTAAACACTGAGGAGCTTAAAAAAAAAAAGGCCCAAGGTGACAGTCTGCCCACCTGTCAACTCGGGCAGGGACGTGCAGTGGGGCAGTGGGTGACGTGCCCCCCTCCACTTTGAGAATGTTGGCTTTGCCTTCCATAGGCAGCTGCCCACCTTTCCCAATCAGAAGACATCATGGGGATTTCCCTGGTGGTCCAGTGGCTAAGACTCCGAGCTCCCAATGCAGGGGCCCTGGGTTCAGTTCCTGGTCATGGAACTAGATCGCATATGCTGTACTAGCGACCAAAAAAAAAACTCTATGGGATGCCGGCCTTACCTTACCTGTTCCTGCTTCATGATGAGAGAAGAAATTTGGTTTAAGGTGAACCATCTCGATGCTATGTCATAATTGCACATGAATCTAGCAAGCACTTCTCAGGGCAGGCCTCATCTTGGGCTATTTTTTTTCCAGCTCTGGAAATTAAATTTATTAATTTTTTTTTTTCAAGATCGGAAATGAAATGCTGTGTTGCCTGTTGAATAGAAATACAATAATGATGCATACTCTACCTCTGGCCTCACAGGGGAGGCTTTGTCCTGCCCGGAGTGTGTGACTCTGAGAAATGGAAGAGGAAATATTTTTGGGCAGGGCGATCTTGGAACTCTGTTCTCTATGCTGCAGCCCTCTCAAAGCAAATGGAAACAAACGAAACCTGAGGGAGTTCTCTGGTTGTCTAGTGGTTAGGGCTCCAGGCTTTCACTGCTGTGGCCTGGGTTCAGTCCCCTGTTGGGGAACTAACATCCTACAAGCTATGCAGCCAAAAGAAAAAACAAACAAAAAACATAGAGGGAAAAAATGGCAAGAAAACCCGGGCTGTTGAGAGAGTGAATTCTGCGGGCATCGGGCCTTGTTTGTTTATCCTTTCTGTCCTGCACTTCTGACCTGGTTGTGTCCTGTGCAGTGCTGAGCAGGTGCGAGGAGTGTCCATGTGCCTGCAGCGTGGGTTGGATGTGCAAACGTGTATGTGCAGCACAACGGTCTCTTCCCGGGCTCTCGTTTCCTCTCCCGGACAGCCCTCGAGTCCAAAGTCCGCCAGGCAGCCTCTGGCCTGGCCTGGGGACACTTCGGCTAAGACTGAAACTGCCCTGCCAGGCACAGCAGCAGGCAGGTGGGACTCGGCCACCAGGCAGCAGGGCAGGAGAGAAGCAGCGTTCCAAGACCACCTCAAGCTCCTCCCCCATTTCTCCTGAACTTGATTGAAGAAAATTTCATCGGACTTGAATCACTAACAAATGTTCTGTTTCTCTCTCCCTCCCTGCTTGTCTCTCTCTGATTCTTCTCCTTTGTCTCCTTTGTTAATATCTGTCAACCAAACCCCTCCTGACCACTCCCTCCCCCCAACCTGCCTTCCCTCAATGGTGGCTGCCATACCCTGGGGCATTGGCCCTCGTCTCTGTCCCGGGTGGGCCTGGCTCCCCCTCTCCATGGCAGTTTGGGGGTACGGTCTCCTCTGCGTGACCGTCATCTCCCTCTGCTCCCTCCTGGGGGCCAGCGTTGTGCCCTTCATGAAGAAGACTTTTTACAAGAGGCTCCTGCTCTACTTCATAGCTCTGGCGATTGGAACCCTCTACTCCAACGCCCTCTTCCAGCTCATCCCTGAGGTATGACGAGCCAGGGCCCTCTCGAGAGCACGCCACCTCCTGGGGGACTGCGGGGTGCAGTGGGAGGACCACCCCCCATCTCCACGGATGGTGTAGCGAGGAGATCTCTCCTTTTGGAAAGTGAAGACGGGACACAGACACGAACAGGGAGAGGCAGTTTGAGCAGGGAGTAGGTTTGTGAGCTGGTACAGATCCCAGCTCCCCTTGTGCACTAGGGCAAGTCACCTAACCCCTCTGTGCTGCAGTTTCCCCATGCAGAAAAGGGGAAAAATAATAGGCTGGACCTCAGGATGAGGTCATGAGGGTTCTATGAGTTCATGTTCATAAATCACCTGGTGCTCGCTACCTACCAGGTGAAGAGAGATAGTGTAGTTAGGTCACATAATGGCCCCCAGTTTAGAGCTTTGGAAATCAAAGGATTTCCAAAACCGGAATCAATAGGTCTCAGTGAAAAAGAATGGTTCTCCTCAGTAGGGCATAAACTTCTAAAGACCCTCTGTCTTTTGTATCAGAAAGTAAGCTGAACCCAACAGTCTGGCCTCACACATGTTGACGGCCCCATTGCCCCTTCACCTGGGCTAACCAGGACACCCTCCATGGCAGAGGAGGAGCACTGTGTTTGTAAGGTTTAGCAGGGCCCAGAAGGAGTTTCTGATGCTGTGTGGTCTCCTTGTAGACCCGCTGATGCAGGAAGCAAGCATGAGGTGCTTCACTGTGGGTGGTCTGACAGGCCCGGACCAGCCAGAGGTGAAGCAGAAAGATGATGCCCTGCGCTTTGTAGCACTTCGTTTTCCACGCTGTGGTTTTGTGTTTCTTGAGTTGATCCTCAGATCACTTCTGTGATGTGTAGGAAACAAGGACTGTTTGACCTGTTTAACAGATGCAGAACCCGGCCTACACAAGAGCTCATGTCCTGGTTCTTTTAGTGGAGAACTGTTAGTTGCCTCTGTCCACTCCACTTTCCCTTAAGATGGTTTGACTGTCTTGGAAAGTTGGCCTGAATGAGTCATTTCTATTCTAGAACTTGACCTTTAATGTCTCTTAGAAAACTACACTGGATTAGAGACTGCATTTTGTCTCTTTAAAACAGAAAAGAAAAAAACACTTAGTTTTTAAGCAACCCAGAGTTCCTGGTTCTGATGGCCACTTTTATCTGGGGCCCATCCATGAGATGGCTGGTGTTTGCTCTTGAGGCCCGTTTTCTATCAGAAAACTGAGGAGCAGGTCAGCAGACACTTTCTCAAGTTCCCCGCCACTGCACACAAGTTAGGAGCTTCACTGGGAATGGTTCTCCTAACTTCTACTCCTGTCTGCTTTCCCAAGGATTTTTTTTTTTTTTCCTACCATAATAAGCGAAGTTTCAAGAACCCAAAACAAACTTCCCCAGATTGATACATGCAGTAATACTGTCTGCTCCCTTGGCTTTGTGGTCACTGGGAGGTCTGCGGTCAGAAAGATGCTGCAATTCTTAAGGTTCCATCAGGGAAAGGATTTCCCATTTTAGAAAGTTTAATTACGCCATCTCCCTGTGTGTTTACATGCAGGTCATCCAGGGAGACTAGATAATGACAAAAATAAACACAAGTGTCTCCTCCTTAAATACGGAATTTGCCGGCAGAGTCTGCCCTTATTACAAAGCACCAGGAGGAAATAAAGACAGGGTTGTTGTTAAAAGTTCTGCATCCTTGTCCGAGGCTGTTCTTCCTGAAAGTAAAATTCGAAAGACGATCTGATGTCTTTTTTCTGATGTCAGAAAATCAGCTAGAGAGAACCCAGCAGATCTGGTGGCATGACATGAGGAAAACATCAAGGGTTAGATTTTGCTGGAAAAAGATGAAGTAGATGGCAGGCTTGTCCCAGTCTCTTCCTTTCTTGGAGTCAAGGAGGTGGTGAAAGAGAGGAGAGGGGACCAGTGAAGTTCAACTCATTTTGTTTTCCTGGGTCCACAGGCTTTCGGTTTCAACCCCATGGAAGACTATTACGTCTCCAAGTCTGCAGTGGTGTTCGGGGGCTTTTATCTCTTCTTTTTCACAGAGAAGATCTTGAAGATGCTCCTTAAACAGAAAAACGAGGTGAGCCCTAATTGTTGGTAAAGGAAGTGCCTCCCAGGAGAGCATCGTCTCAGAAATCTGTCCCAGGTGTGCTGTTAACCTCAGTGCTGATCCAGTGAGCTTAGCTGGATCCTCCCACCATGGATTCAAACCCACAAACTTCCTGAGTAGATAAACCCACGTCACTTCAGAAAGGGGACAAGCAGGGGGCAAGGGCGAACCAGAAACCAGATACCAGATCTGGCCTGTGTGCCTCCTCCCAGGCAGTAACTTGCCCTCTTTATCTTATTCTAGATTATTTCCTTAACAGATTTTCAGCCCTTGAGGAGATGTAGGAAGGGCACTGTATATGAAATATGTCCGCAAGGAAATGAGACCGGTTTTTGTGATGTAGGTCCCAGAAGTTGCCTTTGGTGCCTGGCTCCTAGTTTTCCCCTAAACAGTTGCTGAATGGGATATAATCAGCCATTGCGAGGAGCCTCTCTTAAGCACCTGTGCTGTGCCTCCTGCCAGGAATAAGCACTGGCCCCTCGGTCACTGCTCTGAGATACATCCTATGCCAGCTGCACGCCCCACCCCGCCCCTTTCAGCTTTCTCCATTGCCTTGCCCTCGGCTTCTGTCTCTCCATTGCCTGCTCATGGTTTCCCAGACAGTGGGAGTGAGGTTCTCCCGGTGCTCGTGGCACTTGCTGGGTGGATGGTTTTGGTGAGCGTTGCTCTGGTTTGCCCCCCTCTGCACGGTGCCTCTAGCATCATCACGGACACAGCCATTATACCTCTGAGACGCTCCCCTCCCAGAAGGACCAGGAAGAGGGGGTGACAGAGAAGCTGCAGAATGGGGATCTGGATCATATGATTCCTCAGCACTGCAGCGGGGAGCTGGACGGGAAGACCCCCGTGGTGGACGAGAAGGTCATCGTGGGCTCCCTGTCCGTCCAGGTCAGCGGGCTGTCCTCCACTGGGAGATTCAAGTGGGGACTGGGAGGTGGGAAGGGGTTCCACGGTAACAGCCTTGATGACTCGGACCTGCCCTGAAGGTCTGTCGTCCACCCTTTGACCTGGGGGCCTTGGGGTCGGGCTTCCCGGCAGGACCTGCAGGCTTCCCAGAGCGCCTGCCATTGGCTGAAAGGCGTACGCTACTCAGACATCGGCACGCTGGCCTGGATGATCACCCTGAGCGACGGCCTCCACAACTTCATCGACGGCCTGGCTATCGGCGCCTCCTTCACTGTGTCCGTCTTCCAGGGAATCAGCACCTCAGTGGCCATCCTGTGTGAGGAGTTCCCACATGAGCTTGGTAGGGGCCCGGGCACTGCCCCCACCCCAGCCTGGTCCATTGTGCTGCCTCCCCACAGCCCTTCAGAACACAGACCATGTTCAGTGAACACATTCTCTGTGCTGTGTGAAATCAAACCACTGATTCTCAACAGCCGAATCAGTCACTGAAAACCGATCATTGGATAAGGACACTTGGAGGTCCAGTGATTAAGACTCTGCACTTCCACTGTGCGGGGCACAGATTTGATCCCTGGTCAGGGAACCAAGGTGCTTCGTGTCACACAATATGGCCAAAAAACCCGGAAAATCGATCAGTGGAAATTATGGAGTTTTTACCAGCATGTTTGTTTCCCTTTAGTCCCATAACCTGTGGCTCAGTTTCCTCACTTCTACACTGGGATTAATAGTGGTACCTAGCTCGTTGATTCATCGTGAGAAACATGGAGGAAAAAAATCATGAAAAGGACTTATGGCATGCCATTCATTAGACTTAAATTTTTAGTATTGGTTATCTCTTACATCCTATTAATCTTACAAAGGCTGAGCTGCATGTTTGAGGTCTGGTGGGTAGAAGAAAGAGATGAGCCAGTTGGAAAGTCCTTGGTTTTATCAGAAGGAGAGTGTAAAAAGCCTAGACTTTTTTGAGGCTCAGATATTCAAGGTCATATCCCAGCTTTGCCATTTATTGGCTTGTGAATTTGGGCAAATGACTTAACATCTCTCCATCTCGATTTTGTTTCCTATAAACACCATGCATTACAGTTTTGAGGAAGGAAGCTCCTTCTATTTCACCATCAATCAAAAGAGAAATGAGGCCATGGCTAGGTGGTTTTCTCTTTTGAAAATCCTATGCATTGTGTTCAGCCTCTAGGCTGGACGCACATGGCCAGCCTCATAGATGCAAGCTTGCAAGCATCCTTGGTGTGGAGGTCAAGGGGGCCTTAGTCTGTCATTATGAGCTCTAGTCTGGGCTGTCAGGATTTTCACCCAGCCTCCATCCGACACTTAGGCAGTCTGTCCTCATCAAGTTGTGTGTCCCACAACCTAATATGACTCTTCTGTCCACACCCTCCCTTCTCATCCTCCCCGCTGTAGGAGACTTTGTTATCCTGCTCAACGCCGGCATGAGTCTCCAGCAGGCTCTCTTCTTCAACTTCCTCTCTGCCTGCTGCTGTTACGTGGGCCTGGGCTTCGGCATCTTAGCCGGCAGCCACTTCTCTGCCAACTGGATCTTTGCACTGGCTGGAGGAATGTTCTTGTATATTTCACTGGCTGATATGGTAAGTCTTCTGTAGTTTTAATGCCTTGTAGGCAAAACTGGATCAGGTTATTAAGTTCATTGAGTGGGATGACAGCTAAGGTACATTAGTTACTTTGTTTTTAATAACAACTTTATCAACAAATCAGTTCATGTGTGTGCACATGCTGTCGCTTCAGTTGTGTCCAACTCTTTGCGACCCTATGGACTAGTAGCCTGCCAGGCTCCTCTGTCCATGGGATTTTCTAGGTAAGAATACTGGAGTGGGTTGCCATGCCCTCCTCCAGGGGATCTTCCCAACCCAGGGATCAAACCCAGATCTCGTATGTCTCCTGCATTGCCAGGTGGATTCTCTACCACTCGGCCATGTGGGAAGCCCAAATTTGTATAACACACCATTTACCTATTTAAAGTATACAATGCTTTTTTTAAAGGGATATTAGATTTTTAAAGGATGAAAAGCCTATGTTCCTTGGGCATATGTCACTGAAGAAAATGATCTATCTCAACTCCAGGGTCCTTACCTAAGTATCTTTTAGATATTCATAGATAAATAGAAAGAAGGAGGCAGGAAGGGAAGGAAGGAAAGAAAATAACCCATAATTATTCTCTCTCAGAACACCACCACTTGGGTTTATTTCTTGTTTCTTCACAATGCATCGTGTTTGTTTTTAAACAACTAATCACACTGAATATGCATTTCTGTATCCTAGTTTCTTTTTTCACTTAATACATCCTAGACATTTTTCATGCTGCATATTCTTTAAAGGCATCCTTTTCAGGGAATTCCCTGTCAGTCCAGTGGTTAGAGTGCCGCACTTCCACGTCAAGGCATCATCTCCACTGCTGGTATTTGGTGGGAGAATGTACTCGATCCAGAACAAGAATCACTGGCTCAGAAAGGCTGCATTAGTTTGAGGTTTTAATATGTATTGCCAAATTACATTATTTAACAGTTTAACATTGCTTAACCTTCCTTTACGTTATTAGCAGTGTCTGAAAGGGTACATTGTACTGTGCGCACTGACGTTTGTTTGAGTTTGCTAGTTTAATACCTGATTTGTTGCATCTTTTTCTCTAACGCAGTTGATTTCTTTCCTTAAGGGCATGACATGTTCTTTGGCGTGTTTGATTGCATTATTTTCTGTATCCTTGGAAAGTATTATTTTTAAAAAATCATTTGTTTGTTTTTGGCTGCTCTGGGTCTTCATTGCTACATGCAGGCTTCTCTCGTTGTGGCGAGCCGAGGCTGCTCTTCTTGCAATTCCTGGCTTCTCATTGCTTCACTTGTTGTGGAGCACAGGCTCTAATGTTCACGGGCTCATTAATTGTGAAGCACAGGCTTAGTTGCTCCAAGGCATGTGGGATCTTCCCCTACCAGGGGTGGAACCCATGTCCCCTGCACTGAGAGGCAGATTCTTAACCATTAGACTACCAGGGAAGTCCTAAAAAGTAGTATTTTTCATGAGATGATGAGAGTACTGACCACCACAGTCCATCCTCAGCCAATGGGTTAGGATATTTTTTGTTCAGTCCTTGGGTCAGGAAGATCCTCTGGAGAAGGAAATGGCAACCCACTCCAGTATTCTTGCCTCGGAAATCCCATGAATAAAAGAGCCTGTAGAGCTACAGTGCATGGGGTCACAGAGAGTCGAACGTGACTGGGCATGCATGCCTTGCTAGCCAGCTGCAGGAGACCTTGAGTCACTGCAATACTTAGCTCCATTTTCTGGCCCCTTACACAGTTGCTCAGTTTCCCAAACAAGTGGCAGTTTTATTAGAGTGGTTATTTTTAACCAGCCTCTAAACATATCCAGGGTTACATATATGTATAGTACTTTGTTTCAGCTCAATAGTTGTAAAGCAGTGGCAACCACCTTGGAGAAAGGTGATAATGTTTAAGTTCTAGAAGTTACTGCTGTTGATTTTCTTTGTAAACCAATCCTATTTTTTTATATATCCTGGTGGCTTAGCAGTAAAAGAATCTGCCTGTCAATGCAGGAGACGTGGGTTCAATCCCTGGGTCTGGAAGATCCCCTGGAGAAGGAAATGGCAACCCACTCCAGTATTCTTGCCTGGAGAATCCTATGGACATGGCGGGTCACAGTCCACGAGATCACAGAGTCAGACATGACTGAGTAACTGAGCATGCATGCATGCATCTTGATTAAATATTATATATAATAGCTATTATTAATAATAGTATATTATTAATAAATAGTATATTAATTAGTATTAATTAATACTATATCATTGCTGCTGCTACTGCTAAGTCGCTTCAGTCGTGTCCGACTCCGTGTGACCCCATAGACGGCAGCCCACCAGGCTCCCCGTCCCTTGGGTTCTCCAGGCAAGAACACTGGAGTGGGTTGCCATTTCCTTCTCCAATGCATGGAAGTAAAAAGTGAAAGGGAAGCTGCTCAGTTGCATCCAACTCCTAGCGACCCCATGGACTGCAGCCTACTAGGCTCCTCCATCCATGGGATTTTCCAGGCAAGAGTAATGGAGTGGGTTGCCATTGCCTTCTCCAAGTACATCATTAATAGTATATCAATAATCATTACACTGATGATGTGTTATTTTCACATAAAAATATAATAATAATAAACATTGTAATGATTATTTGATAGTGTATATGACTGAATTGTCCTGCACTTGAAGGAGCTGCAAGAAGAAAGGAACTGCAGCTCTTGTGTTCTCTCCTTTTCTTTCACAGTTCCCTGAGATGAACGAGGTGAGCCAAGAGGATGAACGCAAGGGCAGTGCCTTGATCCCCTTTGTCATCCAGAACCTGGGCCTCTTGACTGGTTTTGGCATCATGCTAGTCCTCACCATGTACTCGGGACATATCCAGATCGGATAGGGCCCCGCCAGGAGCCGGCAGGGTTGGCAGTCCAGCCCTGGGCTGCCCGACCCCTGGCCCAAGGACACCTCATCCAGGAAGCGGTTCGGAAGAGGCAGTTCTATTAAAAACTGTGACACAGACTCTATTCCTACATTCAACTGTCAGCTGGTTTTAAAAATGCTCTATCCAAGGAATAAGCTGCCCTGGTAACCAGCCTCTCGGTAGTGCCTCTGTCCCTTTCCTCTTCTCAACGCAGCTCAAAAGACAAGCCTAACTTTCCCCTCTGGTTACCTTGGCCACTTTCTCTCCCAACCAGCACTGAGACATTCTGAATCCTTGGCCAGGTGGCACAGAAAGAGAGCCAGGGCTCACAGCTTGGTGAGAAATACTAGGAGGTGAATCTACAATTTGGGGCTCTTAAAATCTCAGTGTGTTTCCTGGGCCTCAAGGTGACCCATTTTTAAGTGAATTTGCCTGTTTTTTTTACAGCAGAAGTACAAAGGACAGAAACCCTCTAATATTTTCAAAGTCTGTTCAGTCGCCTGTTCTGTCAAAGAGAAGTCAAAGCTGGAAACAGATGAGCAGGGCTGGAGGAGAGGCAAGGGTCATTGTGTGTGGACGAGGGGAGGGTGTCTTGTCAGGATGGTCACTTATTCCCACTGGGACCCTGGGCCAAAATTGGTTCTGCACCTGGTGTTTGGTGGTTGTCCAGGTGAACAGCAAGTAGTTTGTGTTGCCTGAACTTCCCCTCCTTTCAGATGAACACTGGAGGACACGGGAGGCAGAGAAGAGAGACCTCTGAGAAATCCAATGGTTTTGCTGCAATTCCCACCCCTCAGCCCCCACCCCCATCCCCTGAGAGACACTTCCACCGCCTCCCTGGCAGCACACTCTAAGCACAGTGACAACACCCGTGTTGGAGGGGAGACCGCACAAATTCACCTCCCTGGACAACAACTCGTGCTGCCAAGTGACAAACTGACTTTCAGAACTGGAGTGCCGCTTGGGGTCTTCTTGACAAGGGTAATCGGAGGTGCAGTCAGTGCAGGCAGCATTTAGGACTTACTAATGCCACAAGTAACAGTACACATGATAGAACTCTGAGCTGGGAGGGGCGCATCCTTGGTGTTCACAGAATAGGGGACCCAGGAGCTCCCGGCAACCAGCTGGGTCCCCCTTCCGCCCTCACCCCACACCAGAAAGGGCGAATCCTGTATGGAACTGAACATGAATTATGCTAATAACTCTTCAGAAAATGAATTGATAGATTCATGTGTGTGTATGTGTGTGGGAGACCGTAGGTCCCCTGCTTGCCCTGTGGAGCCCTCTCCGCAGAGCTCCGGCTGTGAGGGGAGCTCGTCTCCAGGTTCACTAGGTGAATTGCTGTATTATTATCATATTGATAACGTGAGATTCCTCAGCCACTCTGGGGAGCCGACCTCTCCAGAAGCCTTCCTCAGTGGTGCCCGTGGTCGCAGCCCAGGGGCTGTGCTTGCAGACGACCTGTGCGCGTGGCTGACCAGCACTGGTCCGTCGCCACCACCGAGCACATTTCCGTTCTGACAGGAAAATTTTTCCACTCTACAGTAATTGAAAGCATCGACTCTGGGTTTTTTTCTTTTTTTTTTCCTTTGGGAAACATCCCTCAAACCGGGACTGTTCTTGAACATGAGCAGGAAAACCGCTGGTGATGCTTTACAAATTTTTCTCATCTTGCCTGTTGACTTGGATAGATTTGAGAATGGGCGGAAGGAGGAGGAAAACTCAGTTCTCAAGATTCTAGATGAACTGTCAGGACAGACTTCCTGGTAGGATTACGGTCCAGTTTTTACCAAAGAACCAATTTGAATGTTGGAATCTAACTTTTTATACCGTCGTTATTATTGTCACTGTTAACTGTTTTGAAATGAATCTTTGTCTCTTCTGTTTCATTTTTCTCAGATTGCTTTCAGGAGCTAGCAGGAAATAACACTCAAATCTTAGGACCTTAGACGATTTTGCTTCCCTTAATTTACATTGATGTATTAACTTGATAATTTTAGCATTCCCTGTAGATCTGTCCTTCCTTACAGACACTGGTATCTGTGGAGTAGAATCCTAAGTGTTAGTGGGTTTCTAGTTTTAGGAGAAGAGCCCAAAAATGTAACCTTGAGCAAATTAAAAAAATAAAACGTGAGCGGTAGGGTGTTTTCCCTTCTCGTGCACATCCATATTAAGAACTGACTTTCCTTTCACAGACACCTGCTTCAAAGGGGAGTTTTTTTCAAACTGTAATTGGTCCAGAGGCCAGTCCCAATTGGAGCTTAGGAAGGGTAGAGACACTGAAATTGTGCAACGGATTACCTGTTGCTATTGGCAACAGATTTGCCTCATGAATCGAAAATGTGGCAGTTTCTTTCTGGTGTTGGGTTTGCTGTTTCAAGCATTTGTACACATTAGTAGTCTGAGGAGTAGCAAGTTCTGAGGACTTATTTCACGGCTGGCATTAGCATCTTCAGCCTCTCTCCCTTTCTCTAAGGATAACCAGGAAAGTATGTGTAACGCGCAGGAGCCGTGACTCCAGAGGAGGGGTTCTGCTGCTTCTCACCCTCCCCCTGGCTTGCAGGTCTTCTGTCCTTGCCTCCAAGGGTTTTCGTGTCTAGTGTCAACTTAGGTCTCCCTTTCACTGGTCCTTCACCTTGGGTTTTAAAAAGAAAGCTTCTCTTTTATGGTATCCTAAGACTTGTTTTTAGTAAATCCTCTTCCACATGGTAATATGGATATAGCAATATGTTGGAAATCTGCTTAAAAAGAAACAAAAGGTTGTCTGATTTTTGCAAAAGAGAGAGGTTAGTTTTTATTGTTCATATTTTATTTTACAGTTCTGCAATTCCATCACAGTATTTTTTTAAATGACTCAGGTGTTATGAAGATAAATTAGAAAATAAAATAAACTTAAGTTATGTGGACTGTAAATGTTTTTATTTGTAAGATTCTATAAATAAAGCTATATTCTGTAACTGTTGAATCCTGTGTCATCTTTTGCAGTAAGGTAGGTGTAACGAAAACTGTTGAACACAAGGTGGCGATGATGTCTCACTAACATAAAGCTTCCTTTTACTGGTCCACCTTATATTTGGAGAGGGGTTTTAGTTGCTAAAGATTCTGCCTGCAATGCAGGAGACCCCGGTTTGATTCCTGGGTCAGGAAGATCCGCTGGCAAAGGGATAGGCTACCCACTCCAGTATTCTTGGACTTCCCTTGTGGCTCAGCTGGTAAAGAATCCGCCTGCAATGCTGGAGACCTAGGTTCGATCCCTGGGTTGGGAAGATCCCCTGGAGAAGGGAAAGGCTACCCACTCCAGTATTCTGGCCTGGAGAATTCCATGGACTGTAAAGTCCATGGGTTTGCAAAGAGTCAGACATAAGTGAGCGACTTTCACTTGCACTTTAGAAGGAACCTCAGATAGTGTAACATGCTCACTTTAAAATTATTAACTTATCTTTCAGTGGAGCCCATGACTTTATCAGTGATGGACGGTGTCTCCTAAAAAGAACTTTCTGTCATACTGTTTCACTCGTACAAATCCATGATTTAAAACTTGGAGAATATTTGTCGTTCAGTCACTCAGTTGTGTCCGACTCTTTGCGACTCCATGGACTGCAGCATTCCAGGGTTTCCTGTCCTTCACTATCTCCTGGAGCTTGCTCAAACTCATGTCCATTGAGTCAGTCATGCCATCCTACCATCTCATCTTCTATCATCCCCTTCTCCTACCTTCTGTCTTTCCCAACATCAGGGTCTTTTCTAATGACTCAGCTCTTCAAATCAGGTGGCCAAAGTATTAGAGTTTCAGCTTCAGCATCAGTCCTTCAAATGAAGATTCAGGGTTGATTTCCTTTGGGATTGACTGGTTTGATCTCCTTCAAGTTCAAGGGACTCTCAAGAGTCTTCTCTAACACCACAGTTCAAAAGCATCAATTCTTCAGCGCTCAGCTCTCTTTATAGTCCAACTCTCACATCCATATGTGACTACTGGAAAAACCATAGCTTTGACTATATGGACCTTTGCCGACAAAGTAATGTTTCTGCTTTTTAATATGCTGTCTATGTTTGTCATAGCTTTTCTTCCAAGGAGCAAGTGTTTTTTAATTTCAAAGGCTGCAGTCACCATCTGGAGTGATTTTGGAGTCCAAGAAAATAAAGTCTGTCACTGTTTCCATTGTTTCCCCATCTATTTGCCATGAAGTGATGGGGCTGGATGCCATGATCTTAGTTTTTTGAATGTTGAGTTTTAAGCCAGCTTTTTCATTCTCTTTCACCTTCATCAAGAGGCTTTTTAGTTCCTCTTTGCTTTCTGCCATAAGGGTGGTGGTGTCTGCGTATCTGAGGTTATTGATATTTCTCCCGGCAATCTTGCAACTTGTGTTTCATCCAGCCCAGCATTTCGCATGATGTACTCTGCATATAAGTTAAATAAGCAGGGTGACAATATAGAGTCTTGACATACCCCTTTCCCAATTTGGAACCAGACCTTCATTCCATGTCCATTCTAACTGTTGCTTCTTAATCTGCATACAGGTTTCGCAGGAGGCAGGTAAGGTGGTCTGGTATTTCCATCTCTAAGAATTTTCCAGTTTGTGGTGATCCACTCAAAGGCTTTAGTGTAGTCAATGAAGCAGAAGAATATACTTGGTTCATTCAAACCATGTCTCCTGAATGTCTCACAGGGAAAAGTTCTGTCAGGAGATTTAAAATTCTAAATCTGCTCTTTCTCCATTTATTCAAAAGAGCAGGTGTCTGTTATTTATCTTCAACAACAAAAATGAACAGTAGGGTAAAAGAACTGATGCTAGCAACTTCCCTGGTGGTCCAGTGGTTAAGACTTTGCCTTTCAATGCAGGGGTTGCAGGTTCAATCCCTGATCTGGCAGCTAAGATTCCACATGCCTGGTGGCCAAAAAACCAAAACATAAAACAGAAACAATATTGTAACATTGAATAAAGACTTGGAGGGAAAAAAAGAATTGATGCTGTCTTATTACTACATAGAAATTCCCAAATGCCTGTTTCTCAGTCCTTCCTTTTTCTAACTCAAGAATAATATATTAAGTGGCTTCTATTGGAATTTTAAATCGCATTAAGTAGCTGTATTGGACTAGCATCTGATGCAGTTATTCAAAATGATACTCACTCCATCCTCGGCCTGTGCCACCTCTGGATCACCCGCCCAGGTGGGATTAATGCCTCCCTGTGTTTATCAGTTACTGGACTTGCATTGTAGTCTCTTATTCTTTATACACCAGCTTCCTTGGGTAGAGGCTCTACCTGGTTTCTCTCTGTGATTCCAGCACCTGCCACACAGTAAGAATGAAAAGATCAGATGGAATGCCTGCCAGCTTTGTGTTGATGGAAGGCCTCCTTATCCACTGGCAGCAGTTCCTGTTGTGTTTTTACTGTCTTTGGTGTTGGTTTTGCTAATTCCTTGTTTCCTGGTCCTTCTTTAGAAACAGAAGTTTGAGAGAGGTGAACTTGTGGCCAGTATAGAATAGAGTGGGCTTCTGTGGTGGCTCAGTGAGTGGTAAAGAATCCACCTGCCAATGCAGGAGACAGGGATTTGATCCCTGGGTCAGGAAGATCCCCTGGAGAAGGAAATGGCAACTCACTCCAGTATTCTTGCCTGGGAAATCCCATGGACAGAGGAGCCTGGTGGGCTACAGTCCCCGGGGTCGAAAAAGAGTCAGACACAGCTTAGTGAAGAAGCAACAACCTAGGATAAAGCCGAGCAAAGCAAACAGGTCACTAAGAAGGTTAAAACTTCGATCTTGGCCATCTCTTAGTAATACTGTTTATCAGCTAAGCCATTTGGGACATTTTTGGTGGAAGGTGTAATTCTTGGCCAGATAACTCCGAGGTCAGGGGCGGCGGCTGAGAGGAGCTACCGGGCGTCCGAGGTCAGGGGCGGCGGCTGAGAGGAGATACCCCGCGAATGAGGTCAGGGGCGGTGGCCGGGAGGAGCTACCCCACGCCCGGGCACCCGAGGCCAGGGGCGGCGGTCGGGAGGAGCTACCCTACGCCCGAGGCCAGGGGCAGCGGCCGGGAGGACCAACCCCACGTCCAGGAAGCGGTGGCTGCGCGGGTGCGGGAGGGCCTAGAGGAGCTATCCCACGTTGAAGGTCAGGAAGGGCGGCGGTGAGGAGATACCCCTTGTCCAAGGTAAGGAGCAGCGGCTGTGCTTTGCTGGAGCAGCCGTGAAGAGATACCCCACACCCAAGGTAAGAGAAACCCAAGTAAGATGGTAGGTGTTGCAAGAGGGCATCAGAGGGGAGACACACTGAAACCATACTCACAGAAAATTAGTCAATCTAATCACATGGATTAGATTAGTCAATCACATGGATTAGGTCCTAATCACATGGATTAGGACCATGGATTGTCTAACTCAGTGAAACTAAGCCATGCCCGTGGGGTGGGTATGGCAGAGAGATCTGACAGAATGTGGTCCACTGGAGAAGGAAATGGCAAACCACTTCAGTATTCTTGCCTTGAGAACCCCATGAACAGTATGAAAAGGCAAAATGATAGGATACTGAAAGAGGAACTCCCCAGGTCAGTAGGCACCCAATATGCTACTGGAGATCAGTGGAGAAATAACTCCAGAAAGAATGAAGGGATGGAGCCAAAGCAAAAAGAATACCCAGCTGTGGATGTGACTGGTGACAGAAGCAAGGTCCGATGCTGTAAAGAGCAATATTTCATAGGACCCTGGAATGTCAGGTCCATGAATCAAGGCAAATTGGAAGTGGTCAAACAAGAGATGGCAAGAGTGAATGTCGACATTCTAGGAATCAGCGAACTGAAATGGACTGGAATGGGTGAATTTAACTCAGATGACCATTATATCTACTACTGCAGGCAGGAATCCCTTAGAAGAAATGGAGCAGCCATCATGGTCAACAAAAGAGTCCGTAATGTGGTACTTGGATGCAATCTCAAAAACGACAGAAAGATCTCTGTTTGTTTCCAAGGCAAACCATTCAATATCACAGTAATCCAAGTCTATGGCCCAACCAGTAATGCTGAAGAAGCTGAAGTTGAACAGTTCTATGAAGACCTACAAGACCTTTTAGAACTAACACCCAAAAAAGATGTCCTTTTCATTATAGGGGACTGGAATGCAAAAGTAGGAAGTCAAGAAACACCTGGAGTAACAGGCAAATTTGGCCTTGGAATACGGAATGAAGCAGGGCAAAGACTAATAGAGTTTTGCCAAGAAAATGCACTGGTCATAGCAAACACCCTCTTCCAACAACACAAAGAAGACTCTACACATGGACATCACCAGATGGTCAACACCGAATCAGATTGATTATATTCTTTTCAGCCAAAGATGGAGAAGCTCTATACAGTCAACAAAAACAAGACCAGGAGCTGACTGTGGCTCAGATCATGAACTCCTTATTACCAAATTCAGACTGAAATTGAAGAAAGTAGGGAAAACCACTAGACCATTCAGGTATGACGTAAATCAAATCCCTTATGATTATACAGTGGAAGTGAGAAATAGATTTCAGGGCCTAGATCTGATAGATAGAGTGCCTGATGAACTATGGAATGAGGTTCGTGACATTGTACAGGAGACAGGGATCAAGACCATCCCCATGGAAAAGAAATGCAAAAAAGCAAAATGGCTGTCTGGGGAGGCCTTACAAATAGCTGTGAAAAGAAGAGAAGCGAAAAGCAAAGGAGAAAAGGAAAGATATAAGCATCTGAATGCAGAGTTCCAAAGAATAGCAAGAAGAGATAAGAAAGCCTTCCTCAGCGATAAATGCAAAGAAATACAGGAAAACAACAGGATGGGAAAGACTAGAGATCTCTTCAAGAAAATTAGAGATACCAAGGGGACATTTCATGCAAAGATGGGCTCGATAAAGGGCAGAAATGGTATGGACCTAACAGAAGCAGAAGATATTAAGAAGAGGTGGCAAGAATACACAGAAGAACTGTACAAAAAAGATCTTCATGTGTGATGTGTGATCACTGACCTAGAGCCAGACATCCTGGAATGTGAAGTCAAGTGGGCCTTAGAAACATCACTACGAACAAAGCTAGTGGAGGTGATGGAATTCCAGTTGAGCTATTCCAAATCCTGAAAGGTGATGCTGTGAAAGTGCTGCACTCACTATGCCAGCAAATTTGGAAAACTCAGCAGTGGCCACAGGACTGGAAAAGGTCAGTTTTCATTCCAATCCCAAAGAAAGGCAATGCCAAAGAATGCTCAAACTACCACACAATTGTACTCATCTCACATGCTAGTAAAATAATGCTCAAAATTCTCCAAGCCAGGCTTCAGCAATATGTGAACCGTGAACTTCCTGATGTTCAAGCTGGTTTTAGAAAAGGCAGAGGAACCAGAGATTAAATTGCCAACATCTGCTGGATCATGGAAAAAGCAAGAGAGTTCCAGAAAAACATCTATTTCCGCTTTATTCACTATGCCAAAGCCTTTGACTGTGTGGATCACAATAAACTGGAAAATTCTGAAAGAGATGGGAATACCAGACTACCTGACCTGCCTCTTGAGAAACCTATATGCAGGTCAGGAAGCAACAGTTAGAAGTGGACATGGAACAACAGACTGGTTCCAAATAGGAAAAGGAGTATGTCAAGGCTGTATATTGTCACCCTGCTTATTTAACTTATATGCAGAGTACATCATGAGAAACGCTGAACTAGAAGAAACACAAGCTGGAATCAAGATTGCCAGGAGAAATATCAATAACCTCAGATATGCAGATGACACTACCCTTATGGCAGAAAGTGAAGAGGAACTAAAAAGCCTCTTGATGAAGGTGAAAGAGGAGAGTGAAAAAGTTGGCTTAAAGCTCAACATTCAGAAAATGAAGATCATGGCATCTGGTCCCGTCACTTCATGGGAAATGGATGGGGAAACAGTGGAAACAGTGTCAGACTTTATTTTTCTGGGCTCCAAAATCACTGCAGATGGTGACTGCAGCCATGAAATTAAAAGACGCTTACTCCTTGGAAGAACACTTATGACCAACCTAGATAGCATATTCAAAAGCAGAGACATTACTTTGCCAACAAAGGTCCGTCTAGTCAAGGCTATGGTTTTTCCTGTGGTCATGTATGGATGTGAGAGTTGGACTGTGAAGAAGGCTGAGTGCCAAAGATTTGATGCTTTTGAACGGTGGTGTTGGAGAAGACTCTTGAGAGTCCCTTGGACTGCAAGGAGATCCAACCAGTCCATTCTGAAGGAGATCAGCCCTGGGATTTCTTTGGAGGGAATGATGCTGAAACTGAAACTCCAGTACTTTGGCCACCTCATGCGAAGAGTTGACTCATTGGAAAAGCCTCTGATGCTGGGAGGGATTGGGGGCAGGAGGAGAACGGGACGACAGAGGATGAGATGGCTGGATGGCATCACTGACTCGATTGACGTGAGTCTGAGTGAACTCTGGGAGTTGGTGATGGACAGGGAGGCCTGTTGGTCTGCGATTCATGGGTTCGCGAAGACTCAGACACGACTGAGCTACTGAACTAAACTTAACTGAATGCCCTTCTATCAAGTTGCTTCTGCACATTTGTCTTTACCATTCAGTGATGCTGAGATTGATTTGAACAAAATCTGTTTTGAGAAATAATGACACCAAACATCAACACAGGGTTTTTGATTTACTGGAAAACAAAATGCTCATCTCTTTTATTAAAGATTTTCACACTCTTCCAGGAAAACATCTATTTCTGCTTTATTGACTATGCCAAAGCCTTTGACTGTGTGGATCACAATAAACTGTGGAAAATTCTGAAAGAGATGGGAATACCAGACCACCTGGTCTGCCTCTAGAGAAACCTATATGCAGGTCAGGAAGCAACAGTTAGAAGTGGACATGGAACAACAGACTGGTTCCAAATAGGAAAAGGAGTACGTCAAGGCTGTATATTGTCACCCTGGTTATTTAACTTATATGCAGAGTACATCATGAGAAACACTGAACTAGAAGAAACACAAGCTGCAATCAAGATTGCTGGGAGAAATAACAATAACCTCAGATATGCAGATGACACCACCCTTATGGCAGAAAGTGAAGAAAAAGTAAAGAGCCTCTTGGTGAAAGTGAAAGAGGAGAGTGAAAAAGTTGGCATAAAGCTCAACATTCAGGAAATGAAGATCATGGCATCTGGTCCTGTCACTTCATGGGAAATAGATGGGGAAACAGTGGAAACAGTGTCAGACTTTATTTTTCTGGGCTCCAAAATCACTGAAGATAGTGACTGGAGCCATGAAATTAAAAGACGCTTACTCCTTAAAAGGAAAGTTATAACCAACCCAGACAGCATATTGAAAGGCAGAGACATTACTTTGTCAATAAAGTCCGTCTAGTCAAGGCTATGGTTTTTCCAGTAGTATGTATGGATGTGAGAGTTGGACTGTGAAGAAAGCTGAGCGCCGAAGAATTGATGCTTTTGAACGGTGGTGTTGGAGAAGACTCTTGAGAGTCCCTTGGACTGCAAGGAGATCCAACCAGTGCATTCTGAAGGAGATCAGTCCTGGGTGTTCATTGGAAGGAGTGATGCTGAAGCTGAAACTCCAATATTTTCGTCACCTGATGCAAAGAGCTGACTCATCGGAAAAGACCCTGATGCTGGGAAAGATTGAGGGCAGGAGGAGAAGGGGACAACAAATGATGAGGTGGTTGGATGGCATCACCAACTCAATGGACATGGGTTTGGGGGGACTCCGGGACTTGGTGATGGACAGGGAGGCCTGGCGTGCTGTGATTCATGGGGTCACAAAGAGTCGGACACAACTGAGCGATTGAACTGAATGATCTAATGTGATCTACCTGGACTTCTCAAGAATAACAGGTTTAAATCCCAGAGGAAGTGAATCCTGTCCACCTTCTGAAATAAACTGAATTCCACTCTATTTAAATAGAAAAAAAAAAAAAAAAAGGTTGTTGGAAAAGATCCATAGGTCCTTATCAGCTCTCAGCTAAGTATGTTTAGAGCTGTCAGCCCCAAAATATTTTTCTCTCCAACATCACAGTTCTTGCCAGATGTCTCTTCAAGGTTTATTTTAAAAGAAGGAAGGGAGTTCACAGACTATGCTTCCTGTATAAGAACAATCTTTGACCCTGGCAGTGGGTGGGATTCTGAAACAGTGGCATCAATTATAGTTAAGGAGTAATCCAAAAGTGCTCAGAAGCCAAGAAGGAGTCCTTTCTTCCATTAGGTTCTGAATATTTTTCTCCATCTGTGGTTTGCTTATCTCCTGAGGTTCCCTAAGAATAAACTCAGGCAATAATCCACAGAGTTTTTGTAAGTATACACATTAAAAGAAAGCCATCAGGAAATTCCAAGGAGAGGCCCCTGAAAAGAAAATTTGTTTTCAAAATGTACCTTTTTTATGACTGGAAACAGCATAAGTGTACATCCATCATAACATCCATACATAAGCATACCATAAAAATGTCACAAAAACGTAACAAGCCTCCATACATTTTAAGTGTTTTGTAGGTTTTTCTTTTGTTTTCTCTTCCATTTCTTGTGAGCCATGATCATTCCTTTCATACACCTTTTATAGTCCCTCCCCCCTACATAGGGAGCCCAGAAACATGTGTTGAATCTCTTTGAAACAAGGAATCTGAAATAACATATTGAAAAGAAATCTTTGATGCGGTGATTCCAAATGAAACGTGGTCTTAAAGTATATATCATCCTGTAAAGTATATATCATCCTGTGTGTGTGTGTGTGAAGTCATTTAATAGGAGTAATGGGGTATTGTTATCACTGTCCGTGTAGGGGGTGGTAGGCAGACAAGCAGACCTGGAGTAAAAGGCTGTTCTGGCCCTAGGCTGGCGGAGGGGAGCACTGAAGGGACAGGGGAGACGTGTAAGGAAGGTACACAGTCTAGGCCCACCCAGTTAAAGCAAGAACTGAATGAAAAGGGACTCACCTAGTGGGCTTCCCAGGTGGCTGGCACTAGTGGTAAAGAACCTGCCTACCAGTGGAAACAGTGGCAGACTTTATTTTTCTGGGCTCCAAAATCACTACAGAGGGTGACTGCAGCCATGAAATTAAAAGACGCTTACTCCTTGGAAGGAAAGTTATGACCAACCTAGACAGCATATTGAAAAGCAGAGACATTACTTTGCCAACAAAGGTCCGTCTAGCCAAGACTATGGTTTTTCCAGTGGTCATGTATGGATGTGAAAGTTGGTCTACAAAGAAAGCTTAGCGCTGAAGGATTGATGCTTTTGAACTATCGTGTTGGAGAAGACTTAAGAGTCCCTTGGGCTGCAAGAACATCCAACCAGTCCATCCTAAAGGAGGTCAGTCCTGAATATTCATTGGAAGGACCGATGCCACTCCAATACTTTGGCCACCTGATGTGAAGAACTGACTCATTTGAAAAGACCCTCATGCTGGGAAAGATTGAAGGCAGGAGGAGAAGGGGATGACAGAGGATGAGATGGTCGGATGGCATCACCGACTCAATGGACATGAGTTTGGGTAAACTCTGGGAGTTGGTGATGGACAAGGAGGCCTGGCATACTGCGGTCCATGGGGTTGCAAAGAGTCGGACACGACTGAGTGACTGAACTGAACTGAACTGAACTGAACCAATGTGGGAGATATAAGAGATGTGGATTCAAACCCTGGGTTGGGAAGATTCCATGGAGTAGGAAATGATGACCCACTCCATTATTCTTGCCTGGAGAATGCCATGGACAGGGTAGCCTGGTGGGCTACAGTCCAGAAGGTGGCAAAGAGTTGGACATGATTAAAGGAACTTAGCATGCATGCACCTAATGGTCCAGTGGTTAAGATTCTGCACTCCCAATGCAGGAAATAAGATCCTGCATGCTGCATGGTACAGCCAAAGGAAAAAAAAGAATTAAATAAAGAGCAGCCCTGAGTTTGGGAGATGGGGAAAGGGAGGGCACCCATGCCCACAGCCCACATTCAGTGCTGCCAGATTTGTGGCCCACCTCCTGGCCAGACCCTCTGGTCCAGCCACCCCTAGGTATTTCCCTGCGTGAACCAGGCAGGCTCTGTGCAGCCACTAGTGCAGCACAGACCTTAAAACAGTGGTTTGTTGTAGCCTAGTTGCTAAGTCCTGTCCGACTCTGTGACCCCGTGGACTGTAGCCTACCAGGCTCTTCTGTCCTGCCTATGATTTCCCAGGCAAAAATACTAGAGTGGGTTGCCATTTCTGATTAGCAGTGATAAAGTATTCACATATTGCGGTCTGGGGAAGTCATTCTGGCTTATACATGACATAACTTGAATTTTACGCTAACTAAAACAGCCTTGTTTGTGGCATATCAAACATACATTGTACATCTGCTTTAATGATCAAGAAAAGGGTACACTGACCCAAAGTAAAGAATGTTGTGTGGAAAGTAAAGATTCAATGTCTCCCTTCCTGGGACACCAGTGCTGATATTCCTTCAATGATAAAACTCCCTTCCCAGGTGCCGAGGTCAAACTGACTCGCTGTGTATGTGTTTTTTTTTTTTTTTTTAACAAAACCTTGAAGGAATGTATCCCTGACTTGTTGAGTGCTCTTTATTCTGTGTGTGTGTGTGTGTGTGTGTGTGTGTTAGTCGCTCAGTTGTATCTGACTCTTTGTGACCCCATGGACTATATAGCCCACTAGGCTCTTCTATCCATGGAATTCTCCAGGCATGAATACTGGAGTGGGTCACTATTCCCTTCTCCAGGGGATCTTCCTGACCCAGGGATCAAATCTGGGTCTCCCGAGTTGCAGGCAGAGTCTTTACTGCCTGAGCCACCAGGGATGCCCTCTTTGTTTTGACAACATATAAAACTGCTGAAAACCCTGTTTCTCCAGAGCAGTTCTTCACAGTTATCTGCGATGCTGTCTTCCAAGCTATCGTCCCTCAGTTCAGTTTAGTTCAGTCGCTCAGTCGTGTCCGACTCTTCACGACCCCATGAATCGCAGCATGCCAGGCCTCCTTGTCCATCACCAACTCCCGGAGTTCACTCAGACTCATGTCCGTCGAATCAGTGATGCCATCCAGCCACCTCATCCTCTGTCGTCCCCTTCTCCTCCTGCCCCCAATCCCTCCCAGCATCAGAGGCTTTTCCAATGAGTCAACTCTTCGCATGAGGTGGCCAAAGTACTGGAGTTTCAGCTTTAGCATCATTCCCTCCAAAGAAATCCCAGGGCTGATCTCCTTCAGAATGGACTGGTTGGATCTCCTTGCAGTTCAAGGGACTCTCAAGAGTCTTCTCCAACACCACAGTTCAAAAGCATCAATTCTTTGGCACTCAGCCTTCTTCACAGTCTAATTCTCACATCCATACATGACCACAGGAAAAACCATAGCCTTGACTAGACGGACCTTTGTTGGCAAAGTAATGTCTCTGCTTTTGAATATGCTATCTAGGTTGGTCATAAGTGTTCTTCCAAGGAGTAAGCGTCTTTTAATTTCATGGCTGCAGTCACCATCTGCAGTGATTTTGGAGCCCAGAAAAATAAAGTCTGACACTGTTTCCACTGTTTCCCCATCCATTTCCCATGAAGTGACGGGACCAAATGCCATGATCTTCATTTTCTGAATGTTGAGCTTTAAGCCAACTTTTTAACTCTCCACTTTCACTTTCATCAAGAGGCTTTTTAGTTCCTCTTCACTTTCTGCCATAAGGGTAGTGTCATCTGCATATCTGAGGTTATTGATATTTCTCCCGGCAATCTTGATTCCAGCTTGTGTTTCTTCCAGTCCAGCATTTCTCATGATGTACTCTGCATATAAGTTAAATAAGCAGGGTGACAATATACAGCCTTGACATACTCCTTTTCCTATTTGGAACCAGTCTGTTGTTCCATGTCCACTTCTAACTGTTGCTTCCTGACCTGAATACAGATTTCTCAAGAGGCAGGTCAGGTAGTCTGGTATTCCCATCTCTTTCAGAATTTTCCACAGTTTATTGTGATCCACACAGTCAAAGGCTTTGGCATAGTCAATAAAGCAGAAATGGATGTTTTTCTGGAACTCTCTTGCTTTTTCCATGATCCAGCAGATGTTGGCAATTTAATCTCTGGTTCCTCTGCCTTTTCTAAAACCAGCTTGAACATCAGGAAGTTCACGGTTCACATATTGCTGAAGCCTGGCTTGGAGAATTTTGAGCATTACTTTACTAGCATGTGAGATGAGTGCAATTGTGAGGTAGTTTGAGCATTCTTTGGCATTGCCTTTTTTTGGGATTGGAATGAAAACTGGCCTTTTCCAGTCCTGTGGCTACTGCTGAGTTTTCCAAATTTGCTGGCATAGTGAGTGCAGCACTTTCACAGCATCATCTTTCAGGATTTGAAATAGCTCAACTGGAATTCCATCACCTCCACTAGCTTTGTTCGTAGTGATGCTTTCTAAGGCCCACTTGACTTCACATTCCAAGATGTCTGGCTCTAGGTCAGTGATCACACCATCGTGATTATCTGGGTCGTGAAGATCTTTTTTGTACAGTTCTTCTGTGTATTCTTGCCACCTCTTCTTAATATCTTCTGCTTCTGTTAGGTCCATACCATTTCTGTCCTTTATCGAGCCCATCTTTGCATGAAATGTCCCCTTGGTATCTCTAATTTTCTTGAAGAGATCTCTAGTCTTTCCCATTCTGTTGTTTTCCTGTATTTCTTTGCATTTATCGCTGAGGAAGGCTTTCTTATCTCTTCTTGCTATTCTTTGGAACTCTGCATTCAGATGCTTATATCTTTCCTTTTCTCCTTTGCTTTTCGCTTCTCTTCTTTTCACAGCTATTTGTAAGGCCTCCCCAGACAGCCATTTTGCTTTTTTGCATTTCTTTTCCATGGAGATGGTCTTGATCCCTGTCTCCTGTACAATGTCACGAACCTCATTCCATAGTTCATCAGGCATTCTATCTATCAGATCTAGGCCCTGAAATCTATTTCTCACTTCCACTGTATAATCATAAGGGATTTGATTTACGTCATACCTGAATGGTCTAGTGGTTTTCCCTACTTTCTTCAATTTCAGTCTGAATTTGGTAATAAGGAGTTCATGATCTGAGCCACAGTCAGCTCCTGGTCTTGTTTTTGTTGACTGTATAGAGCTTCTCCATCTTTGGCTGCAAAGACTATAATCAATCTGATTTTGGTGTTGACCATCTGGTGATGTCCATGTGTAGAGTCTTCTCTTGTGTTGTTGGAAGAGGGTGTTTGCTATGACCAGTGCATTTTCTTGGCAAAACTCTATTAGTCTTTGCCCTGCTTCATTCTGTATTCCAAGGCCAAATTTGCCTGTTACTCCAGGTGTTTCTTGACTTCCTACTTTTGCATTCCAGTCCCCTATAATGAAAAGGACATCTTTTTTGGGTGTTAGTTCTAAAAGGTCTTGTAGGTCTTCATAGAACCGTTCAACTTCAGCTTCTTTAGTGTTACTGTTTGGGGCATAGACTTGGATTACTGTGATATTGAATGGTTTGCCTTGGAAACAAACAGAGATCATTCTGTCGTTTTTGAGATTGCCTCCAAGCACTGCATTGCAGACTCTTTTGTTGACCATGATGGCTGCTCCATTTCTTCTAAGGGATTCCTGCCTGCAGTAGTAGATATAATGGTCATCTGAGTTAAATTCACCCATTCCAGTCCATTTTAGTTCGCTGATTCCTAGAATTGTCCTTAGTGTGACTCAAATAAATCTCTTCCATTCCTATGATAGATTATTGATTATGTTCTTTGACACCAGCATAGGCCACCACCTCATGGGCATCTGTGGTCAGTGCCAGGCCCTGTGGTGCTGTAGTGGCTCTGCAGAGTTGATACAAGGACTAGAAGGAGCCAGAGCCTTCGGATGGCTGGAGGCTGCACTTCCCCTGTTAGCCACAAGGGGGCTCCTCCTGAAGTCCACAGCTAACCCCATGGAGGCATTGAAGGGTCCACGGCCTCCTGTGGGAGGCAAACCTGAAGAGGAACTCTGCCAGGGGTGTCCACCTCCATGAACATTTATGGAAATCTATCACTACAATTGCATTCTTGTTCACAAAGTGAAAGTGTTAGTCGCTCAGTTGTGTCTGACTCTTTGCGATCCCAGCCAAGCTTGTCTGTCCATGGAATTCTCCAAGCAAGAAGACCGGAGTGGGTTTCCATTCTCTTCTCCAGGGGATCTTCCCGACCCAGGGATCGAACCCAGGTCTAAACTACATTGCAGGCAGACTCTTTACCATCTGAGCCACAGGCACTGCATAGTTAGTGGCCCCATGGCCTCCGAACTGGCCAACCAGCTTGCCACTGGCCCGGACGGTTAAGATGCATAACCTGTTACCATCCGTCCTGTGGCCACTCTCTTGGGGCTCTCAAGGCCACCTGGTCCAATCTCTGTCTTGAACCTGCCCTCAGAAGAAAAGATGCTGACCCAAGGGTTATCACAGTCTAGCACAACAAGGCCTCCGTTGGTGTACATGCCACACCTGTGGGAACCGCAGTTGCCCACATGAGGCCCTTGGATTCCAAAGTGGAACTTGAACTTGTCCTCAGTGGAGAAATCCTGGATACAGTGGTCACTGCCGCCTGTACCTAGCTGTGGACACACCCCATAAGTAGATGGAGTCACGCTTCTTGCTTTATGTGATTGCCAGTGAGGGTAATGAGCCGTCTTCAGTAGGGCTGTCCTTCCATTTGCCACCCTTGCTCTGCACAGAACTGGGCCTCTGCTGGCGGCAGGGACTGGGCGCTGGGCTTCACATTGTCTTGGGAAAGTGACAGGTCCCAAGATGCCAGGAACACACTCTGCTTGCTAAAACATTTTTTGTTTTATTTATTTGGCCACCAGGCATGTGGGATCTTAGTTCCCCAACAAGGGATTGAACCTGTGCCCCCTGCATTTGAAGATGGGAGTATAATGGGCCACCAAGGAAGCCCCAGGCTAACATTTTTAAAGGCACCAAAATCTAAGAATGACAGGCCAGTTAAAAGGAAATTCCTTCCAAAACATGACGTTAACCATGTGCATTTTAAGGAGAGGAAAACAACTGATTCAATAAAGGAGGACATTTTTTTTTCTTCCTTAAAATAAAGGATTAGGTCTTTAATTATAGATTCTCATAAGGAAGGAAAAAATTCTTTGATCTACTGTATCCTCCCAGAATAGGAGATTCTTTCAAGTGGCATGTTCCCCATAAGTTCTTGAGGTTAATGAAACAAGCTCTTTTGAAGCTGGTGTCTGGTTGTATCCTACAGGCATGCCCCCACTTTTTTTGAAATTGGAGTATAGTTAATTTACAGTGTTGCGTTAGTCTCATACGCACAGCAAAGTGAATCAGTTATACATATACATACAGCCATTCTTTTTTAGATTCTTTTCCCATATGGGTTATTACACAGGCATCGCCCTTGAGGAGAAATGTCTTTGCCCCAAATGTACATGGTTTAATGCAAATAATGTAGGTCCCTCCATCTCATTCCTCTTGAAAACTGCATGAGCAGAGCAAAGAGATTAAATTTAGATTTTTCTTTTCTGGGAAACCTAACTTTTTAAAAAAAAAGTAGATTAAATTGATTTTTTAGGATAAATGGTTCAGTTGTGCATCCTAACTGAAAGGGTAGATAAAATCTAAACATTCGAGATCTCAACATTATTTTCATTTGTTATATTTATCCTTGCAAAGCTATTTCCTCAATTATGTTCCACTTAACCTAATGGAACAGAGAAGGCACTGGCACCCCACTCCAGTACTCTTGCCTGGAAAATCCCATGGACAGAGGAGTCTAGTAGGCTGCAGTCCATGGGGTCGCTAAGAGTCGTGTCACTTTCCCTTTTCCCTTTCGTGCACTGGAGAAGGAAATGGCAACCCACTCCAGTGTTCTTGCCTGGAGAATCCCAGAAACGGGGGAGCCTGGTGGGCTGCCGTCTATAGGGTCGCACAGAGTCAGACACGACTGAAGCGACTTAGCAGCAGCAGCTAACCTAATGGAAAACTGTTTTGCACTCCTTGGTCCATACATTAAATTTTTGCTTGAAAAAAATTGCCTTGATCTAGCTGATGATAATTATTTTCATTGAAAATTTTAATGCAGTCTTATAAACTAGTTTAAATAAGAAATCTCTTAGAAAAATGTTTAAGTTCGATGCTTTTGGAAGCAAATGAAGTTAAGCAAGAGTGGATTCTGTCTTGGTCTTCAGCCAACAGGGCAAAGTGTTTTGAGTCCAGAAGAATGGATTTGTGTCAATTCCGTCATTGACTGGCTGTGCAAACTCTGATTTGTTTAATGTCTCCATACCTCAATGACTTTATCTACAAGGTAGAAAAGATCATTTCTATACTGTCTATCTGCATAAATGTAAGAGAACTAAATGTGTAAGAAACTTCTGCATTGCAGGGGGCTCAGGTTCCATCATGCAGGGTGGCCAAAAAAAGAATTTTTTTTTAAAGGGACAGTGCTTTGTAAATTAAAATTCTGTATCAGTGGTCATTAACACTTTGTTGTCTGGATTCCTTCGAGAAAATGAAAAATAAATATGCTTTCCTATACATTTCTCACACACACCCCAAAGCACTTAAAAATAAACTCAATACTTTGATTTAATTTATAGTTGGGAGCTGGATGGGGAGGGAATGATTTGAAATCCCTGTACCACAAGTTAAGAACTTGTGCTTAGGACCAGAGTAAGAAGATATTCATGAATTCAACAAATTATTAACCTCCAACCTCAGGCCATGGTCAGCATGACAACGTAACAGCAGTGAACAAAACAGACAAAGATGCCCCCTTAAGAAGTGAGAGTAGACACGCTATGGATAAGCTAATTTATGGAAATGAGGCAGAGAGTGGTGGGGTGATGTAGCTTTAGGCAGTACAGTGCTTAGGGAAGGCCAGCCTTCCGGAGGTGCACCTGAGTTGAGAGTAAGGAGGCAGCCTTGTGAAGATCTAGGAAAAGAATGTTCCAAGCAATTTTGTTGTTCAGTTGCTAAGTCGTGTCTGACTCTTTGCAACCCCATAGACTGCAGCATGCCAGTCTCTTCTATTCTTCACTGTCTCTTGGAGTTTGCTCAAATTCATGTCCATTGAGTCAGTGATGCTATCTATCTCATCCTCTACTGCCCCATTCTTTTGCCTTCAATCTTTCCCAGCATCAGGGTCTTTTCCAGTGAGTCAGTTCTTTACATCAGGTGGCCAAAGTATTGGAGCTTCAGCATCAGTCCTTTCAATGAATATTCAGGAAATGCAAGAGCTCTGGGAAACAAATGAACTTGGTCTGTTTGAGGCTATTTGTATGAATTGCAGTATACCCTGTATAAGGCCACTAGGTCTGAAATGTAGTGGATGGAGGGGAAGAGGTTTGAGCTGAGATCAATGAATTAGACAGAAGTCTACTAAGAAGTAGACCACTTTTAGAAAAAGAGACACTTGAGGGTTTTAAGCAGAGAAATGATAAAAATCAGATTTGTTTTAGTTGAAAAGGATCTGTTGTATGGGAAATGGACTGTAGGGGGTGTAAGTTTATAGGACATGATGTGAGGACTGGCCTCCTCCTCTGCCTGCCTCCCACTGTCAATTTTTGGCCCAAGCAACTTGATGAATGCCCCTGACGTTTACCTGTGGCATCTCTCACCTGTGGAATGCTGGAGCCCAGCAGTAAGAGAGGTATTAAATTCTATTCTCCTAGACTGTACTGTATTATGTAGCCAGTAATGACTGTTACCATCTTTTCCTGTTTTGTCATGATTTAAACAAAAGTAATCATGGGCAACTTTGGGGGGGCCTTTAATCCTGTTACAGTTATAGTAGTGGGTTCTCCAGGGAAGACCAAGGAGTAACACACTTCAGAGGCTTGCACATTACCCCCCAAATGACCTGCATATTAACCTGTAAATATATATTTGTTGTTGTTCAGTCACTAAGTTGTGTCTGACTCTTTGCAACCCCATGAACTGCAGCACACCAGGCAAGACTTTCCTTAGCGCTTTTTTTCCCACATGTCTACAGAGATTACTACTTTCATATCAGGCTATGATGGGTAGAAAGTTCCTTTGGGTCATGTTTTTCCAATTGTGAAAAAAAATTTTTTTTAATATAAATTTGCTAATTTTGTTTAGACCTCGACTGTTGGTGTAGGGGGGAGGGTATTCATGCCAAGGTAATGTAATCAAAGTTAAATGCATTCATGCGTGTGTGTTCAGTGTCTGACTCTTTGTGACTCCATGGACTATAGCCCGCTAGCCTCCTCTTCAGTGGGATTTCCCAGGCAAGAATACTGGAGTAGATTGCCATTTTCTCTCCAGGGGAATCTTCCCGACCCAGGGATTGAATCCACATCTCCTGCCTGGAGAGCGCAAATGCACTCATATAGAAAGAGATAAATGAAATATTAGTATGTGATGTCCATATCATATGTATTACCAATAAAAACATTTATGTAGTGCTTTTCATATAAAATGAAAAACTATGCACTATAAAATACCTTTTACTCTGTGTTGCTATTTTAGAAATGCTCATTTTATTCATTTAAAAAATATTCTGCAGTTCTCTTGCCTGCATTTAACACAGAAGTTTAATATTTAATGGCTTCATACAGAAACTAAAGCCAGGTTACTTTTATACAACAGTGGAAACTAGGTTTCCTTGTGCTTTTGTTAAATCAAAAGCATTCATAATTATTTCTCAAAAGAGTTAGTCATTAATTAAGGTTTATGAAGTGCTTAGGGAGTTTCATAAGGAAATAAAACAAGTCTCACAGGCCCTGTAACATGGAAACCTAGATTTGAAGAAATTAGTAGGATTGCCAATTAAGCATGAATCTTGGTAGTTTTAAATATTTAGTCAATTCTGACCAATGCAGAAAGTAAAAGGAAAGAGAATCAAATACATCAATGAAATGAAGATGCAAATGACCCTGGCTAGGTGGGTAGATGTACAGGTGAATGAACTAGAACTCCCCAGTTGTTGCCAGGAGCTATTAATATGATGACTAAAAACATTACCGCCAACACCAGTGCATTAAAGCCTTATTTACTTAAAATAAAAATTGTTTTTGAAGGGAACTTACTTAAGAGTTTTCTTTTTTCACTGAGTGGTACTAGATGTTTTGTTTGTTTTGATCAGAGAAGTCTCTCAGAAAGTTCTCCAAATAAATACTTAATGCTACTGGAAATAGGCATAGACAATAGGCCTTTGAAAGAAAAGAACACTTAAAATTTTTTTTCTCCTAGTTATAAAATAATACTTTCTTACCGTAGAAAACCTGGAAAATACGGAAAATTATGGTTCATTTTTTGTGACTCTTTTCTTTCTCTTTTTTTTTCCCTCTTATTTTTATATAAGTGACTCTTAATCATGCCACCAAGAGATGGCTGCTTTTAACATCTTTTCGTCATCAGCTAGTGCTCCACGGTGGTATGAACTGTGTTGATTTCAGTTCATCACTGTATGCCTAACTGCCTAGCACAGTACCTGGCATAGATGACATTTAATTAATATTTATTGAATGAATAACTATATTAACATTTCCCCCTAGCCTTTTTATGCAGACATTAGCTCGTTTGTTAACAACATGGAGTCCATATTGTACTTTTTCGCTTATCATCTCCTGAGATTTTTCTCATGATATCAAATATCTTTCCACCTAAAGTAGGATTTTTCATGATGTATAATGTTCCATCCAGTGTCATACTTCATGTAACCATTTTCCTATGCAACTGAAATCATATAGTGTCTATTTCGTGTCTTGCTTCTTCGTTTCTTTGAAAATTTATCTGGCTGCATTGGGTCTTAGCTGGAGGCATGCAGGATCTTTTCAGTTGCAGGCAAGCAAACTCTTAGTTGCAGCATGTGGTGTCTAGTTCCCTGACCAGGAATTGAACCCGAGCCCCCTGCATTGGGAGCATGGAGTCTTAGCCACTGGACCACCAGGGAAGTCCTGGTGTCTTGCCGCTTTTGTTCACCATAATGTTTTTAAGATTCATCCATACTGTTACATACATCATTAATTATTTTCTTTTTATTATCTGAGTAGTAGTGGGTATTTTTGCTGGGTTATTATGGCTGTTGGGTAAAATACCCAAGAGTAGAATTACTGAGTAATACTGTAGGTGTATATTTAACTTTTATAACAAACTTCCTAAGTAGTTGTAGCATTTTACTCTCCCACCAGCAATGCAGGAGAGTTCCAGTTGCTCCCATCCTTGCCAACACTTGCATGTTGAGAGTTTTTAATTTCAGCTTTTTTTTAATTTTTGTTTTCGAGTCTTGGTTGCACTGGGTCTTCATTGCTGCATGCAGGCTTTCTCAGTTGCGGTGAGCAGGGGTTACTCTTTGTTGTGGTGCATGGAATTCTCATTGTGATAGCTTCTACGGTTGCAGAGCACAGGCTCAAGGGTGGGTGGCTTCAGCAGCGGTGGCGCACAGCTCCGGTAGTTGTAGTGCATGGGCTTAGTTGCCCCTCAGCGTGTGGGATCTTCCCGGACCAGGGATTCAACCTGTGTCCCCGGCATTGGCAGGTGGATTCTTAACCTACTGTACCACCAGGGAAGTTCTAATTTCAGCTCTTCTAGGTTAGTAAAATGGTATCTCAGCATTTCCCTCATGACTAATAATGTTGAGTCTTCTCATTGGCCATACATATATCTCCTTTGATTGATACTGCCAAATTCCTTTCCAGAGAAATTGTGCTAATTTATAATTCTACCAACAGTTCAGTTCAGTCGCTCAGTGTGTCCGACTCTTTGCAACCCCATGAACCGCAGCACGCTAGGCCTCCCTGTCCATCACTCCTGGAGTTCACCCAAACCCTTGTTCATTGAATCAATGATGCCATCCAACCATCTCATCCTCTGTCGTCCCCTTCTCCCGCTTTCAATCTTTCCCAGCATCAGGGTCTTTTCCAGTGAGTTACTTCTTCACATCAGGTGGCCAAAGTATTGGAGTTTCAGCTTCAGCATCAGTCCTTCCAATGAATATTCAGGACTGATTTCCTTTAGGATGGACTGGTTGGATCTCCTTGCAATCCAAGGGACTCTCAAGAATCTTCTCCAACACCACAGTTCAAAAGCATCAATTCTTCGGTGCTCAGCTTTCTTTATAGTCCAACTCTCACATCCATACATGACCACTGGAAAAACCATAGCCTTGATTAGACGGACCTTTGTTGACAAAGTAATGTCTCTGCTTTCAATATGCTGTCTAGGTTGGTCATAACTTTCCTTCCAAAGAGTAAGCATCTTTTAATTTCATGGCTGCAATCACCATCTGCAGTGATTTTGGAGCCCAGAAAAATTAAGTCAGTCACTGTTTCCACTGTTTCCCCATCTATTTGCCATGAAGTGATGGGACCGGATGCCATGATCTGTTTTCTGAATGTTGAGCTTTAAGCCAACTTTTTCACTCTTCTCTTTCACTTTCATCAGGAGGCTCTTTAGTTCTTCTTTGCATTCTGCCATAAGGGTGGTGTCATCTGCATATCTTAGGTTATTGATATTTCTTCTAGCAATCTTGATTCCAGCTTGTGCTTCCTCCAGCCCAGCGTTTCTCATGATGTACTACCAACAGTATCACCTTTTAAAAATATTTTCCAATTTTCTATGTAAAAAATAGCACTTCATTTTAATTCTCATATTTATTACTTATGAAGTTTGGTGTTAAAATGTGGCTCCACTTTGAGATCCAAGGACTTCCGTAGCTCAGTCCAGTGGTTAAGACTCTGCACTTTCACTGCAGGAGGCATGTGTTTGATCCCTGGTCAGGGAACTAAGATCCTGGATGCCTCCCAGTGTGGCCAAAAAACAAAGAAAACAAAAGAAATAAACCAAACAAATAAAAACGAACAAACAAAGATATATCTGAGATCCAGAGAGTTGGTTAATTTCCCCACTACTATTATTGAATAACCCATCTCTTCATGTTGGTTTGCAGTGTTTTCTTAAACTCCTTGTTTTTAGTCATCTTGCGTACATTCTTCTAGATTAATTTTAGTACTATGTTGCAGGATGGAGAAGGCAATGGCACCCCACTCCAGTACTTTTGCCTGGAAAATCCCATGGATGGAGGAGCCTGGTAGGCTGTAGTCCATGGGGTCGCTAGAGTCAGACACGACTGAGTGACTTCACTTTCATTTTTCACTTTCATGCATTGGAGAAGGAAATAGCGACCCACTCCAGTGTTCTTGCCTGGAGAATCCCAGGGACGGGGGAGCCTGGTGGGCTGCCATCTATGAGGTCGCACAGAGTTGGACGCAACTGACGCGACTTAGCAGCAGCAGCATGCTGCAGGAACCAATTTATTTTTGACCACTAGAAAGTTGATCTGTTTGATAGAGGTGTGAAGCTCTGGTTACTTCATAGTTGAAGAACTTCCTCAGAATCTCTGAGCAATTCTCTCTGGTGAAAGCCTGAAATCAAGACCCAAGAACTCAGAACCAAAATCTGTCCAGTTCCTGAAGTGCTTCTGCCTTGCTAGAGTTGCCATGAATTGCCTTTAGGTCAAAACTGCAAGGCAAGGGCAGGAATAGAGATTCAGCTGTACAGAATGGACATGTGGACTCAGGTGGGGATGAGGAGGGTGGCATGAATTGAGTGATTACGATTGACATATGTACACTACGATGTGTAAGATAGATAGGTAGTGGGAAGCTTCCGTATAGCACAGAAGTTCAGCTCTGTGCTCATACACTATGACCTAGAGGGGTAGGATGGGGGGAGTGGGGTGGGAGTGAGGCACAAGTGGGAAGGGATATATTTATACATATAGCTGATTCACTTCCTTATACAGCAGAAACTAACACCACATTGTAAAGCAATTAACCTCCAATTAAAAAAAAAAAACTGCAAAGCATAATTCGGGGTCTGACTCTAGTGTATATGCCCAGATCACCTCCCATTACATCAGTCAGTTCAGTTCAGTCACTCAGTCATGTCCGACTCTTTGCAACCCCATGGACTGCAGCATGCCAGGCTTCCCTGTCCATCACAAACTTCCAGAGTTTACTCAAACTCGCGTCCATTGAGTTAGTGATGCCATCCAACCATCTCATCCTCTGTCGTCCCCTTCTCCCTTTGACTAGACGGACCTTTGTTGGCAAAGTAACGTCTCTGCTTTTTAATATGCTGTCTAGGTTGGTCCCATTACATAAATCTATGTTAAAGGAGATTTGGGTTAAGCTCTATAATCTTTTAGCTGGGAGCTGTCCAAAAGAACTTTCTGCGATGATGGAAGCGTCCTAGTCCGTTGTTATTGTTCAGTCACTCAGTCGTGTCTGACTCTTTGAGACCCCATGGACTACAGCACGCCAGGTTTCCCTGTCCTTCACTATCTTCCAGAGTTTGCTCAGATTCACGTCCATGGAGTCAATAATGCCAAGGAACCATCTATCTCATCTTCTGCCCTCCTCTCATTTTGCCTGCAATCTTTCCCAGCATCAGGGTCTTTTCCAGTGAGATGGCTCTTTGCGTTAGGTCTTATTCTGCCACATCCAATTAGATAGTCACTAGCCACAGGTAGTTATTGAATGCTTCAAATGTGGCTAGTACACTTGAGGAAATAAATATTTATTTACTTTAAATGTACAGAGCCACTTATGACTACTCACTGGCCACCACAGTGACTGTTAAAATCGGTTTCCCTGTAATTTGCATATACTTCCTTGGATCCCAGTTTTAACATTCCACCATCAGGACTAGAATCAAAATATTTTTGTCTTTGCCAGGCACTATACTAGAAGACAGTTTCTATACTAGGCTTGCAATTCAAGGAGAGAAAAGGTCAGTTTTTAATCTAGAGATGAGCCAGATTATTAAGACTCTATGGAGACTTGCCCATCGTTTTCCATGGTAAGAATGACGGGGTGTCAAAGGGGAAGAAGGATTGCTTCCAGCTGTGTAGGTGGTACGCAGAACTTCCAGGTCGGTTCCCTACACAGAGGAGGTCTGGCCCAGGGGTTCCTTGGAGGGGGCTGCGGTCCCCTTTCTGGCAAGTGGAAAGGAAGCTAGGAGGCTGTGGGACCTGACAGGTTGTGTGTGGGGGTGGGGGGGGCTCTTAGCCACCCACTCGGAAACCATCCCCCTCCACCCCCCACTACTAGATTAGAACTAGGATGCACGCGATCGTTCTCACTATACTAAGTGCTCTCGACAAATGTGACAACTTAAACCAGGGGTTTAAATGGGTTTGGTGACTGGGGGGAGGGTAAGCTGTGGGAAGGAGCTGGATCAAACTGATAACGACTCCTAGAGACAGAGTGGAGGGGAGACCCCGAGGAAAGGGAGGGAGGCCCCGCCGTGGGGAAGGTCTGGGAGGACGAGGGCGCCCTGCAAGGTGATCCCAGGCGGACAGGATGCGCACGGCTCCGCCAGACAGCCGCCGGGACGCTCGGGCCGGGTCACAAGATGGCCGCGGTTCCGCTGGGCTTTTGGGTGCGGGAACCAGGGCCCGGTGTTAGGTGCTCCAGGCCCGGGCGGCGCAGGCAGCTGAGAAGCAGTCAGAGCTGGAGGGGAGGGCAGGCAGAGGAGAGGGGGAAGACCGACATTCGGAAGCTGGAGGAGAGGAAGGAAGGGCGCGTGTACGGAGGGCAGCCGCGCGGGTCCGGGGGTCTCCGCGCGAAGGGTAAAGCCGGGGTTGTCTACTGCTCGGGGGCTGGAGGTCAGGCGACCGAGCTGCCGGGGAAACTTGCCGAGCTCAAGGCCTCGGCGCGCTAACCGCGGCGGCGGCGGCGCGCGCGCCGCAGGGAAGTTGGGGAGGTGCCGAGTCGGGGCAGCGCGCGCGCGCGCGCGCGCGCACGAGCCTCGGCCGCGCGCAGCCGCGGCTGCCCGCGTAGCCTCCCCGATCTGCTGTCGCGGGCGCTCCCGACTCGGCGCCTCGGGAGGGAGCGGTCAGTGGGCCCGCATAGTGTCCGTGGGATTCGAGGCCGGGCTGCTGCGGCCGCCTCCTTCTGGTGCCTTGGCCGCCCTGATTAAGCGGCGCCGGGGCACGGCCGGTAGACCGGCCCTGGGGAGCCGAGATCGCTGGAGGCGAAGGCGGGGGCGCACGTCTGGAGATCTCCCCGGACCGGGAGGAGGCCGAGGGGATCATGTCCGGGAGGAACCTCCACCTCTCCACCACCGAACGCGTCATCAAAGGTGCCAAGCGGCCCAGGCCTTCCAGTCGATCGGCGGGAAACGGCCCTCGGCCGGGCGATGGCTCGGGGCCGGAGGGAGGGAAGGAGCCGAGGACGGGAGTCGGGGGGGCGGCGGGGTCCCGGGCGGCGCCCATCCCGGAGGAGGACCTAGGGGGGTGTGGGAGACGGGAGGCGGGGATTCCCACCGGGGCTGCCCGGCGGGGGCGCCGGGCGTTTTCTGTAGCACCTGGACCAGTAGCTAGGTGGGGATTGCTCGTTTGTCTCCAGTAGTGTCGGATTTCCAGGCAGGGTGGGTGTTTCTAATCCTGTCAACCCCTAAAGAGTCTGGATCTCCATCTTTTTAGTCTCTTACCTGAGGGGAAGCCATCTAGGGTGATGTGGGCAGGGTGTTAAGAAGGCTCTTCCAAGTCAGATCTTTCTGCCGCTCCTCTTCTGAAAGGTCAGATATTTCTTGCCCCTTCCCCAACCTTTTTTAAGTATGAATACCATGTACCTTTTAGCCCACTTTCTCCAGATCATCACGTCACTGTTATTACTAAAAGAAAGAATATAGTGAAGTAAATACAAATAAATTCATTTTATGATATTTGAAAGGGATCTACAGATCTCTTGACATGATTGTTGGCGTTTTATTTTCTTTTTGGCCATAGAGACTTGGAGAATGATATTCTCTGATTCAGGTGTCCAACATCGACTAAAGTGTTCCTTATGTTGTAGTTGTTTCTGCCCTTAAGATTAGTGGTTTAAGCATAACCGCTAATTTATGTGCTTCTTTTGTTCAGACATAAGACTTAAGTACAACTCTTCTCTCTGTTTTAATACTGGGTTTGAAAGCACTATTTTATAAGAAGGGAATATACCAAGATCCAGGTGTGTTAGTGATCTCTAGATAAAGGGGTTAGTTGTAAGTGGGGAGAACTCTTAAAATACTTTTATTTTTTTATTTTGGTAATTATATGGAGAAAAGAAACCAAGATTGGTGATGAAAAAACATTTTTCTCTTAGTGGAGAAAAATGATTGGTCAATGAAGGAAAAGAGTTTTAGTTATAACTTAGGGCCCCCCCACCTCCAGAAACATTAAGCATCATAAATGTTGATTGTCTGCAGTATATAATTTTAATGTATCATGTAGTTTCCACCCAGAAAGTCATCATCAAAAGTGTTGCTCATAAATGTTAATTATCTACACTATATAATATTTATTAAATATAATGGGATTTTTGAGATTTACCTCCTCAGCATTTGTCTGCTATCATTGGGGATTTAAGAGAATTGGTCATATAACTGACAGCCCTGTAACTGCTAAATTATTTTGATCATTTTAATATCAGTTTTCATAGTATATAACTCATCAAGGGTATATAACCATCTCTTTAAGATTTAGAATCTATTAGACAGTCTTCTTGGATAAATCAAGGTCATCATAATGTACATTAATTTCTGTCCCATGCAGTTAATATGGCCGGTGCATTCTGCTATATAAGGGTGTTGGCAGTTTCCTCCTGTGCTAAAATGACTCCTCACTGCTATACCAGTTTAGTGCTTTTGTCTGTTTTTAGTTTATCTCCTTCAGTACTGTTCTTTATCTGTCAAAATATGCCCTTCTAATCTGCCACTTATAAGCTGAAGTAGGCAGGGAAACCAGATAAACCAGAATAGTGTGTCAAGTCAGAATAAATAGGATCTGAGTGAAGCTTAGTGGTAGTCCTCAGACCTTTACAGATCCCAAATTCTGATCGCCATTGTAGCACGTAATTTCTACCATAACGTGCAATAAGCTATAAAGGAAGTGATATAAAAGATACAAAGGTCATTGTAAAATGACCCTTTCAAATCGTTAAATGCAGAAGTAAAGTAAAATAAAATGCAGCTAATATGCAGGTGCTGACTTATTGCTAGGCATTCCCATAGTTAAGTGAACACCCTCATAGTCTGTATGATTCACATTTGTTTTTTGGTGAAACTATAAATGACTGCGTGTTATCAGATTACTCTTAAAGAAATGAAACATGAATGATTTCAAGCCCTTAGATTGTATGGGTTTGTCTAGTATGTAAAAACTTGAGCATGAGAACTTGAGCACAGCAATTGTGGCTTCTTGGTGACTTACCTTGCTTTTTATCTACATTTTCCTGAGTTTGAAATATTGAGATTTATTCTAAGAAAGTAAGGTGTCACTGTATTTATAGCTAAGGTCCCCTGGTTGTATTGGGTTCTAAATCTGATCTAATGTTATCTTGTCTGGCCAGAATTGTTTGCATTTATTCACAGCTGGAAATCTTTTTCAGAGGTGAGACCACACCCCAGTTATTTTTGGTTCTGTCATTTCCTGTTCACTTTAAAGTCTACTTAATTGTTTTGCTTGAGCGAATGGTGGAGAAGAGTGGGTGGGTGGGAGTGATTTGTATTTTAAGTGTCTTTTTTAAACAGCAACTTGCCTAAAATGAAGGACTAGACCTGTGGTTTTACTCCTGCTTCTCAAGCTTACTTGTGACCTTGCCTGTTTTTTTTTTTTCTAACCTTGTGTTTTTAGTTAAACCCTGTTTGTTTGTTTTTTGCTTCAATAATCTCATCTGCAAAATAGAGTTAATAATACTTTCTTCCTCAAGCATCTCAGCCATGCAAATGACATAATGGATGTGAAAAGCTTAAGACAGTGTAGTATTATGAACCATTTGAAAAATATCAGAAAGCATATGAAATTATAAGTTAAGAAGCTGTTCTGAGGAAAATACCTCTTCTATAATATAAAGGACATCTGGGTGGAATCCCATGGATAACAGCATGGAAACCAATAATACAGTCTGTCTTGTATTCCCTGGCAGCTGGTTTCTTCTCTCCCAGTTGAAGGTGTTCATTTTGTGTTTAAAAAATATAAAAATTCTTATGATTTCACTCACTCATTAAATGTTTATGGAGAGCCATCTGCAGTGTACTCCCAATAGGTGCTCATTTGTTTCCTCTTTGTTTTAAAAATTAATATATGTGTGAGTTTCTAGAACAGTCCATATGCACTAGAGCATCACTACTTGTGTCTGGAGCAGAAACTCAAATAATTGAATTGTGAAAATCTTTCAGCTTAATTTTTTTTTTTTTTCTGGTTTCCAAGTTTCTTTTCCTGTTGGAGGGATTTTTTTTTTTTTTTTCCTTTGACAGTGATTTTTATAAAAAGTTTTTATTCCTCTGGACTGAATCTTTTCAGCAGCAACAAGGAAATTTCACTGGGCATTACATGACAGATAGGGAGAATGCATTGTCTAAGTCTGTTATTTGGTGGCTGAATGGATTTTAACAGAAGTCAGGTTTCTTTTTTGATACAGTTCTCCCATTCTCTTGAAATTCAAGTAAATTGTATAGTCAGAGAATGTACAGTCATTTGTAGCACGCTTTGAAGACTGCTGGTTCTTTAATATTCTGGCACTGGGACTAGATGTGGCTATGGCTTTCTTGGACTTTCCAGGTAACTCTAGTGGTAAAGAACCTGCCTGCCAATGCGGGAGATATATGAGACAGGTTCGATCCTTGGGTTGGAAAGATCCCCTGGAGAAGGGAATGACAACCCACTCCATTATTCTTGCCTGGAGATTCCCATGGAGAGAGGAGCCTGGGGAGGGGGCTACAGTGCATAGGGTCACAGAGAGTTGGACACAACTGAAGCGATTTGGCACGCACACGCACGCACGGCTTTCTTAAAATTTTTTAAGAAGAGTAGTATGACCAGAAATGACTATTTCCACAAGTATACCCTGAACCCTTCTGTCTCTGGTACTTATACCTCTTTTATTTTCTGTTCATTCCCTCTCCCATTTTCATATCATGACAATGAATTTACCAAGGGTTAAAATTATTTTTTCTTGTAAATATATACTTAATCCTATAAATTGTGAAAGGCAAAAGGGAAGAAAACAAAGGCTTCATATTCATTCCTTACAGAAGCAACTGCTGTTAATACTTTTCATTACTGTACTTTCATTAATACTTTTCATACAGTTGAGCCTTGAGCAACACAGGTTTGAACTGTAGGCCCAGTTATACGTGGATCTTCTCAGTAGTATACTATGGTGCTACATGATCTGAAGATGGTTGAATCCGAGGATGTAGAACCATGGACAGGGAGGAACTTTGGGTATGGAGAAACCACCTGTGTGTATACAGAGGGCTAACTGTAAGTTGTAGTGGATTTTAGAGTGTGTGCAGTGTTGGCACCCTTCAGCGCCTCCTTATTCAAGGATCAGCTGTATTTCCATCTACTGGTATGCTTTGAATTTAATATATGTCATGTTAAACCTTTTATTGTGCAAATAATTCATTTTCTTTTAATGTAAATATGGTAATTTTACCTAAATCCTTTCATAATGGTTTCAGTCAACATGAGAATGATTTGAAAGTGCTCATATTCATATTTTGATCCTTTATATTTTCAATCATTTGATACAGTGCCAACCTAGAAGAAATTTTTTCAAGGATAAATATTCAGTGTGAGCAAGTCATATAGCACACATCTGTTGAACTTGTCAAAAGTATTTCAGTTATGCTTAGTTTACCATTGTAATTAATAAGCTGCCAAACTATCTGAACACTTGGACATCCAAGACTATTTGAAACTCACACGTCTAAGTGAAAGTCTCAAAATTCAGAAAGGATCTCTTAATTTAAACACTTAATTTCTTTTTTTTTGAGCAGGAATAAGGTGTTCTTTTTACCTGTATGATAATGGTTGTGATGAAAGCCTTATTTATATCAGACATTTGATAATACAATTTTCTTCTATAAAGTAACCACATTTTACTGTAGAGTTAAAAAAAAAGCTATTGGATCGTTGGGAGAGACAAATGCTAAGGACTTGTGTGCATGTTAAGTCACTTCAGTTGTGCCTGACTCTTTGCGATCCTATGGAACGTAGCCCCGTAGCCCGCAAGGCTCCTCTGTCCATGGGATTCTCTAGGCAATGAATGATACCAGAGTGGTTACCAGGCCCTCTTCCAGAGTATCTTCCTGACTCAGGGATCGAACCCCTGTCTCTTACATCTTCTGCACTGGCAGGCGGGTTCTTTACCACTAGCGCCAGAAGGACTCATTACTTAAAGTGAATTAAAGAATTGATTAAAAACTTTTTCCTAAGCAGTATTTGATAACAGAGTATCTTTCCATTAAAGTAACATTTGGGGGAAAAGTAATTTTTAGGCATATCTGTGAGAGACAAAATTATTCAACTAATTCTGTTATATTTGTAGTCATTTTGGGGCTTTGGTGCTACTTAATTGCTAAAGCCAACCAGTCCATTCTAAAGGAGATCAGCCCTGGGTGTTCTTTGGAAGGAATGATGCTAAAGCTGAAACTCCAGTACTTTGGCCACCTCATGGAGTTGACTCATTGGAAAAGACTCATGCTGGGAGGGATTGGGCGCAGGAGGAAAAGGGGATGACAGAGGATGAGATGGCTGGATGACATCACCAACTCGATGGTGGTCAGTTTGAGTGAACTCAGGGAGTTGTGATGGACAGGGAGGCCTGGCGTGCTGCAATTCATGGGGTCGCAGAGTTGGACACGACTGAGCGACTGAACTGAACTGAATTGCTAAAGGACTAATGGAAATAAAGAGGTGTTTTTTAATCATCATCCTTTGTTGCAGTCATTAATAGAATATAGCATTCTATTTTTACATATTTTATGTTAAATTTTAGCTTCATTCAAAGATAAAAAGCTGAGGTCTAAAAATTTCATCCTAACCTAAGTCATATCTGATTTCGTTATCTTTATAATTACCTAATTATTCAAATGTATGCAGAGAGAACTTTGGTTCCTTATATGCAGTTTTATTTTGTTGGCAAACTGGATTTTTATCATGAAATCTTTTAGTTTCTTGAGTCTTTGTTATTAGAAGAGGGTACAACTTGGTAACTAGGCTCTCTAGCTTGATTGACAGAAAAATATGCTATACTAGTTGGCCAAGGAAATATGTATCTTTGATGATTGTTATTAGATTTATTGAATGCTAACAAGTCATGATGTTTTGGTGCAATGTCCAGACAGTGTCAGCCCAAGAGAGTGAAATTCTGAATGAAATAAGCACTAGGAGATAATTGTTATTTAATCACTAGGTTGAGCCTGATTCTTTGTGCCCCCCGGCCTGTAGCCCACCAAGCTCCTCTGTCCCTGGGATTTCCCAGGCAGGAATACTGGAGTGGGTTGCCATTTCCTTCTCCAGGGATCTACCTGACCCAGGGATTGAACCCACATCTCTTGCATTGCAGGTGGATTCTTTACAACTGAGCCACCTGTAACCCTTGTTAAAAATATTTAACCTGTATCTAGTTATAGTAAATAATCAGACAAATCCAACTTATGGGACTTTCTGTAAGACAAATGGTCTGAACTTTTCAAAAATGTCACAGTGATGAAAAATTTAAAAGGCAAGAGGAGTATTCTAGATGAAAGAAGATGAAAGAGAAATGGCAGTCAAGTACAGTGCCAAGGCTGGATGGGGAAGATGAATAAGCCATAGAGGACATTTTTAGGACAACTGGGCAAATTTGAATATGGAGTATGTATTAGATATAGAAATTCAAAATTAAATGTCTTGGGTATGTGATAGGCTATTGTGGTTATAAAGGATAATGTTCCTATTCTGAGGTGATACCTGATGAAGCATTTAGTTGAAATGTCATGATGTCTGCAGTTTGGTTTCAAATGGTTTAGGAAAAAGAAATCTATTTGTTAAAAGAGAAAGCAAAAGTGGCAAAATGTTTACCGTGGTATGTGCTCAGTCGCTTCAGTTGTGTTGGATTCTTTGTGACCCAATGGGCTGTAGCTCCTCTGTCCATGGAATTCTCCAGGCAAGGATACTGGAGTGGGTTGCCATTCTCTTTTCCAGGGGATCTTCCTGACCCAGGTATCGAACCCGTGTCTCTTGCGTCTCTTGCTTTGGCAGGCAGGTTCTTTAGCACCTCTGGGAAGTCCAGTGGTGAATATGGGTGAAGAGCAAATGGATATTCATCTTAGTATTCTTTCACTTTTTGATAGAATTTCAGTGTTTCAAAATATAAAGTTGGAGAGAGAAAAAAAGAGTACAATTAAGAGATGCCTCCAGTAACCAGACTCGGGAAAGGTACTGTCAATTGAGGATGCAGTGGTGGCCCAGTGAAGGCATGCTGAAGAGAGGAACACGAGTTTTGTTTAGAACATGAGTTTTAAAGCACATACAGCTGATGTGGAGTGATGGCTACTTGTTTAGTAGGAAAAGAGGTGGTTGCAGCTACACAGTCGGGCATGGAAGAACATGCAGAAGTAAAGATGGAGAAACAAAGTGTACTTGACTAAGAGATTGAGAGGAGGGGTGAATAAGTTCAGAGAAGGGAAGCGGCCTGATGAAGGAGAGGAGAAGGATGAGGGGCAACTGAAAACTGTCAGTGATCAGTTGGCAGTGATTCCATTAAGGAGAAAGCAAGATTATTTTGATGGCTATGTGTTAAAAACAAACAAACAGGCTTAATCGACTTATAAATGTAATTCAGAATTATGGAACATTCAAACATTACCCAAACAGATATTGTGACAGACTTGTTTTATTTTTTGGGGAGACTGAAGTGAGAAAAGTGGTAGAGAGATAAAATAAATATTAAAAAGGACTAAGAAGCAGAGAAGATGGGAAGGATTTCCTAAGTATATTTCCCATCCCTGTTAATCACACCACTTAGCATTCAGTCACTGGCTCAGATGACAAGCCTGGGAATCAGGCCAGACTCTTTCCTGTCCCTTACATGTCATATCCCATTCTATCAGACTTAGTTCTGTGGACTTCTGGTTTCTACAAAAGCTACTGCTTCATCTTCCTCTCTCACTTCTTGCTTATATTAATACTGTGCTGTAGCCTCTTGCTAGGGCGATTTAATCTAATCTCATGCTGCCATCATGATCCTTGGATAATATAAAGAATCTTTTTTGTGCTTGAAATCCTTCATGAACTCTTGCAGCCCGTAGGGTAAACTTCAGCTTTGCTGATGCGGAAGTTTCCCTCGTGCTTAGCCTCTAACCTTGTGTTACTTCCTCCTTATTTCACACCCCCTCCCGAACCTACGTTCCTGCTCCTTGTTGCCCCTAGAATCCCATGCCGTGCTGTATCTGTGAAAGGATTCTTTGCACCACTTCTATATAAAATCTTGTCCCCTAACATGACTAATTCCTATTTATCTTTCAGGATTTAGCCAAGAGGACAGCTGAGAAACTTTTTCTCCTTTACTAGGAGGCTGTATGAGTAATTATCTTAGAACTTGGGCTTTGAAGTCAGATGAATGATTCAAATTCGGCTTCTTTTAGTATCTGCATAACCTTGGACAAATCACTTACCTTTGTTTTACCTCAGTTTCCCTATTTGAGGAAGAAGGACGATAAAACTTAGCTTGTAGGATGGTGGTGGTGGTTTAGTTGCTGAGTCGTGTCCGACTCTTACAATCCCATGGACTGTAGCCCGCCAGGCTCCTCTATCCATGGGATTTCCCAGGCAAGAATATTGGAGTGGGAAGCCATTTCCTTTTCCAGGGGGTCTTCCTGACCCAGGAATTGAACCTGAATCAGATTTTTTACCGCTGAACCACCAGGAAAGCCAGATAGTTATAAGGATTAAATAAACTCCATAGAGTGCAGTGACAGGCACTTGGTAAATGCTCAGTATGTATTAGCTGCTCTCATCCTCATCAGAAGAATGAGATATTTGCCTCCTACATGCTCCCATGAACACTTTCACTTGCTTTACAAATTTCTGAAAATATTTTAATGTTCTTTGTTCATTATAATTTCTAATTAGAAACTCTTTCTAATTTATTCTTTGTTTTAAACTGTTTTTTTGAAGTGCAAGAACTGTATTTTTTTTTTTTTTTAATTTTTTTGATGTGGACCAGTTTTTAAAGTCTTTATTGAATTTGTTACAGTATTGCTTCTGTTTTATCTTCTGGTTTTTTAGCCCCAAGGCATGTGGGATCTTAGCTCCCTGACCAGGGATTCAACCTGCACCCACTGCATTGGAAGGTAGAGTCTTAATCACTGGACTGCCAGGGAAGTTTCCAAGAACTGTGTATTCTTAATGCTGAATTCAGTGCCTAGACCATAGGTGCTTAGTAAATGTCTAAGTGAAAGCCTAAGAAACTTAACTTTACTGAAGACAGTGTAGAAAAGAGCATGGGAACTGCTAATTACTAGCTGTGTGATTTCTTTTCCTTGTTTTAATTTAAAAATGGGAGATAACAGTACCTACCTCAGAATTTAAAGATTATATTTCTTATTATATAAAGTGCTCAGCATATTGCCCATAGTGGGTGCTTAATAAATGTTAACTATTCTTTATTAAATGAATTCTTGAATCTTGGTGAGATTTGGCCCCAGATCTGTTTGATTTTAAGTGGTATATGTGCAATGATAGCTTAACAGTGTTATATTTTGTGTTTTCCAACTTTAGTGTCCCTAGCTTTTGAAAGAACATAAATGCTTAGTCAAAATAGTGAAAATTTCCTTTTCTATAGTATAGATAGAATTTGGAAATCATGTGTTCAGAAACAGATATTTGGTGAGTTCTTACTATAAGCAACATATTTTTGGTTATACTCAGAAGCTTAATTACTGTCTTAAAAAGTACTCAGTATAGCCTGTGATAATTTCCCAAAAATGTAACAGAAAATTAGAACTGTGGAGCTTCCTATGACTAATACCACCGGGAAGAGCAGATGACTAAACCATAGACTATATCTGGTAAGAAATGTTTGCCCCCTTCACTCTATAAATTGATAATCCTTTCAAGTTTAAACTTTAACGGTTGATCGGTGGCCCCACTAGGTAAGACTTAATTTGTGGGAGGTTTTTGGTTTTTTTTTTTGTATGTATGCCTTGGTACCTTTTATTCTTGTGACTTAAGGCTTTGTGGAAGTTTAAAAATAAAATAGGATAGTTTTAATGAAGGGCCAGAGTAATAAAGGTAATTGGTGGACTTATTCATGAAAGTAAGTTAGTTGTTGTTGTTTTTACTATTGTGCAAGTTTTATTGAACACATAGGATCACTGTAAAGTTATGGTTTCTTTAAGACAGGTGAGTTCAGTGACTATCAAAGAACAGAGAGAATAATCTGAAAGAGTGATATCCGATTATTGAAATAAAATTTGTTCTGATCAGTTATAAAAGGACCTGAAATGTACATACCACTTTCACTAATAATAGTTAATATAACCTCTTGCTGCTGCTGCTGCTGTGGCGCTTCAGTCGTGTCCAACTCTGTGCGACCCCACAGACGGCAGCCCACCAAGCTCCCCCATCCCTGGGATTCTCCAGGCAAGAACACTGGAGTGGGTTGCCATTACCTTCTCCAATGCATGAAAGTGAAAAAATAAAGTGAAGTCGCTCAGTCGTGTCTGTCTCCTAGTGACCCCATGGACTGCAGCCCACCAGGCCCCTCCGTCCATGGGATTTTCCAGGCAAGCAGTGTTTAACTGGTTCATGATTGGAAAGGCAGGTGAGGAGATTAGGAAATAAGCTGCAAAAGTAGGGCAGGCTTGTTGGCTTAAAATAGGAATGAAAGCAGGGTTATTTGCAGTGAACGGAGACAGCTATTTAGGTAAATCCTAGTGTCCCATGAGGATAAGACCACACAATAATCTAAAAATAATAGCTTAAAAGCCAATAACTTTTAAGGTTTATCTCCGATACTTCTACAGGATTAACGTGGTTGTCACCAATGTGGTCTTTCTCTTTAATGCAGTTCTGCATCAGATGTTAGGCATATGAAAATATGTATCATTTATGTAGTGGATGTATATTAAAGCAGTGTATTGAATTGAATTTGACCACGAAAAGGCTGCAGAATTTTTTCAGTGTACTGTAGGAACTTAGTTTTAAAAATTTATTAAATTTTTTTTTTGATAATTTTAGATTTACAGGATGTTGCAAAGAAATGTACAGGAAAGTCCTATGCACCCTCACCTAGGTCTCTTCCACAGTGTCACTATCCCACACTGCCAAAGTACTGTACCAAAATTAAGATATTGACATTGGCACGATCCAGAGAGCTTATTCAAGTTTCACCAGTTATACACGGATTTGTGTGTGTGTGTGTATATGTGTGTGTGTGTAGCTGTATGCAGTTTCACATGTTTATAGCTACAACCACAATCAAGATACTCAACTGAATCACCACCACAAGACTCTTGTGTTACTACCCCTCTGTTGCCACACCCGTCCCCTTCAGAAACTCATTTTTATAGTTTGGTTATTGTCTTGAATCATATATAAACTTGATTTGATTAGGGTTTTTGCTTCTGAGTTGAAAGCATTGTACAGTAGATTTTTTTTTCCCCCGGCAATCCAGGTAATCTAACAGCAACTGTCTCAGGGCAAAAACTAGGTTAAAATGTGTTGGCAATTTGGGAGCACTAAAAACTTTCTTGGATAAATGTATAAAGGCTTAGAATGATGATTCTGAACTCTGGTTACCAAACAGAATCACCTGTGGAGCTTTAAAAAAAAGGATACAATGTATCCTTACAAAAGGATACAGAGTATGATACATATATAAAATTTTTTTAAACTTAAAAAAGGTTTTATTGAGATATAATTGACATCATACAATGCACCCATTTAAAGTATATGATTCAATGGTTTTTAGACATATTCGCAGATATATGCAACCATCACCATTTAGAACATTTTAATCTCAAAAAGAAACCCCATATCTTTAAGCTGTCACCTCCCTAGCCATCCATTCCCAGCCCCTCAGTTCTATGCTGCTGCTGCTGCTAAGTCGCATCAGTCGTGTCTGACTCTGTGTGACCCCATAGATGAAAGCCCACCAGGCTCCTCTGTCCCTGGGATTCTCTAGGCAAGAATACTGGAGTAGGTTGCCATTTCCTTCTAAAATTTTTAAATATATTGTGTATAAATATATTTAAGCAAAATTATATATATATATATATATAAAGAAATTGACATTGGGAAGGATACACAAATACTTAATGGTACTAATTACCCCTGGGATGAAGGAAAAGGATGGAGGCTGTCTTCAATTATAATTGTAACATTCTAGTTCTTTAAAAATATTTGAAACAGATATGGCAGACTTAATGTTTTAAATCTACATAGTGGGTACATGGGTGTTCATAGTATTTATATTATTTCCTATACCATTTTATGTAAAATTATTTTTTTAAACTATTTCATTAAAAGTTTGTATAAAGTGTTAGTCGTTCAGTCATATCTGACTCTTTGTGACCCCATGGACTTATTAGCCTACCAGACTTCTCTGTCCATGGGATTCTGCAGGCAAGACTACTGGAGTGGGTAGCCATTCCCTTCTCCAGGGGATCTTTCCAACCCAGAGATCAAATCTGGGTCTACATGCAGTATATTACATCTGTGTTTGGAATTTCCTCTTTTCTCCCTTTTAGTATACCTTCTGTTTATTTTATTTTGGTGCCAACAGTGAAAATAAATACCTACAAATGAGGATTGAGAAAGTAGCTTTGGAATTTCCAGAAGACCCAGACTTTCAGCTCAGGTTTCAACTTTCTGATGCCCTTCCCTGATTTCTGTAGCCATCTACTGATAATCCCCTCTACAGTCTTTCATACAGCTAATACTTCCAGTACAGTATATTGCTTAACTGTTCTGTGTTGACATTACATCTTGTTTTTTTATGTAATATTGACATTACATTAATTATTTTGGGTGCTTAAATAGAATATAAATTTCTTTAAGGTAGACTCATGTGTTAAAGTTATATAATCTATACCTTACCTTCTAGACAGTATGGGTATGTAGTAGATGCTCGATAAATGCTGAGTTATTTAACTTAGAATATAATTACCTCCCTCGTATTTTCTACTTTTACTCAAAGAACCTTTGCAGTTTTTTGTTTCCTATAGATTTCAGAACTTAAGGTTTTAACAAATAATCACTATTAAATAAGATTTTAGGAAGGCCAGCCTATAGATCTCATCAGGTACTGAGTGTTTTATTTTTCAGTTAGTAACATTGTATAACCATGAATTCTGTAAAATCTCAAATTGTGTAAAATCCTGGATTGTATAATGTTCTTTTGCTTTCTTGAGTGTATCTTCCATATGAATTTATTTATTGTATGTTATGTCTACATAGTACTCATTTAATCTTAAATTTTAGTGGCTTCCCAGAGAGATTATTGGTATTCTAACCTTTTTTTTTTTTTACTTTGACTTATGTATGAAGAAAAACTATTAGAGATTATTTGATGAAGCACTATAGCAAAAGACTTCCCTGATAGCTCACTTGGTAAAGAATCCTCCTGCAATGCAGGAGACCCAGTTCAATTCCTGGCTTGGGAAGATCCACTGGAGAAGGGATAGGCTACCCACTTCAGTTATTGGGCTTCCCTTGTGGAACAACAGACTGGTTCCAAATAGGAAAAGGAGTTCGTCAAGGCTGTATATTGTCACCTTGTTTATTTAACTTATATGCAGAGTACATCATGAGAAACGCTGGACTGGAAGAAACACAAGCTGGAATCAAGATTGCCGGGAGAAATATCAATAACCTCAGATATGCAGATGACGCTACCCTTATGGCAGAAAGTGAAGAGGAACTAAAAAGTCTCTTGATGAAAGTGAAAGTGGAGAGTGAAAAAGTGGGCTTAAAGCTCAACATTCAGAAAACGAAGATCATGGCATCTGGTCCCATCACTTCATGGGAAATGGATGGGGAAACAGTGAAAACAGTGTCAGACTTTATTTTACTGGGCTCCAAAATCACTACAGATGGTGACTGCAGCCATGAAATTGAAAGACACTTACTCCTTGGAAGGAAAGTTATGACCAACCTAAATAGCATATTCAAAAGCAGAGACATTAGTTTGCCAACAAAGGTTTCGTCTAGTCAAGGCTATGGTTTTTCCTGTGGTCATGTATGGATGTGAGAATTGGACTGTGAAGAAGGCTGAGCGCCGAAGAATTGATGCTTTTGAACTGTGGTGTTGGAGAAGACTCTTGAGAGTCCCTTGGACTGCAAGGAGATCCAACCAGTCCATTCTGAAGGAGATCAGCCCTAGGATTTCTTTGGAAGGAATGATGCTAAAGCTGAAACTCCAGTACTTTGGCCACCTCATGCGAAGAGTTGACTCATTGGAAAAGACTCTGATGCTGGGAGGGATTGGGGGCAAGAGGAGAAGGGGACGACAGAGGATGAGGTGGCTGGATGGCATCACTGACTTGATGGACGTGAGTCTGAGTGAACTCCTGGAGTTGGTGATGGACAGGGAGGCTTGGTGTGCTGCAATTCATGGGGTGGCAGAGAGTCGGACACGACTGAGTGACTGATCTGATCTGATCTGTGGCTTAGCTGGTAAAGAATCCGCCTGCGATATGGGAGACCTGGATTTCGTTCCCTGAGTTAGGAAGATCCCCTGGAGAAGGAAAGGGCTACCCACTCCAGTATTCTGGCCTGGAGAATTCCATGGATTGTATAGTCCATGGGATCTCGAAGAGTCAGACACGACTGAGTGACTTTTGCTACAGCAAAGGAACTTAGTCTCTGGAATCAATCAACCTGAGACCAAATTCCAGCTCCTCCAGTTACTTGCTAGTTGTGAGATTTTGGATAAAGTTTCTAACTTCCCTGAACCTTGGTTTTCACATTTGTCAAGTGGGGATAATAATACTTCATAGAGTGTTATTAGGTTAGATGAGACTATGTATGTAAAGCCCTCGGCATAATGGCTGTTTTGTAGTTAGCAGACACAGTTATCATTATGATCACTATTATTTTTTGTGACTCTATAGTTAAAGTTGAAATCTGAAACCTATACTGAGAAGTGTTTTTCGGATACCTTCGACAACCTGCTGCTGCTGCTGCTGCTACTAAGTCGCTTCAGTCGTGTCCGACTCTGTGCGACCCCATAGACAGCAGCCCACCAGGCTCCTCCGTCCATGGGATTCTCCGGCAAGAACACTGGAGTGGGTTGCCATTTCCTTCTCCAATGCATGAAAGTGAAAAGTCAAAGTGAAGTCGTTCAGTTGTGCCCGACTCTTAGCGACCCCATGGACTGTAGCCCACCAGGCTCCTCCATCCATGGGATTTTCCAGGCAAGAGTACTGGAGTGGGATGCCATTGCCTTCTCCGTTCGACAACCTAGCACAACATAAATAATTTAGCATCAGAGATTGTAGCTAACTTATATTAGCAAATTTAATGTACTAACAAAAAGAATAATGCATTATTATCAAGTAGGATTTATCTCAGTAATGCAAAGTTGTGTTAACACTTGAAAATCAAGGAATATAATCTACATATTAACAGGGTAAAGGAGAAAACACATAGCATTACCTTCGTAAATTCAGAAAAACTATTTGACAAAAATTCAACACCCCATTCATGATTTAAACAAACATACTTCTAGAAATACTAAGGAAATCAACCCTGAATATTCACCAGAAGAACTGATGTTAAAGCTGAAGCTCTAATACTTTGGCCATCTGAGGAGAAGAACTGACTCATTGGAAAAGACCCTGATGCTGGGAAAGATTGAGGGCAGGAGAAGGAGGTACAGAGGATGAGATGGTTACATATCACTGACTCAGTGGACATGAACTTCAGCAAACTCTGGGAGACAGTGAAGGACAGGGAAGCCTGGCATGCTGTATATATGTAATATATATATGTTCTTTACTATTATAGTTTATTACAAGATTTTGAGTATAGTTCCCTGTGCTCTACAATGGGTCCTTACTTACCTATTTTATGCATAATAGTTTGTATCTGCTAATCCCAGACTCCTAATTTATCCCTTCTTTCCCTGTTTTGTAATGCTGAGTTTATTTTGTATGCTTGTGAGTCTGTTTCTATTTTGTAAATCAGTTCATTGTATCATATTTTAGATTATACATGTCAGTGATACCATATAACATTTGTCTTTTTCTTTCAGACTTCACTTAGTATGATAATCTCTAGGCCCATGCATGTTTGCTGCAAATGGCATTATTTTATTCTTTTTTTATGACTGAGTAGTATTCCTGTGTGTGTGTGTGTGTGTACACCATATCTTTATCCATTTATCTGTTGATGGACAATTAGGTTGTTTCCATGACTTGGCTATTGTAAATAGTAAGCAAACTGATTTTAAAAAGGAAGAACAAGCTTGAAGGACTCACATTACTGATTTCAAGACTCACTATAAAGCTACAGTAATCAAGACAGTGTGGTAAAGGTGAAAAGGACAGACAGACAGATAAATGGAAAGCAGCAGAGTCCAGAAATAGACGTACACATAAATGGTCACTTGATTTTTTGATAAAGCAATTCAGCAGTGAAAAGAAAACGTTTACAACAAATGGTGTTGGGACAACTGGATGTCCGTATGGAGAACAGTAAAATCTGACATGTAGCCTACACAAAGCTTATTTAATAATGGATCACAGACCTAAATGTAAAAGTGAAATGTTACCATTTTTGTAAACTTGGGAGAAATATCAATAACCTCAGATATGGAGATAACACCACCCTTATGACAGAAGTGAAGAAGAACTAAAGAGCCTCTTGATGAAAGTGAAAGAGAGAGAGTGAAAAAGTTGGCTTAAAACTCAACATTCGGAAAACTAAGATCATGGCACCCAGTCCCATCACTTCATGGCAAATAGATAGGGAAACACTGGAAACAGTAACAGACTTTATTTTCTTGGGCTCCAAAATCACTGCAGATGGTAACTGCAGTCATGAAATTAAAAGGCACTTACTCGTTGGAAGAAAAGCTATGACCAACTAGGACAGCATATTAAAAGCAGAGGCATTACTTTGCCAACAACGGTCTGTCTAGTCAAAGCTATGGTTTTTCCAGTAGTCACGTATGGATGTGAGAGTTGGATCACTGAGAAAGCTGAGTGCCGAAGAATTGATGCTTTTGAATTGTGGTGTTGAGAAGACTCTTGGACTGCAAGGAAATCCAACCAGTCCATCCTAAAGGAAATGAGTCCTGAATCTTCATTGGAAGTACTGATACTGAAGCTGAAACTCCCAATACTTTGGCCATCTGATGCAAAGAACTGACTCACTGGAAAAGACCCTGATTCTAGGAAAGTTTGAAGGCAGGAGGAGAATGGGATGACAGAGGATGAGATGGTTGGATGGCATCACCGACTTGATGGACATGAGTTTGAGTAAGCTCCAGGAAGTTGGTGATGGACAGGGAAGCCTGGCATGCTGCAGTCCGTAGGGTCACAAAGAGTCAGACACGACTGAGTGACTGAACTGAACTGAAAAGAAAACCTAGAAGAAATCTTTGTGACCTTGGGGTAGACAAAGTTTTCTTAAGTCACAAAAAGCAAGAACTATAAAAACTGCTAATTGGACTTCATCAAAATTAAAATCTTTTGTTCTTCTAAATATGTTTTGTTAAGAGAATGAAAGACAAGCCTTGGACTGGGAGAAAATACTCACACTAGGTGTGTCTTACAAAGGACTTTTATTAAGAATATATAAAGAACTTAACAACTCACTGATAAGCCAACCAGCAAAATTTAAAAATGGACACGATTTGAACAGACAAGTCGCAAATGAAGATATATAAATAGCCAGTAGTAGACAAGAAGATATTTGATATCCTTAGCTATTAAAGAAGTACAAATTAAAACCACAATGAACTGCCATGACACATCCATTAGAATGGCTGAATTGAAGGGACAGCTATCCAGTTTTAACAGGGATGTGGAGTGACAAACTCTCAGGCACTGTTGGTGGGAATGTAAAGTTGTAAAAGTCCTTGGGGGAGATTGCTCGACAGCCTCTTCATATGTTAATTATACACCTGCCTTACGTCTCTGGCACTCCAGCCCTAGGTATTTACCCAAGAGTAATGAAAATAAGATTTGTACACAAATGTTTATAGCAGCTTCGGTCATAATAGCCCAAACCAGGAAGTATTCAATGGGTAAATGAATGACCTCATGGTAAATCCTCACAGTGGAGTCTAGTCAGCAATAAAAAGATACAAACTACTGATGTATGCAACAGCACAGGTGACTCACAAAACCACTATGTTAATGAAAAATACCAGACACACACAAAACTATACACTGGACCGTTACATTCATATAAAAATAAAAAGTGCAAAATTCATGTGTAGTGACAGAAAGTAGAGCAGTGGTTGTCTGGTGCTGGGAGTCAGAGGAGAGGGTCTTTCAAGCGTAATGGAAATGTTTCATATCTTGATTGTGGCTGTGGTTTGACAAATGGAGACGTGTCATATTTTATCGAATTGTGCACATTAGTGGATACAGTTTACTGTTCCTAAATACACCTCAATAAAGCTTATTTTTAAAAAAGAAGTTAAGGGAGCTATACCCTAAAATTAATCTAGGATTTAGTGCAGATGACTTCAGTTCAGTTTAGTTGCTCAGTCGTGTCCGACTCTTTGCAACCCCATGAACCGCAGCACACCAGGCCTCCCAGTCGATCACCAACTCCCAGAGTCCATCCAAACCCATGTCCTTGTGTCAATGATGCCATCCAACCATCTCATCCTCTGTCGTCCCCTTCTCCTCCTGCCCTCAACTTTCCCAGCATCAGGGTCTTTTCAAATGAGTCAGCTCTCTGCATCAGGTGGCCAAAGTATTGGAGTTTCAGCTTCAACACCAGTCCCTCCAATGAACACCCAGGACTGATCTCCTTTAGGATGGACTGGTTGGATCTCCTTGCAGTCCAAGGGGCTCTCAAGAGTCTTCTCCAACACCACAATTCAAAAGGATCAGTTCTTCAGCGCTCAGCTTTCTTCACAGTCCAACTCTCACGTCCATATATGACCACTGGAAAAACCATAGCCTTGACTAGACGGACCATTGTTGGCAAAGTAATGTGTCTGCTTTTGAATATGCTATCTAGGTTGATCATAACTTTCCTTCCAAGGAGTAAGCATCTTTGAATTTCATGGCTGCAGTCACCATCTGCAGTGATTTTGGAGCCCCCAAAAATAAAGTCTGACACTGTTTTCACTGTTTCCCCATCCATTTCCCATGAAGTGATGGGACCAGATGCCATGATCTTCGTTTTCTGAATGTTGAGTTCTAAGCCAGCTTTTTCACTCTACTCTTTCACCTTCATCAAGAGGCTCTTTAGTTCTTCTTTGCTTTCTGCCATAAGGGTGGTGTCATCTGCATATCTGAGGTTATTGATATTTCTCCTGGCAACCTTGATTCCAGCTTGTGCTTCATCCAGGCCAGCGTTTTGCATGATGTACTCTGCATATAAATTAAATAAGCAGGCTGACAATATACAGCCTTGACGTACTCCTTTCCCAATTTGGAACCAGTCTGTTGTTCCATGTCCAGTTCTAACTGTTGCTTCTTGACCTGCATACACATTTCTCAAGAGGCAGATATGGTGGTCCGGTATTCCCATCTCTTGAAGAATTTTCCACAGTTTGTTGTGATCCATACAGTCAAAGGCTTTAGCATATCAATGAAGCAGAAGTAGATGTTTTTGTGAAATTCTCTTGCTTTTCCTGTGATCCAATGGATGTTAGGCAATTTGATCTCTGGTTCCTCTGCCTTTTCTAAATCCAGCTTGAACATCTGGAAGTTTTCCATTCACGTACTGTTGAAGCCTAGCTTGGACAATTTTGAGCGTTACTTTGCTAGCATGTGAGATGTGTGCAATTGTGTGGTAGTTTGAACATTCTTTGGCATTGCCCTTCTTTGAGATTAGAATGAAAACTGACCTTTTCCAGTCCTGTGGCCACTGCTGAGTTTTCCATATCTGCTGGCATAGAGTGCAGCACTTTAACAGCATCAGCTTTAGGATTTGAAATAGCTCAGCTGGAATTACATCACTTCTACTAGCTTAGTGATGCTTCCTAAGGCCTACTTGACTTTGCACTCCAAGATGTCTGTCTCTAGGTGAGTAATACAGTAATATGGTATAAACTTTTAAAAGGTGTATAATAAAAGTCTTCTTCCTATCCCTGATTCTAGGCCACCAGTTCCCTGTCTTGGGGAGGTTAAAGCCTGTTACCAGAGACCACCAGGAGCACATCTATATCTTATCAAAATGAAGTTACTCTTAGCTTGTTGCAGCAAGGAATAACATGTACTGGAATAACTGGTGGAGCATCTCAGAAGGAGGGAGTTAGAAAAGAAGATACACAGAATTTTCAAAGCAGAGATTGGTCATAGAGTGAATTTAGGGTGGAAGTTAGTAGTCTGGGTGGGGACTGGCTACACTATGTGATGTAGTTGACTTGCTGGAATGCTCAGTGATTTTATCTTTAGTACACCTGAGTCCCTGAGGTGTTTTTGTCAGATCAGTTTCTGTGTAGTACTGGAACATACATAATGAGCTAATGTCAAAAAAAAAAAAAAGCTTAAATAGTCTGTAATGCACATTGTGGTTTGATTTGGTTCACTTTATCTGACTTTTAAGTCATAGTGTTTTTTCTTAGAGTTTGGGAACAATTTGTGGTTTCTGTTTCAATTTTCACTCTTTGCTTCTGATCATTTTTTAACTAAACTGGAGGATTTACCATTTAGGAGTGATCAGTGAAGATCTGTGCCATGAGAGGTTGTGAGTGTTTATCAAGCTTTTGATGGTAGTAATTTTGACCTCTGTAAACACCAAGCCGTTTTGTTCTTTTTCTTAGATGATTTTTTTGTTTGTTTTTATTTTATTGGAATATAATTGTTTTGCAATGTTTTGTTAGTTTCTGCTGTACATCTTGAATCAGCTATATGTATACATACATCCCTTCCCCCTGGGGCCTCCCTCCCACCCCCCCATCCCACCCCTCTAGGTTAGATGATTGTTTTTTGAGTCAGAGTCACTTGGCATGATAATGACTGAATGCATTATTTAAGACTCTAGAGACCACACACATGGCATCTGTAACAGACAAAACTTCAGTAATTATTGTTAAAACTTGAGATAATGTCTCATATATTTCATATCTATCTGGATCTTCCTATGGTAACCAAGTCATTTTTTCCCCTTTAATTTGGATATGGATTATTTACCTTTCCCAGTGTCTGAGGAATTAGTCCTGCATTTGTTGATTATCAAGGATAAAGGTCTTGGTAGTACTAAGAATAAAGGGCAGGGTGTTTACTGACAGTCTAGAATCTTGAGACAGAAGAAAATATCCAAGAGAATAAAGGGCAAAATCATGGAATGTGCGCGGTAATCAGTGGCTTCTGGCATCGGAGAGATTGTGTTTTGTTGATTTTGGACATAAATGGTCTATTCACGTTATCTTCTGCTTTTGGAGCAAAACAGTTCTGGAAATCCTAACTCAGACACAGTGTCTGGCCATAGCAATGATGTCAGCAGTATGCGTAGTTAATTTGTTCCATGTAGTGTTAATCGTTACAAGTACATGATACATACCTTTACCAAAGTTCTTCTGACATGTCTCCCCAAGGTTAACTGTTGATCTTTAGATTATAGCTGGAACTTTAGGTGGATGTAAGGAAGAAGCAGAAACTCCTGGTAGGTGTTGAGTCTACAGGCTTTATTTATTCATTTAATTTATTATATTAAACATTAACCAGCCTTATCAGAATGGAAGAGAGTGGAATCTTCTGTTCAAGTACATAATCAGTTTCATAAAGAGTCAGTCATTGAGTATTCTGGAAGTAAGAATATGTCTTGAACAGAGAGGATATTGACAAATATCCAAGCCTTTTGATTTATCCTATAAAATGTACGAGGAATGTCACCAATACAAGCTTATTTAAACCTAGAGATAAATCTTTTGTCGACAGCTATTGTGTCAGTGTTTAATCTGAAAGATAAACAAACATTGAAGCATATCTACTTTAACACATTTTAAATTAATACATCATTAACTTAGGAAGGCTGAAGGCTGAACTCTTTTCATTTGTCGGATTTTTTTTTTCTTTTTACCCCATTTTAATGAAGCAAAGAGCTCTCACAATAGTTTTGAGTTAATTAAAAGTTGGAGAATGCCAAACAGAGCTAATAATTTCTATTAATCCTTTAAAAATATTTTTAATAAGGTAAAGGATCAAATCTTTGTGTAACCTAATGGTCCTTTAATTGGGTAGACCCAAAGATATTATAGGCGTAAGAGACATCTTTACAGTTTTATTGTTCTGAATTTGGAGTAGAACAAAATCAAAGGGAATTGTTGTGTGACAAAATACCAGTTGTGACTATCCAAAAGTGAGGAGTAGTTAAAGGCAGTATATTTAAAAATACAGCAATAAGTGACACTGTTTATTAGGAATGTCATCTTTTTTCTAAAAGTAAGGAATGTAAAAAAAAGAAGACTTACAAGTTTGTCAAAAGAAAAAAAAGCACAGAATTAACAGGATACTTGGATTTAAGGATTTAAGGAATGTCTTCTTGGCACAGACTAACTTTGCCCTTTTAATAGAAAGAAAATCAAATTCTAGTTTTCCTTTATTTATTACTCATGAAAGCATTTACATTAAAAGGATTTATAAGCCTTTATTCCTTTATGATAAATCCCTCACGTTTGACCAGTTTTGGCAGAAATTCTGATGTATTTTCTTTCTCTTGTCGAAGGTTGTTTTGTTTTTGTACAAACCCAGACAAATAAAATATACCAGTTCTCAGATTTTCTACTTTTATTAAGGTCTACTGTCTAATTTATCTATAGCTATACTCTGTCATTTTTGATACAACCAGAAATCCCCCCTCCCAGCTTTATTAAGATAAAATTGACATATATAATTTTGTGAGTTTAAGGTGTATAATATGTTAATTTGATATAGTTATATTCTGCAAAATGATTATTTACCACAATGGTGTTAGCTGACAACATATAAATACCGTATAATGACCATATTTTTTTTGTGGTGAGACAGACATTTCTTATTCTAAAATACAAGATTATTCTCTTTATTTCTAGATAACCAAAAACATATCTGATACTATGCATTCACATTTCCGTGTCTTTACATGGATTCTTTTACGTTCTTTCAAAATCAATAACAAAAGACATTGTTAAGAGTTAAAGGTTGAATGAGAGGGGAATAGTGAGGGTATTAGAAATGAGTAATCTTATAACTTTCAGAGAGTTACAAATTAAAAGGGCTTTTATTGCCTGTGGATTAATTGGTCTCTAAATTCTCTTTAGGGTAATGCCAATTAGTCTTTTCCAGGTTTTGTGTCTCCTGCCTGTGTGAATGCTAAGTTCATTGGTGTCCGACTCTTTGCAGCCCCATGGACTGTAGTCTACCCAGGCTCCTCTGTTCATGGGATTTTCCAGGCAAGAATACTGGAATGGGTTGCCATTTCCTCCTACAGGGGATCTTCCTGACCCAGGGATTGAACCTGTGTCTCCTGAAATGGCAGATGGATTCTTTACCACTGAACCACCAGGAAAGCCTCTTTGTATCTCCTGTGCTGTGCTTAGTCGCTCAGTTTTATCTGACTCTTTTTGACCCTATGGACTGTAGCCCGCCAGGCTCCTCTATCCATGGTATCAGATCCGATCTGGTGTCTATGCAGAGTTGCTGTTAAATTACTTTACCTGGGGTCTTATCTTGAAACATACAGATCTGAAACATCTGGTGTGAGAAAGTTTGAGCTCAGATAGTCTGTGATGTATGTTGTGGTTTGGTTTGGCTCACTTTATTTGTCCTTTGAGTCATAGTACAGTTATAAGTTGGGACTTCTGTTTCGATTCTGAGAGGTGTCTCATGTTAGTTTCTTGTGCGTATAAAAGTGTATTTGTGATTGTTGAACAGTCTAAGGAAAAAACTTTGACTTCAAGAATTCAATAGTAGTTTTCCACTGCTGTGTAACAAATTATCAAAAACTTAGTGGCTTAAAACAATGATTTTTTTAGCTCAAAGTTGTGTGGCTCAGAGGTACATTCATGGCATAGACTTCTCTGCTCAACAGCTCAAAGGCTGAAATCAAAGTGCCCACCAGGGTGAGTTTAAATGTGGAGGCTCGGGGAAGAATCTGACATTAGCACGTTCAGGTTATTGATAGTTCCTTGTGGTAGTAGGAATGAAGTCTGTATTTTTATCTGGGGGCCACTCCTTGCTCCTAGAGGCTGCCTTCATTCCTTATTCCATGGCCTCCTCTCTCTCCAAGCTAACGATGGAGAACTTATACGTCGAATCCTTTTCATGTTTCAGATCTCTCAACTCCTATGTCTAACCTCTAGATCCAGATGCAAAGGTCTCCTGTGCTTAGGTCAGGTGTACCTGGACAATCTCCTATTTTAAGGTCATCTGATATGGGACCTTACTTACGCTTTCAGACTTCCTTCCTTCCAGCAGTACCTACACTGTGGTTTGATGGAGTAACTGGGAGAAGGTGTGTGGATACCATGGGCCAGGCATCTTGAGGGGTCTATCTCCCACTCACCCCAGTGCCTTTGTGTGTTTTGAAGCATAAGCCACAGAGCTTCCTCCTTGTCATCTTAGTAACTCTTGGTCATTTATAGGTGTAACTTAAATTTGACGTTGAATTTTTGAATGTCGCTGCTAAGAGTCAGTTTGGGGTACAGCTCTGCTGATTTGAGAAAAGTCTTATTTATGTATGAAACTGATTAGCATAGGGAAGGTTATTGACAACGGGATTGCCTTTTTTGCCTTTGGCATTTCTTAGTTTTCTTTTAGTAAATTTTTTAAATAAAAACTTGGAAAAATGTAGGGCAAAGCAGATAGGGAAAAAAAAGCCATCTGTAGTCCAAACACATACTTTCATCCTATTCTTCTAATTTTTATTGTTCACTAAAAAGAATATCAGTATGCTCATGTAATGTACAAAATAATTATATACTAACTTCTTATATATATATATTTTTTGATTATAGAAGTGATACAGGGTAATTGGAGAAAATTTAAAAAATAGGCAAGCTGGAAAAATAAGATAATTTAAAATCTTGTTACCTAGCACTAATACTTGGGTATATTTCTTTACTGCCTTGTCTAATGCATTGAAAGTGAAAGTGAAGTAGCTCAGTCGTGTCCGACTCTTTGCAACCCCGTGGACTGTAGCCCACCAGGCTCCTCCGTCCATGGGATTCTCCAGGCAAGAATACTGGAGTGGGTTGCCATTTCCTTCTCCAGGGGATCTTCCCGACCCAGGGATTGAACCCAGGTCTCCCACATTGCAGGCAGATCCTTTAACCTCTGACCCACCAGGGAAGCCCAGGTCTAATGCATTATTTAGTCACAATTTAGATCATATTATATGAATTTATTTTTAAACAGAGTTAACACTGGGACACTTAACAATTTTAAATAAAAGATATTTGGTGTATTACTTATCACCCAGGAGTTTTTTTGTATCTTAATCTTTAAAAGTGACTTTGTTAATTCTGGGTGAATTTTAAATTCATAAATAAGTTTTTTATTTAAAAAATTTTACATGCATATGTACATATATATATATACACACACACACACACACATATATATATATGTATAATCACTATTTTGTGGGAAAAAGAGAATTCCATTGTCTTTTCAAATTGACTCACTCCCTCTGAGTCCCTGACAGCTGAGTTTTCACCCTACCTTATATTTTAATGCCATCCATGGACCAAGGACAGTGGTGTTTCCATTGGCTCTACTTCCCTCTTGCTTCTTGAGACAAGATGCCATGACCCTGGCTCCCTCTGGGGAATAGCAGCTCAGAAAAAGAAAGTGCTTTGAAAAGAGGTCTTTAAAGAACGTTCCAGACTTAGAGAGTGAAAGAGAGCACCATGTGCCTCCTCTCCCCTCTTCTCCTGACTTCTTAGACTGACTATGCTCAGTCCCTCAGTCATGTCCCATTCTTTGTGACCCCATGGACTGTAGCCTGCCAGGTTCCTCTGTCCATGGAATTTTCCAGGCAAGAATACTGGGATGGGTTGCCATTTCCTACACCAGGGGATCTTGCTGACCGAGGGATGGAACTGTGTCTCTTACATCTCCTGCACTGGCAGATTCTTTACAACTGGCATCACCTGGGACGGACTAGAATGCTAAAATGTCCTACCCGAAGATGCAGACTGATAGAGGTCTCAGTGCGGTATTTTCCTGCTGAAACATTAATAGACTGGGCATTCGCTATATGAATTATTAAAGAATACAGAAAATCACTATTTACTTGGTGATGAAAATAGTTTGTTTTATTACTTACTGTGCTTCTACTTTTGAGGAGAGAGATGAGGCAAAGACAAATGCTTTGTTTTGTAATATTCCTTGCAAAGTGTCCAAAATGTGATTTGGATTTGGTCATCAACCATGTCAACAATGATTCTGTTTTAACAGTGGGGTGAAAAAAATCCTTCTATTAATGCTTTTCTTAGGATTGAGAAGGAACTGAAATGGAAGACGTGTACATGAGTGGAAGTTTGATTCTCTGAGTTACATAATCTTACATAAGGAGCCGCTGACTCATTGGAAAAGACCCTGATGCTAGGAAAGATTGAGGGCAGGAGGAGAAGGGGGCAACAGAGGATGAGATGGTTGGATGGCATCACTGACTCAATGGACATGAGTTTGAGCAAACTCAGGGAGATAGTGAAGGGCAGAGGAACCTGACTCTGCAGTCCAAGGGGTTGCAAAGAGTCCATCATGGCTTAGCAGCTGAACAATAATAACAACAATGAAAACTCTTAAGATTTATTCTCTTAACTTTCTTATATATTATACAGCAGTGTTAGCTATTACCATTACAGTACCTTACATTCCTAGTGCTTATTTACCTTTTCACTGAAAATTTGTATCTTGCTACCCCTTTCCTCCATTTCTCCCTCCTCCCACCCTTCTCCTTTGGTAACTGTGAGTCTGATCTCCTGTTCTATGAGAATCGTTTTTAGATTCCATATGTAAGTGCTACCATACAGGATTTTGTCTTTCTTTGCCTGACATATTTCACTTTTAGCATGATGCCTTCAAATCCATCCATATTGTTGCAAATTATAAGACTTTCTCATTTTTTAAGGCTGAATAATACTCCATTGTGTACGTATGTACCATAACATCTTTGTTCATCCATCAATGGACACACAGGTTCTTTCCATAACATGTTAAATTGTACATGCCTCTTAGACATCTGAGTAGATGTTAAATAGACTGTGGGATTTAAGAGTCTGGAGGGCTCATCAGTTTTCAGAAGGTTTATGTTGAAATTCTTGGTTGTATTTGTACAAACAACTCCCTTTATAATCATGTTGCAGCTAGTTTAATTATGAAATAAAGTCATTTCTACAGTTTTTACTTTCTCATTTATTTATGTATTTGGCTGTGCTGGGTCTTAAGTTTTGACACACATGATCTTTAGTTGGCATGTGGGATCTAGTTCCCTGACCAGGAATTGAACCCAGGATTCCTGCATTGGGAGCACAGAATCTTAGCCACTGGACCACTAGGAAAGTCCCTTATTTTTAAAGATAAAAAGCTGAATGATTTCCCTCCACTGTTTTTTATGACTATTTTTTTTTAATGTGGATACACTTTAAGTAGCCTGTTCTTTTTTAAACAATTACTTAATTATTATTTATTTTTGGTTGCGCTGGATCTCCGTTGCCTTGCGTGGGCTTTCTCTAGTCGTGATGAGCAAGAGCTGCTGCCTAGTTCCTCACTGTGGTGGCTTCTCTAGTTGTGGAGCACAGTCTCTAGTAGCTGTGGCTCACAGGCCTGAGAGCGTGCAGGAGCTGTGGTGTGTGGGCTCAGTAGCCGCAGCTCGTGGGCTCAGTAGCTGCAGCTCGTGGGCTCTGGAGCGCGGGCTCAGTAGTTGTGGCGCATGGGCTTAGTTGCTCCATGGCATGTGGGATCCTCCCGGACCTGGAATTGAACCTTGTTTCCTGCATTGGCAGGTGGATTCCTAGCCACCAGGGAAGGCCTAAGTGGCCTTTTCTAGTACCAGTCATCTTTGAATAACAAGAACCTCCTCTCCCCCCCCAAAAAAAGTGTACTGTAGTTTGTTAACCCCTAAATTATCATATTTCTGGGTAAATGACGTTTTGATTCATAGTCAAAATTTTTTTAACTCTATGCTTGCGTTTTGAGACCCTTTAATCCCTCTATTAACCCGCTTTCTTGTTGATAAGGATTGTAGCTTTTAAAATGATGAGCCTAGGTTAAAAATAAAGGATCCAGTCCCCCAAGTGACAATATGAAATAACCAGTAAAGCAATAACTTGAGTGCTGGCACTACCGACATTTTGATTCTTTCATTTAAAAACGCCTAATTTGGTCCTGAAACATTGTAAGTCAACTGTACTTCAATAAAACATATATATATTTAGAAAAAAAATTAAAATGCCTACTTTGGCTAGCATAATTTTTTTAACAAATAAAATGTCTGGAATTACTTATTACTCTTGTAATTACACTTGAGTATCTTTTCTTGGAAATTTGAAAAATTGTCCTAAGACTTGGTTTTGGAAGGATGATAGGTTTAGAAATGGAATAAAGAGGCAACACAGCCACAGAAATGAAGAAGGGGAACTTCTATGTCTGGCGGCATATGGTTTATTTATGACTTGAAAGGATACAAGTACTAAACCTCAGTGTTACAGTCTAAATACTTCATAGTTTAAAGCATGGGTAAGATGTTAGAAGCTTAAACTTCAGAGTCCAAGTGCTTAGATTGTATTTTTTTAATCAGTGAAATTCTGTAGGTCATTAAAGGCAGTTTGAAACTTGTTAAAACTCAAACTTGGGCTTGAACACATGTATATACATAATATTTAAGTTTTCATTCTAGTCTTATTCTTGTTCCGCTAAATCCATATTTATCCAAACCAGTCTGACTTAGAAAGTGTGGTCTGTGAACCAGTGTCTGTCCACCAATTGGTGCTAAGTGAAGTAAGTACAGAGAGTAGTGAGCATTTAAAAACTTTCATAGCAGCTCGACATCAGCACAACATCTGTGCCTGTGATTATTTTTCTAGTAATTTATTTTTACTGCATTTTACAAAGTTTAGTTTTCTACCTGTTGGTGCTAGGGTGGGGGCAGTTCCCAAGACAGTTTATGAAGCATTTCTCTAGATCCCCTTTTTTTCCACTCAGAAATTCTGCACTCCTTGTATCCATGTGGCCACATAAGGGCTGGGAGTAAGGACACGAAGACGAGTAAACTGTGCCTGTGTGATGACTGAGAATGAAGGTGCTGATTATCTGAGCTTAGTGGGCATGAGCTTTGCAACCCCATGGAGTGCAGCACACCAGGCTCCCCCGTTCTTCACTTCTGGACTTTGTTCAAAATTCATATCAACTGAATCAGTGATGCTATCTAACTATCTCATCCTCTGTTGCTCCCTTCTCTTCCTGCCCTCAATCTTTCCCAGTATCAGGGTCTTTTCCAGTGAGTCGGCTCTTCGCATCAGGTGGCCATAGTATTGGAGCTTCAGCTTCAGCATCAGTCCTTCCAAGGAATATTCACGGTTAATCTACTTTGGGATTGACTGATTTGATCTCCTTGCAGTCCAAGGGACTCTCAAGAGTCTTCTCCAACACCACAGTTTGAAAGCATCAGTTCTTCAGCTCTCAGCTTTCTTATGGTCCACCTCTCACATCCATACATGACTACTGGAAAAAATGGGTCACCTGCTTGATGGCTCTGTAGTGGGTCTAATGGCAACCTCCTCCAAGAGGGCTTACGCCACACGCTGTGCCTACTCTATACTATTGCTTGTTTCTCCCATAATTTTGAAGCAAATCCCAAATAGCATTTACCTTCATTTAAAAATATTTCAGTAAGAATCACTAAAATACAAAAGGTTTATTATTATTATTTAACACAACCATAGTACCATTGCTATTTTAGTAAAAATGTAAGTAAACTTGTTCAGGACTAACCTTTACCCTGTTTTATAGACTCACTAGATGAGTGAATAAAAAACCCATCATAATATTTTTGTCTTATAATAGATGTAGATTATCCTATTAAGATAGTATATTGGTGTATGGTATGAATCACACAAGTTAACACTAAATTTGTCCTCCAAATTGAGGTGGTTTGAGAGTGAAAGGGGATGCTGTTAACAGTTACACTAGGAGAATGACTGAAATCTAGGACTGTCTTGAGTAAACTGGGGTGTATGTGGTCCCCTTCCGGAGAAGGCAATGGCAACCCACTCCAGTACTCTTGCTTGGAAAATCCCACGGATGGAGGAGCCTGGTAGGCTGTAGTCCATGGGGTCACTAAGAGTCAGACATGACTGAGCGATTTCACTTTCACTTTTCACTTTCATGCATTGGAGAAGGAAATGGCAGCTCACTCCAGTGTTCTTGCCTGGAGAATCCCAGGGACGGGAGAGCCTGGTGGGCTGCCGTCTATGGGGTCGCACAGAGTTGGACACGACTGAAGCGACTTAGCAGCAGCAGCAGCAGCATGTCATCCCCTGTCTCAGTGTAATATTTGCCGGTTGGATAGCTACTATGATTTCTTTCAGTGGGCTTTGAATAGTCAAAATGAGCCAAGTTGCAGCCAAGAGTATTACAAAACCTACTATAGGACTTTCTTTACTTTTGAATAATACAAAATGGTATGGCTAGAGCAAGTTTAAAATTGTGTAAGTGCCTGTAGAAGTTGGTTCTTAATAACACTTCCATAAAGCTAGAAGTGAAATCATCAGACATAAGCACAGATTAAAATGAACCCCTCTGTTGGGACTTCCCCAGCAGTACAGTGGTTGGGACTCTGTGCTCCTGGTTCACGGGGCACGGGTTTGATCCCTGGTCAGGTAACTTGGATCCCATGTGACCAAAAATGGAAAAGAAATAACATGAACCTCTTCTTTAAAATGTATGGTTTATAGACTTATGGCTATAGGTCACAGGAAATCTAAAAGTAGACTGTTTTAAAGATAGGTAAAAAAAGAGGTGATAGCCAGTTTTAAAACATCAAAAATTTTTTTCTGTTCAAGTTACTGATTTACTGTGATGTTGTATATAATCTTTATATCTAGTGTAAACTGAAGTTAGTTGTTAGCATTTCCAGATTAGAAAACAAAACTAGGCCTCCCATATCTATTTTTCTTAAGTTTGTGCTCTGTTACTATAGCAAGTTATTTTGTGAAAGAGCTCCATTCTGTTAGTTGTGTTCTTATTATGACTAATATTTTAAGCGACTACCTTTTAATAGGGCTTCTCTTGTGGCTCAGCTGGTAAAAGAATCCGCCTGCAATGCAGGAGACCTGGGTTTGATTCCTGGGTTGGGAAGATCCCCTGGAGAAGGGAAAGGCTACCCACTCCAGTATCCTGGCCTGGAGAATTCCATGGACTATATAGTCCGTGGGGTCACAAAGAGTCGGACACAACTGAGTGACTTTCACTTTCACCTTTTAATAATACATACATACACTTGTGTATGTATTATTAATAATAGAATCATACATTGCATTAGTAGTAAAATCATACATTTATGATTCCCCTAAATAGGAACTGAAGTCAAACTTCCAAGACATGGCTTCATTATGTCTATTCTTTGAAGGAAATAAATGCATTTTTAGTAGTGTTGTGGTTTCTTGTCCTTCATTTTTTAAACCGTAGTTTCTTTTTGAATACTTTTTCATAGAAAAAATATATTCATTGTCTCACTGTTAGCTTATTTACTGAATCAAGTGTTTCATGTTTATATGTAAGGCATAATTTATACACCTCTAGATCTTTTAAATGACTTTGTGGCCTTCTAAAAAATTAGAATCAATCATCTATAATATATAGTATCTTTAGTTTTTTTCCCCATGTAGTTCTGGTGCTGTGGATGTTAAATCATGGTGATGTTTTAGACTTAATTTGTTATGTAAAAGTGATGTGTTTATGGGGGTTTTCTATATCTTCAGCTGTTTAAATTTTTTTTTTCTTTTCTTTCTAGCTGTCCCCTTTCCTCCGACCCAGCGGCTTTCTTTGAAGGAAGTATTTGAGAATGGGAAACCTAAAATTGATGTTTTGAAAAACCATTTGGTGAAGGAAGGGCGACTGGAAGAGGAAGTAGCCTTAAAAATAATCAATGATGGGGCTGCCATACTGAGACAAGAGAAGACTATGATAGAAGTAGATGCTCCAGTCACGGGTATGAGAAGGGTCTGCACGGTGGCACTTAGATTTGCGCTAGATTGAGGAATGACTACAGATTTGAGCTAGTTTGAGGAATGATTACAAATCATCATCGACTAAAATGTGTAATAATTATTCTAGGAATTGTGAGCAGTCTCACGATTGTTTGATATGTTTATTTTTCATTGAAGAAATACAATTTAAAATGTCTAATATTTCCAGTAGGACTGTTTCAAATTGATAGATTACCTGCAGTTATCAAGCAGTCCAGTCAAAAGCTAGAATGATTTAAGTTAAAAGTTAAACTGTGGTCTTAACAGTGTAATGCTCTTTCTCTTCTAAAACATAATTTTTCACCTCACCTTATGTCTTTTTTCCCTCCTAGTATGTGGTGACATTCATGGACAATTCTTTGACCTGATGAAGTTGTTTGAAGTTGGAGGATCACCTAGTAATACACGCTACCTCTTCCTGGGTGACTACGTGGACAGAGGCTATTTCAGTATAGAGGTAAATATTAAACTGGATATATTGAAACTATCATATTGTATTCTTAAGATTTTTTAATTTTCTTTCTTCAGTAGAAGAAATTAAAATGAACACTTGCAGGATTTATAAACTTTGTTACTTTCATTAAGTAAAATGATAGAAATTGATATTAAAAAACTATTTCTTTTATTTGCCAGTAAAAATCTGACATGTGGAAGGCTGTATTAACCCAGTTTTGCAAACAACTTAAGTGTTTACCAACCTTTCCTCTTTGGAGGTAGTGTACAGGCTATATATAAATAACTTAAATTGCTTTTCACCCTAAATGGGGTTTGGATTAGCTTACCTTAATTGTAAAACCATAAGCTGTTGGGCTACACTGAATGCATAGATTAACTGCCAATGCTAAATAATCAGGCATTTAACCTATTGTAGGAATAATTTCTGATACTATTGCACATAGTAAGTACATGTTCATTGAAGGAAAAATAATTACAGTTAATGAAGTTAATGAAAACTCACAATTTGTATATTTTGAAAACTGTATGATGACAGAAAAATGGTTAGATTTAAAACAAAGTATTAATATAAGCTTTTACATATGAAAAATAAAACTATTTTAAAACCTAACAGAGGGACTTCTCTGGTGGTCCATTGGTTAAGATTCTATGCTCCCAGTGCAGGGGGCCCAGGTTCTATCCCTGGTCAGGGAACTAGATCCCACAAACCACACCGCAACAAAGATCGAAAATCTTGCATGCTGCAACTAAGACCTAAATAAATACTTTTTAAAAAGCTAGCAGAAGGACTTAGTACATTCATATTTAATGTCTATTGATTCAGCTGTATGTGGTCGGCAAAGAAAAGTAGCTTTTGAAATAGTTCAGGTAACTGAATTATTGTGTCCCCAGAGTAGGTTTGAGATGAGACATCGAGTCCGCTTGTTGTTCTCGCAGTCCTCAGTTCTGCCTCTCCCTCACAGCGGGGGCTCACTGAACTAAGTACGCTTCTGGTGGCTAAAGGTTTATTGTTCATGCAGCATGTCTGCTAAATACAAGTCAACCATGTCACCTGGTTCTTAACAAGAGAAGCAGCTGTGGTTCTAAAGCTGCCAAAAAAACAAGAAACAGGAGAAATGGATCTTACTCTTCAGTTAGACAGTCTAAATTCATGAGTCAGAAAACCTCAGGGTTGTCTTGCCAGTATCCCAAATTCTAAATGCCTTGCCTCCAGACTGCCCCTGCATTGGGAGCACAGAGTCTTACCTGCCGGATTACCAGGGAAATCTCTCTGTTAGGTTTTGACACATTGTAGGCACGACTGAGCGCCTTCCCTTTCACTTTTCACTTTCATGCATTGGAGAAGGAAATGGCAACCCACTCCAGTGTTCTTAACCTGGAGAATCCCAGGGATGGTGGGCTGCTGTCTGTGGGGTCACACAGAGTCAGACACGACTGAAGTGACGCAGCAGCAGCAGCAGCAGGCACTCAGTATTTGTTGGTTGAATGGATGTTAATAAATCATAGGTTGTATTTGGCTTTATCTTGTTACTTGATGTTTGGCTACCTTAAAGTGTTTTTCTGGAGTAGTTTAAGATATAAATTAATCAAAACTTTAAAGTGACAGTGCTGTATCACACCAGTTTTAAAATTAAACTGTAGGAGATATCTGGTGTTAGTTGGAAGTCACTTATAAACCAATAAGGTTATAGATTTCTGTAAGCTACAGCTTAGTCCAACATGATATAAGTATATAATTGAACAATAATTTTTTATCAATGTGCTTGATAAACATGAATGTTATGTTTGTCAAACAGGAAAATAAGGTAATGGAGCCCTGATGACAATTTTTTGTTATAAATAGTCATTTTTTGGGGTAGAAAAATTGGGAAATGCAGAATCTAACAAAAACATTTATAAATGAAATAATTACTGTTACTATTTTGTTATATTTCCTTGCATTTTTTTCTCCTTTTACATGTATATACAATTTTCAAAGAAAGTTGAGATTGTTTTGTACGTTCTCTTTTGTAATCATTTCCCCCTCCTGAACGTTGTGTTGAGAACACTTTTCTCTGTCATTAAAATTTCTCTAAAAACGTGATCAGCGGCATAAATACCATAATTTATTTCACCATTCCTCTTTGGATAATTCAGTTTGTAGCAGGTACTGCTTATTGTCTACTTTTTCTCTTCCTATTCCTTACTAGCAAAGTCCTTGTTTTGTTCAAAAAATGGGATTGGGGGTTCAGGGAGAACTTTCAATGCTGGGGAGGGAAAGCCCTTATCCCAGCCCAAGGGGATGAATTCTTCTGGCTGGTTTGAGCCAGTCGTGGCAGTCCACTCCCTGGTACTAGGTGGTTAGTCTAAGTAAACATGGGATCCTCTTTTACCCAGTAGTATATAAAGAGATCTTTTGATAATCATGACCTTTCTTTGTTGTGTACAAAAAATCATAAAATTGTATCCTGATCTATAGTACAAGGGAATAAAACTTGAAATTAGGGGCCAAGAAGTATACCAACCGAATTACATTGTAGAGTGGATGTGCATTGTGCTTTTTATAGCTCATTACTTCAGAAAGGTTAGTTGGTCATTTCAGAAGGCAGAAATAAGGACCAAATAAATCCAAAGGTATATCACGTTCTTGGAAAGGTAAGTATAGAAAAGAGAAAGTGCTTTCTATGTTTATATATGAATTTAATCTAATTTTTCCTTGGAATATTGTGAAAGTTGGTATGTTGCAAATGGAAGTCAGGCCCCAAAAGGGAAAAGCTATCTAATTATATTTGTATGTGTCTGTGTGTTTACATTTTATAATGGTTGTTTTGCATTATCTTCCTTAAAACATACACATATTTTGATCTAACAATTTCACTTTTTGTGAAATTATACTACAGATATAATTATGTACAATGACATGAATGGTTTGTCACATAAAGTTCTACTTGGCGAGCTACAGTCATGGGGTCGCAAAGAGTCAGACATGACTAAGCAACTTAGCACACAGGCATGCAAAGCATCCTGCAACAAAGAATTGTTTATGTTAATAGTACATAAGTTGAGAGACATTGTTATCATTCTGGGGATGTGAAGATAAACAAGCATAACCAAGTCCTTTCTTGTGTTTTCTAGTAAGAGAGACAGCATCTTTATATTTGTTTAGTGTCCATGAAAATCAAGTCAGGGTAAAGGACTAAAGGGGACAGGAGTAGCTCATTTGGGGCTTCCCTGGTAGCTCTGATGGTAAAGAATCCACCTGCAATGCAGGAGACCCACATTCGATCGCTGGGTCAGGAAGTTCTGGAGAAAGGAATGGCTGCCCACTCCAATACTCTTGCCTGGAGAATCCCATGGACACAGGAACCTGACAGGCTACAGTCCAGGGAGTCACAAAGAGTTGGACGTGACTAAGCAACTAACCGGAGAAGGCAATGGCAACCCACTCCAGTACTCTTTGCCTGGAAAATCCCATGGATGGAGGAGCCTGGTAGGCTGCAGTCCATGGGGTCGCTAAGAGTCAGACACGACTGAGCGACTTCACTTTCACTTTTCACTTTCATGCATTGGAGAAAGAACTGGCAACCCACTCCAGTGTTCTTGCCTGGAGAATCCCAGGGACGGGGGAGCCTGGTGGGCTGCCGTCTAGGGGTCGCACAGAGTCGGACACGATTGAATCGACTTAGCAGCAAGCAGCAGCAAGCAACTAACACTTTCACTTTCAATTTAGTTGGAGGTCAGGGAAGTTCTACTTGAAGAGGTAACATTTGAATAGAAAATGTGAATGACCTGAGAGAATGAGCCACCCGTAAATAGAGGTGGGGCGAGTACCTTCCAGGCAGAGGCCAAGTAGAGCTCTGAGGAAGGAACGAGCCTAAGACAGCTCAGGAACAGAAGCAAGGTCAGCGTGGCTAGACAAAATGAGTAAGGGGACAATGTGGATGGTGCATCAGAGAGATAGGCAGGGGTTGCATGATGTCAGGCTTTGCAAACCATGGTAGAGTTTGGGTTTTATTCTGAACGCAATGAAAATCCTCTAGAGCTTTTTTTGTTTATATGCTTTTTGTTTTTTAAGCATGGCAGTGATAAAACTTCCATTCATGTTTTAGAACAGTTACTCTAGCTATTATGTGGTAGACTGACTCTAGGAGCCCAAGAGTGGGTTCAGGGAGACTGGTTAGAAGTCTCATTCAGGAATCAATAGGCAGAAGATGCTGGTGAATTAGTAGAGGACTCAGAGAAGTGTCTGGATTCAGAATTTTGATGTCTTTCCTTTTAGGAGGTAGGAAATCTTGGTTGAATTCAGCCCTTCAGGTCATGGCATATGTATTGCTAGTTTTTCCTAAAAAGTCCCTCTACTGGTTTTTTTTTTTTTAATCTGTGACCTCTATTTTCCTTACTCCCTCTCCCAAGTGTACACTTTTGTGTTGTATTTGGTATATACCTCAGGATACATATATTAATTATATAACTTTTTAGCATATAACGTTTTTGAGGAAAAAATATTTTTTAGTTTTGCATAAATATATGGTGCTGTTCAGTCATTCTCAAACTCTTCGCAGGCATCATAATTACCCGGAGGGTTTTTTCAAAAACAAATTGCTAGACCCCACCCCAAAATTTCTGATTTTTTTAGGTCTGGGGTAGACCCTGGGAATCTCTGTATTCTAACAAGCTTCTGTTGATTTTGGTTTTCATGTATCATTATGTTTTACAGATCTATATGGGTTTCTGTCTATTCCATTGTATTCCGTAGTATAACATCTATGACATTTTAGTTCTCGTTCTCAATGGTGGACAGGTTGGTTGACTCCAGTTTCTTTTTATAATGAACACTGTTGTGAGGAACACCCTTGTATAAATCCATTTATGGTCCCATGTTTTATTAGTAGTTCCTCTATGGCTTTCCCTAGTGGCTCAGTGGTAAAAAATCTGTCTGCTAATGCAGAAGACACGGGTTTAATCTCTGGGTCAGGAAGATCCCCTGAAGCAAGAAATGGCAATCCACTCCAGTATTCTTGCCTGGAGAATCCTGTGGACAAAGAAGCCTGGGGGGCTACAGTCAATGGGGTCACAAAAGAGTCGGACGTGACTGAGCAAGTCAACAGCAACGAAAAACAAAATGATGTATGAATAAGACTGGGATTGCTAGGGAAAAGGGTATGACCCATACATGAATTGAGTATTTCAGATCACTCTTTAGAATAGCTGTAACAGTCTATATGCCTACTAGCAACACCTAAGAATTCATGTTCTCTTTCCAGAATTTGGTTTTATCTCATTTTCTAACATTTACCAAAATGATGGGTATATTGTTGCTTCAATTAATATTTCTTTGATTACTAGTGCAATTAAACATCTTCTAATGTACTAGCCATTGTACCCATACGATCCACTGTTAAGAGTTTCTTATATGATCTTTCAGAGATAGGTTAAACATATACAGATATATTTATATATGTTTTAAAAATAAATGTATGCCACTTCTCTTATATCTTAAATTTTTATGTATGCATGGATTCAGTTCAGTTCAGTTCAGTCATTCAGACGTGTCCGACTCTTTATGACCCCATGGACTGCAGCACACCAGACTTCCCTGTCCATCACCAACTCCTGGAGCTTGGATTTACGTGGATTAATACGTGGATTAATTTCTGACCATTTTGTTCCACTGGTATATTTATTTACATATGTGCCAGGACCACTGTTTTAATTTAGAAATTGTACAGTATGTCTTAACACTCTTTTTCAGTGTTTTTCTGGCTGTTTCCTGGCTATTCATGCATGTTTATTTTTTCATATAAATTTAATTATCAACTCATCTAATTCCATAGAATAGCTTGTGGTATTTCTATTGGAAATGCAATGAGTTTATAAACTTGGAAGAACTATATTCTTTTAATGCTGAATCATCCTATCCAAAAACAGGGAAAGTCTATTTGTTCATATCTCCTTTTGTGTCTTTCAGGAGTGTTTTTTCAAGTTATTCCTGGTTTGAGTTTTGCATATTTCTTGTTAAGTTTATTCTTATGTGTTTAATCTTCTTTACTGCTGTTGTAAATGGAGTTTTGTCTACCACTGCATCCTACATATTGTTTGTATATATGAAGGCTACTACTGGTTTCATATGTTGATTTTATATCCTTCCATGTTACTGGACTTTTTTGTTATTTTAGTTAGTTGTGTCATTGATTTTTCTGGAGTTTATCAGGTATGATACTATATTATCTTCAAATAGGAACAGTTTTATTTTTACTCATTCTTAAGCCTCTCATTGACTTCTTTTGTGGAATTCAGCTGACTAATACCTCTAGTACAGTGTTGAATAGTAGTGGTGATAGTCCATATCCTTTTCTTGTTCCTGATTTAGTGGAAATGTCTCTAGTGTTTCTCCACTAAATAAAATATAAGTTTTAGGACTAAGGTTGGAGAAGGCAATGGCACCCCACTCCAGTACTCTTGCCTGGAAAATCCCATGGACAGAGGAGCCTGGTAGGCTGCAGTCCATGAGGTCGCTAGGAGTCGGACACGACTGAGCGACTTCAGTTTCGCTCTTCACTTTCACGCATTGGAGAAGGAAATGGCAACCCACTCCAGTGTTCTTGCCTGGAGAATCCCAGGGACGGGGGAGCCTGGTGGGCTGCCGTCTATGGGGTCACACAGAGTTGGACACGACTGAAGTGACTTAGCAGCAGCAGCAGGACTAAGGTATGTGTGTGGGTGGCCTTATCATAGAGATCTAGATGTTTGGATAGAACATGGGAACAGAAAGTAAGAAGAGGTTTCTGTGAAGGCTACTCTCCTATGTTCTTTCAAGCGTTAGGGCAGAGAATTCCTTGGTGGTCCAATGGTTGGCACTCTGTGCTTCCACTTCATGGGGCTGGGCTCAATCCCTGGTCTGGAACAGAGATCCTGCATGCCACACAGTGAGGCCAAAACAAAAACAAAAAAAAAAGAATTCTAGAGCGACAGCAGCAGGTCACACTCAAAAGATGGATTCCTCATGTTTTGTCTTGGGAATAGCAATGAGATATGCCATTACAGCAAGTCATTTCAACTTGTATAAATCGTGATCAAAAATAAAAATTTTATCCTTATGTTTGTCTTGTAGTGTGTGCTGTATTTATGGAGTTTAAAGATCAATCATCCCAAAACATTGTTTCTGCTTCGAGGAAATCATGAATGCAGGCATCTTACAGAATATTTTACCTTCAAACAGGAATGTAAGTATAATCATTTCTTACACATATATATAATCACAGAACTTTTTAGAAGTTATGCTTTAGCTTGTCCCAAAGCAAATTAAACACAAAGAAAAGAAACTAATGGACCTCAAATACTTCCTGTTCTGTTTTGTTCTTGTTTTGTTTCATTTTCTAGTGAGAACCTAGGTTCCACTATTTAAGACACTTGTTTTAAAAAATAACTTTTGAGTTTCCCCCATGGGAATATTTGGAAAGCATTAAAAAGTCCAAAGATATAAATTGTCCACACAATTACATCACTTAAAATTAGTAACTATTAGCTCACTATTTCAGAGAAGACAATGGCACCTGACTCCAGTACTCTTACCTGGACAATCCCATGGACAGAGGAGCCTGGTAGGCTGTGGTCCATGGGGTTGCTAAGAATCGGACATGACTGAGTGACTTCATTTCGCTTTTCACTTTCATGCATTGGAGAAGGAAATGGCAACCCACTCCAGTGTTCTTGCCTGGAGAATCCCAGGGACTGGGGAACCTGGTGGGCTGCCATCTATGGGGTCACACGGACTCGACTGAAACGACTTAGCAGCAGCAGCTCACTATTTGAGACACAGATTTCTATTCTGTCTATATAAAAACCTATCCTGAAATAGTTCAGATCTATACACACATATATACATACATGCACACACACAGCCGTCCCTTGATGTCCCCAAGGATTTGCTCCAGGATTGCCGCAGATACCAAAATCTGCAGATTATCAAGTTCCTTATGTAAAGTGGGGTAATGTTTCCAAATAACTTCCATACATGCTCCTGTATGTGTGTGCTAAGTCACTTCAGTCATGTGTAACTCTTTGCAACCCCATGGACTGTAACCTGCCAGACTCCTTTGTCCATGGAATTCTCCAGGCAAGGATATTGCAGTGGGTAGCCATTCCCTTTTCCAAGGGGTTCTTCTCTACCCAGGGATTGAACCTGGGTCTCCCGAATTGCAGGCAGATTCTTTACCACCTGGGCTACCAGGGAAGCAAATGTCAGTAAGGAGCTGCTTAAATAAGGGATAATACATCTGAAAAATGGAATGCTAGGCAACTGTTGTAAGATCAAGGTGGATATAGATGTCCTGATATGAAGAGATGTTCAAATCTGTTGTTAGGTGACCAAAGCCATTTGCAGAACATGTATAGTGTGATTGCCTCTGTAAATTACAAACATGTAAGGTGCAGAAATAATTGATCACAATGATTACCTGTGGGGAGTTAGATCAGGAAAATTAGTACTTTTAATTGTTTGTCTTGCCCTAGACTCCTTGAATGAGCTTTTCATCACGGCTATGTAGTACTCTTAATATTATAAAAAGGTTTTAAACTGGTAACTTTCAAATTATCCAACTTTAAAGATTTAAAGTTAAATCTTTAGCTTTTTAAAGCATCTCAGGTGGCTCTGTAGCACACCGCCAGTTAAGAACACCTGTTACAGAGGCTTGGCACACATCTACTGTTTGTCACTTGAGAACCACTCCATTAAGTGATTGAAAAATTGGAAATATTTTGCACTGTTTTTCTAAGCCAAATGTTAAAGTGGTTCTCATTATGTCTCTATTTCTTTACCTGGGAAAATAAACAATTCATATTAAGCAATTCACAAAGGCCCTGGAATGCCCAATATTTAGTAATATACAAGAAATGAAGAAAGAGGTGTATGGATGCCTTTGAATTAAGATTCAGGGTTTTTTAGGTAAATCTAATTTTTCCTCTGTTTTGTTCAGAGTTTTTTTTGATGAGTATACTTGGTTTAAGGCTATTTTTTAGCAGATACAACAATAGTTTTGGGAAACACTTTGAGTGTGTCATTTTGCACAGAATTTCTTATCTCAGGTTTTTATTTACTTTTCACATGCTTTAATTTTTTAGTTAAACCACATTTTTTTCTCTCATCTACCAACATACTCCTGTTTCATTCTAACGCTGCATCTGAAATGTAAATAAATCTTTGAATAAACACACAAATTCAAGTACAGTTTCAATTTTTTTTCCTATATAAGGAAAGAGCATGTGTACTGCTTTGCACAAGTGTTTTTACTGATAAGCTGATCTTTCTTATAGAGACACCGTGGCATTTAGAATCAGTACTTATAATTACGGCCAAGTGATGCTTAGTTCCAAATTTTGCAGCTGCAGTCTTGTTAATATTTCCAAAAGGGGCAGGTGGAGGCTTTTATTATATCAGGTTTTTAAGTGCTTTATATTGCAGATATTTTTAAAATTTCTTTCAAATCCAGAGATAAGTTTTTCAAAGATAATTTGAGTAGCAAAGTATCACAGTTAATTTTTGACATATTATTTATCTTTGCAAAAACATTTCTTTATTGCTATAATATTTAGAAAGCAAGTAACCTAGTGGTTTTATGATTCCATCTCATAGCTCTAGGTTCAAATTTCTAAGTAAATTAATTTCTTTTTTCCAGGGGCCCTTTTTTGATGTGTAGTTAAACATTTATTAAAATTACAGGACGTTCCAGAAACTCCTATAATTTTGCTAATGAAAATAGTACTGTTATGACAAGTTGATTTTTTTTAATAAACAAATATTGTTTGCCATTGTTCATTACTTACATAAGCATTATTTACAGTAGCAAGAGATTGGTGTCCTTAGATTGTGTTATATCCATAAAGTGAAATATTATATAGATATTTAAAAATTACAAAGCTCTTCATATAATGATGTGGCATGATCTCCAGAATATGTTTTTAAGTCCAAAAAAGCAGGAATTCCCTGATGGGCCAGTGGTTAGGACTCCATGCTTTCACTGCTGAGAGGCTGAGTTCCATCCCTGGTCAGGAGACTAAGATGCAACATGCCACACATTACAACCAGGAGAAAAAGGTCCAAAGAGCAAGTGAAAACAGTGTACATATGCTGCTGCTGCTGCTGAGTCACGTCAGTCGTGTACATATGCTGCATTTATGTAAAAAACAAAAGGCTGTTGTGAGAGGGAAATACACATATTTGCATGTATATGCCTCAAATATCTTATAAAGACACCCAGAAAACTAGTTGCCTAAAGGAGGGGAAAGACACACTAATTTTGAGCCTTTTTTTTAAACCTATTACCTTTAAAAAAAAAAAAAAAAGAAAGCAAATAAAAATTAAAACAAATATATATAACCACTGTTTAGAGCAATTCATGGTTTTTTGCAAATAGTGTTGACTCTCAAAATTACTTTGAAAGAATATTGATGAGAATTTTGTTTCGTTCATGTTCTGTTATGGATACTGGTTAGAACTTGTTATCAGTGTGATCCTGTGACCGAGGTGCGCGTTTGCTTCATTATGGGATGTACCTTACAATTTATCATGAAAATAAAACACTCAGGTCAGCTCATTTAACCTTCGGTAACTATATATCTGGCGCTTTAGATTCTCCTACTAAATATTTAACTTAAAGACTGGAAGGAGTATGGCGTCATGTTAAGAGCATGAACAGGTTCAAGTTCTAGTTCCGTTACTTACTAGTTGCAGCTTTGGACAAGTGAGCCCAGTTTCCTCAACTTTTTAATGAAGTCAGTGATAGTACCTACTTCATAGAGTTTCTCTGAGGATAAAATAAGGTAATTTTATTGGTTAACACTTACTGGGACTCCCCTGGTGATTCAGGGTCTGAGACTCTGTGCTCCCAATGCATAGGGGCCTGGGTTCAATCAGGGAACTAGATCCTGCATGCCATAGCTAAAAATCCTGCATGCCACAATGAAGCTCAAATATCCTGCATGCTGTAACTAAGACCTGGTGTGGCCCAATAAATAAGTAAATATTAAAAAAAAAACAAAAACAAACTTACATAGTACTGACTTTGTGCCACACATTTTTCAGAGCATTTTACGTATGTGAATTCACTTGATCCTCACAGCAACCTTGTAATGTAGGTGGGTATTATTATTAGGCCCAAATTATAGATGAGAAGATGAAGACACAGAGTTAAGTAATTGTCCAAAGTACTATTACTAATAGGTGGTGGAGCTGAGGTTTGAGTCCAGGTAGTCAGGTTCCAGACTCCACTGTGTTTAAGATGGCACAGGAACATTGTGAGCCTTCAACAAATTTTAATAAAGATAATATAAATAAAGATATATAATGTAGATATAATAAAAATAATATAATAAATATTACTATACAAAAATTATATATCCATTATAGAAAATGCAGTTAAACTAAGTCATCTTCAGTCTAACCGCTCAGAAAAGAAGAATTGGTGTTTACGTACCTATTCAAAAACTTGAAGAACATAAAAATGATAACATTCTGTAACTCATATTTTGGTTGTGTGCTTAGTTTGATTCGTGACTTCCTCTTTCAATTTACAAAATGAGTTAAGACACTGTATTTCTTTCTTCAGACTTGGCATTCTTCTGGAAATAGGCTAAGGAATTATTCTGAGTCATTCTTACAGTTGAAAGGCAGTTTATTGGTGTAAAATGGTGTTTGGAGCATGAACTAATAAGTAATTAAAATCCCTGCCTGTATACACCCTTCGGACTCTTACAAAGGAATTGCTTATTGATGTTGGCAACACGGAGAACTCTGGCTCCATGGATTTACAAGAGAAAAAGTAAATCACTGGCCACAAATGAAAGGCTTTTTTTTTCCTTGCCTTTTTTTCCTTCAAAACTTTTTATGGCTGTTACTGGGTCTACTTTTGAAATAGCCAAAGGTGTAGTGTTCAGATGCAAAGGAGAATAGAAGGATGTAATTGCAAGCAGATACAAAGATGTAGAAGACATGGCTCTTGTTAACTTGGATGTTGTAATAGAGTCAGCATATAATGTGAAATGGATTTTAATTACCTTTGTGGTAATACAGAATTCTTTAAAAGTCTCTAAAGACCGCACATTGTTAGAGCTTGGGGTTGAGGCCGCTGGCCGGTGAACTCTCAAGTGTAGGTAGTGTGCTACACGAGCGGCAAGTTTTCGCTAACGCCACAAGGGTCTCTGGCCCAATGAGTGGAGTTGGATAGTAATACTTGCTACAAAAGTATGATTCTAAGGAGAGGTGAAAACATTTTAAAGATAGCCTTTTTCTTTTTCTCTTGAATATTCCTAACTCTTCAGGCAGTACTTGACTTTTCTGTTTTCTCAGCTCATGTATCCTGCTCTGAGATCCTGAAAAAGGTGGGTTACCTATGGTTCAAATTGGTCGTTTGTCACTGATCTCAAACCTGGCTACACGTAAGAATGGGGCAGAGGTTTTCTTTTATTTCTACCAATATTCAGGCACTGGCCCCATTTTGTTGAGTGGAGTCTTAATTAAACCCAGTTAGTTAATTCCAGTGGCAGACAAGATTAAGAACCAGAGATAGAGAACAGTCTTGGTATAAACTTTCATTTTTGTTTTAATTGGAGTACAGTTTTAAGTGTTGTGTTAGTTTCTGCTGTGCTATAAACACTTTCAGACTAACAGACACGTCTGCTCACGTGGTACCAAGGGACCTAGATGATGAGGGGACAGGTTAGGTGGAGTGGGGGGTGCTTATTGTTCGGGGTTTGCCAAGTGTCGCTTTAACCTGGCGCTCTTGCAGAAAAAAAAACAACAACAACAACAACAACAAAAAAAGTCTCTAAAGGAACCCACAGACTCCCTTAATGTCCTCAAATCCTAATCGGTATTGTCAGTAAAGGGACAGTATCCACCTTCAGGGATGAAGAGTGGTCCACTGGTTTACACCTTCCCTTCAGGAATCTCTCTCCAGTCATTCCTGCCACCGAGGAATTGCACTCTGACCCACATCTGGACCCATCACCCTGCATTTTATTCCCCAAAGCCTTGCCAGGACCAGGCTCTGATACTTGAACTCTGATACTTTTTCAAAAGCATGGAGGTTAGAGGAAGGCACTAAACACAGAAATAATTACCAGCTGGATAGTCTGACTCACTTGCTATAGCATTGCTGTCTGGGCCCTGTTAGGCTTTGTGTCATCTTCATGAAATCATGGAAGAGGAGAAGGAGCTCACAGTTCTGTAGGGCTGCCTGCTTGTACAACTTCTGGCCGTGTCTACCAATATGCACCTCCTAGCATATTGGGTTTTTGAACCCAAGGCCAAAGAAGATGTTCCCTCTGTCTTTAAACTAAAGCCATCTTCCAACTTTTTATTGTTTAGTTGCTCAGTCATGTCCAACTCTTTGTAAGCCCATGGACTGTAGCCCACCAGGCTCTTCTTTCCAGGGAATTCTCCAGGCAAGAATACTGGAGTGGGTTGCTATGTTCTTCTCCAGGGGATCTTCCTGACCCAGGGACTGAACCTGCATCTCCCTCATTGCAGGAGGATTCTTTACCATCTGAGCCACCAGGGAAGCCCTCTTCCAACTTTTCAACTATTACCTGTTCTTTCATGACCTCTCATGACCTCAACTATTATATATCATGACTAGATAACTCTCAGCCCATTGGAGTATTTTTGTTGCTGTTCTGTAGCCTCAAAAACAACCACCACGTTAAAATACAGTTCACTAAGATGAACATTTTTACCTAAAAGAGCATAGGACATAATTTGCTTAAAGTCCTTAAAAATCCTGAGCAAAAATATTATTGACATTTTATTGATGACTCCTAAAATTTCAGTTTCTATTTATATATTTTCAACACCACCAGAAAGGCTTTTTAGAACCAACAAAATTCTCAGACTCACGAGAGACCATGGGGCATGGGTGCTTGGCATCCATCCTAAACAGCACAACCCAGGAAGGCAGCGCCAGGTATCCATTTTCAGGGAGCAGTCCTCTTGGGAGTACAGAGTACATGCCTCAGTCCAGAGGTTTCTTGCCTCTTGCCTTCGCTTTCCCCAGTCTGCTCCTAGTCACAGCGCAGGTGCAAGGAAACAGTATCCACACTGGACAGATTAGGCAGCCACCCTGCCTTAGAAACCTCATGCATCACAAGTGCCAGCATCACTTGTGAAAGCTTTATTGGCATAGCTTTCAGGGTCCCACCAGGGACATACCTCATGAGTCACCGAACTCAGAGATGCCCAAAGCTGTAGCTTCCACCAGGTAATGGGTGGGTTTCTCAGGGGGTACAGTGGTAAAGAACCCACCTGCCAATGCGGGAAATGTGGGTTTGTTCCCTGGGTCTGGAGGATCCCCTGGGGAAAGAAATGGCAACCGACTCCAGTATTCTTGCCTGCGAAATCCCATGGACAGAAGAGCCTGGGAGGTATAGACCATGGGGTCAGAAAGAGTCGGACATGACTAGCAACTGAGCACTGAGGTGATTGGGTAATTTTTACCATAAACATCGTTGCCTAATGACACAGCTGATTACATTCACTTTATCAGGTTTCCAAGACAACAGAACTAGAAACTTAATCCAAGGTCACACTTGTCTTTAGAAAAAGATGGAGATTTTGTCTGCCCTTTATCCACAACTTTTCAGAAATATCTTTATAAAGATGATTTTTTTTTTAAATTTGCCTGCATTAAATGGCTTTGGAGTAGCTTTATAATCATCTGGCCTGTATCCTTTCTCAGGTATGATAAATTCTGTTTCTCTTCCTTTGTTTTTCCTTTAATAGGTCGAATCAAATATTCTGAACAGGTGTACGATGCGTGTATGGAAACATTTGACTGTCTTCCTCTTGCTGCCCTCTTAAACCAGCAGTTTCTGTGTGTACATGGAGGAATGTCACCTGAAATTACTTGTTTAGATGACATTCGGAAAGTAAGTAAGCATTCGTTAGTCTCGTGGAGTAAATATGCTTTTAATTTCGTCTTTTATTGCAGTTAACTAATATGTCTTTATTGCTGAAAAAATTAAATATGGATAACTAAAAGTAAGAAAAACAAATCACCAGTGATCTTTTATTGGGCAGCAGCTTCTATTAACATCTTTCCTGTGTATCTTCCAGTAAATGTCTAATTTTTAACAGAACCTGGCTTTTACAAACTAGAAACATAACATATTTTGAGTATAGTCCTGAAACTTTAAATTATGTTGCAATAAGGAAGGAAGGGATGACAGAAGATAAGATGGTTGGATGGCATCACGGACTCAATGGACGTGAGTTTGCAGTCCATGCAGTCACAAAGAGTCAGACATGACTGAGTGACTGAACTGAAGGAAGGAAGAAAACCAGGGTTCTAATCCCTTTTCTGCCATTAATTATGTGATAGTGAAGTGAAAGTGTTAGTCACTCAGTTGTGTCTGACTATGAGCCAATGGACTGTAGCTCAACAGGTTTCTCTGTTCATGGAATTCTCCAGGCAAGAATACTGGAGTGGGTAGCCATTCCCTACTCCAGGGGATCTTCCTGACCCAGGGATTGAACCTGGTTTACCTGTATCGCAGGCAGATTCTTTACCATCCGAGCTTCCAGGGAAGCCCCCATTAATTGTGCAACCCATAGCAAATCACTTAACCTCTTAGATTTTCTTCTCTGTAAAATGAGGAAGTTGAAATGAATAGGCTGAGGACTCTTCAGCTGTGAAATTCATTGACTTTGACTTTTTAGACGATAGAGTTTAATTGCTACACTTGCCTTAGTTGGTAATCATGATTTTCAGGATTGTGTATCTTCATGACTGAAAAAAGGCAGTCAGTCTTTTCCAATTATGTTGCTCTGCATCATCGCCTTCTCTCCCCTGCCTTTGCATTCTCTTGTTGTTTAGTTGCTAAGTCATGTCTGACTCTTTGCAAACCTGTGGACTGTAGCCCACTAGGCTCCTCTGTCCATGGGATTTGCCAGTCAAGAATACTGGAGTGAGTTGCCATTTCCTCCTCCAGGGAATCTTCACGACCCAGGGAGCAAGCCGGCATCTCCTGCATTGGCAGGAAGATTCTTTATCACTGAGCCACAGGGAAGCCCCACAACAGAATATTATGAATAGCTATATACCAACAAATAGGGCAACCTAAAAGAAACAGACAAATTTTTAGAATCATACAAACTTCCAAGACGGAACCATGAAGAGAGGTATTCTCTTACCTCTCTTACACAGGTATGGAAACTAAAAAATTTTCTGTTTGGAAAACTATTTTCTCTGACTTAAAGTTACTATTCTCAGGGTAAGAGGGTAGTAACAATGCACAGCCTTTTCTGCTGCCTTGTTATTAAATAAACAGCTGGTAGAGAATCTTCCTGCAATGCAGGAGACTCCAGTTCAATTCCTTGGTCAGGAAGATCTGCTGGAGAAGGGATAGGGTACCCACTCCAATATTCTTGGGCTTTCTTGATAGCTCAGCTGGTAAAGAATCTGCCTGCAATGTGGGAGACCTGGTATTCAACCCCTGGGTTGGGAAGATCCCTGGAAAAGGGAATGGCTACCCACTCTAATATTCTGGCCTGGAGAATTCCATGAGCTATATATAGTCCATGGGGCCACAAAGAGTTGGACATCCTGAGCAACTTTCACTTCCAGTGTTTTACATAGTGAATCTCAAATTTTACAATTCTAAATCAGTTGTGTTAATAAAAAGCTCCCCTTTCATTTAGTAGGGGTCCTTTTCTTGGCATTCAGCTCGCCTAGTTGCTTGGTGCATGTGGTTTCTTTTGTTTCTTTGTTTTCATTTGTTAACTAAAGCACCAGTGATTAGAGGCTTCAGTTAATAACTTACGGTGAAATGCCTCCACTGCAGAGAATGGAAAGGATGAAACCTTTTGCAAAAATCCCCCCCAGAACTAGCATTCTTTAAAATAAATCTCCACCGGAATGAGATAAACAGTGAACAGAGCCACTGAAAAACCCTTGCTGCTCTCATGGTAACCTGGACTCACCTAGGCAATTGAAATAAACATTACAGAGTCTTTCTCATAAATAGTATGTTTCTATAGTGATGGACTTCACATTCAAATTAAATGAGCACCATTTTTAAGATGAGGATGTAAGGGGGTCCTTTTCTACCATAGGGATATAGATATTAATTAAAATTTATTACCAAAAACTAGTAAAAACTATGCATGTAAATTTATTAAATGTTCATTTTCATACTAAAGGAAAATTCTTTAGGGGTTACCACCCACTCTCCTATTACAGTCTTATGATTGGAAGGGTCTTTTTTGACTTCTACCAGGGCTTCCCCGGTGACTGAGCAGTAAAGAATGTGTCTGCAATGCAGGAAACTAAAGAGACGAGGGTTCAGTCCCTGGGTCGGGAGATCCCCAGATGGAGGGCATGGCAACCCACTCCAGTGTTCTTGCTGGGAAATCCCATGGACAAAGGAACCTGGCGGGCTACAGTCCATGGGGTCATAAAGAGTCGGACATGGCAGAAGCGACTGAACATGCACATACAGTTTCCAAAAGCTCTTTTGCTTTCATGATTTCTCTTCTTTTGGCTTTTGCATGTCTTCTAGTTAGACAGGTTTAAAGAACCTCCAGCCTTTGGGCCAGTGTGTGACCTGCTTTGGTCTGATCCCTCCGAGGATTATGGCAATGAAAAGACCTTGGAACACTATACCCACAACACTGTCCGAGGGTGCTCTTATTTTTACAGGTAAGCTAATCCTCAGTTAAGATTAGATGGGGAAATAATGGAAACAGTGAGACACTTTATTTTGGGGGGCTCCAAAATCACTGCAGATGGTGACTGCAGCCATGAAATTAAAAGACACTTGTTCCCTTGGAAGAAAAGCTATGACCAACCTAGACAGCATATTAAAAAGCAGAGACATTACTTTGCCAACAAAGGTCCATGTAGTCAAAGCTATGATTTTTCCAGTAGTCATGTATGGATGTGAGATTTGGACTATAAAGAAAGCTGAGCACTGAAGAATTGATGCTTTTGAACTATGGTGTTGGAGAAGACTTGAGAGTCCCTTGGACTGCAAGGAGATCAAACCAGTCAATTCCAAAGGAAATCAGTCCTAAATATTCATTGGAAGGACTGATGTTGAAGCTGAAACTCCAATACTTTGGCCACCTATCAAAGAACTGACTCATTGGAAAAGCCTCTGATGCTGGGAAAGATTGAAGGCGGGAGGAGAAGGGGATGACAGAGGATGAGATGGTTGAATGTCATCACCGACTTGATGGATGAGAGTTTGAGCAGGCTCTGGGAGTTGGTGATGGACAGGGAAGCTTGGCGTGCTGCAGTCCATGGGATCACAAAGAGTTGCACAAGACTGAGTGAGTGAACTGAACTGAATCCTCAGAAAATTACTTAATATACTTTATGAAAATATTTTTAATTGCATATTTGGCATCTTGAATCTGTGTCATTCAGGGACATCTACTTAATTTTTTGCTTAATAAAAGGAAGAAAACGCTTTTCTTCCTTTGCTTGTTTTGTTTTTTATACTTTATTAAGTGTTATGCCCTAATAGGTGTAATATACCAAACACAATTGAACACACTATCTTGTAGTGCTTAAGTGTTGTTGTCTGACTCTACATGATCTAGATTATTTGTTCCCAAACATCGTATATTGGATTCTTGAAAAATAAAGATTTCTTGGCTCTTCTTTCAGAGATTCTGGTTCAGTAAGCCTGTGACAAGGGAGTCCTGTTATTTTTTAAAAAGCGCTCTAGCTTTTGAAACTGCTGGTATTGGCAAAGATATAAAAAGAACAGGACATTGTGAACTAAGCCCAGGACATTTCCTGGAAGTTGATTGTTGTCTTAAATCTCCCATGTGAGCTTTCACTGTGCTTTGCCACTCCAAACTAGGGAGGTTCAGGGAAGTTTGAAGCCTACTTTTTTTTTTAATTCCAATATTTTATTCCAATAAATAATATCTGTATTTAGTAACCTGGAAATCTCTGATAATTGTTAAGATAATGCATTCATTAAATGAAATCTACACACAAAAAGAAACCTCAGTTTTGCCATAGTTTTAACATTCTTCTAAGTAACTTTTTCATTCTATTCTGCCAACTTTAGCAGTGACTAATATGATGGAATCATTTAAATTTTTACTTCTCTTTACATTGCTTAAAATAAAGAACATAAAGCTTTTTATCTTTAGGAGAATATAAATTGGTACAGTTTCTATGACAGTCAGCTTGACAATATCTCTCAATTATAAATGGCCTTGGCCTTTATTCCAGAATTTCTACTTCTAAAATGTAATCCTTTGGCTATTATCATTCATGATCTTCGATCCTCATTATTCATGAATTCTGCTTTGCAAATCTGCCTGCTTGTTTTTATTTGTAACCCCAGAGTCAGTAGTCTCAGCAATTCCAGTCACTCACAGACATTCATGTGTACAGAGCAATGGAAAATTTGGGTCACCCGTTGCATGTTCCCACTGAGGTTGAAGGCACAGTTGCTCTGCCTTCTTATTTCAACTCTCACACTGTAAGCAAGTATTTTTTCCTGTGCTCTATTTAGTGAAACATTTCCCACATTTTTGTTGGTGTTTTGCTGTCTAAAATCACCCCAAGCATAGTACTGAAGTGTTGTCTGTTGTTCTTATGTGCCAGAAGGCTGTGGTGTGTTAGATAAGTTTCATTCTGGAATAAGTATGGCACTATTGGCCATGAGTCTCATGTTAATGAATCAACACTATATCTTAAATCAGATGTCTTTGCACAGAAACACAATAAAACAAGGTTATGTGTTGATTAGTTGGTGAAAATGTTGTGACCAGAGGCTCGCTGGACCCTAACCATGTATTTCCCCTAGGAGTAGTGGTTCAGTGTTCTGTCATTAAGTTTTGCAGCAACTTTATATAGAACATAGCTACTGCAAGTAATGGGAATCCACTGTACTTGAAAATGTGTAAAATGCATGTGCAAGGTTTTTGCTTCCTGCATTGTTTATGCTGAAGGATTTTAAACAACCTAAACATTTAATAGAAGACTAGTTAAATAAATGGTTGTACATCCCGACAAAGGAATATACCAGATGATGCAATGAGAATATTATTTTTTTTAATGAAGAAAAGAAAACAAATCCTTTATATGCTGATTGGAATAATCACTAGTATAAAGTGAAGAAGAAAAAAGAGACCTACAAAAAAGCTATGTGTACGATGGTAACATGATAACATTTCTTAAAGGGGGCTATGCATGTGTATGTGTATAGTTGCTTGAAATTGAGTAAAGTATCTCTGAAGGGGTCTCAAAGAAATCACGGACATTGGATGATTCCAGGGTAACTGGAAGATAGAGGTAGGCTGGAGGGAGATGTTTCACTGTAGAACTTTTTGTATCTTTCCATTTTATACCACATGAATAAATGTGCAACCTGTTTTAAAACTTATTGGACATAATAAGAAACAAAGACTAAACCTAAAGTAAATAATTAACACTTGGATAATTCTGGGATAATTTTGTATCCTCTGTTGGGATTTGCCATTCAGAAAGCACCTGTTCAGTTGTTAGTACCTACCACACACACATGGCGCACACACACTGCTGTGGTATTAATACTTTTTTAATATCAAGATACCAAGAAAAGTTTTGATGTTGTATTATTATTGTTATGAGTTTTATGGGTTAAAGAAAAAAATTAGAAGGTAGGGGAGCTCTCCTTCTGTCCCAGGTTGTCCGTTATGTACGTCCTTGATCTGGAATGAGGTGTATCAGTGACATGGGAAAACAAGAGTGATGATTGCTAAGCTATTAATAAAAGTTCAGTGGTAATGAAAACCTGTAAGTTTAAAACAGATTCATTTCATCTTAATTTTTCCCCTGCCTCCTATTAAAAGACAAGTGTCTTCATTCTGAATTTATGTTTTCTAATTTTCTTTTACAGTTACCCTGCAGTTTGTGAATTTCTGCAGAACAATAATTTGCTCTCAATAATCAGAGCCCATGAAGCCCAAGATGCCGGGTAAGTTATATCAAAACTGTACCAGGGCTTCCCTGGTAGTCCAGTGGCTAAGACTCCGTGCTTCCACTACAGGGGTTGTGGGGTCGATCCCTGGTTGGGGAAGTAAGATCCTGCTGACTGTGTGGCATGGCCAACAACAACAGCAATAATAAGCAAAACAAAACTCTGAACCCAGCAGCACTGCACAGTTGCTTCTTTTAATATCAAGACAGACGGGCTGCCATTTCTCTTCTAGGTATCGAATGTACAGGAAGAGCCAAATGACGGGCTTTCCATCGCTCATTACAATTTTCTCTGCACCCAATTACCTAGATGTCTATAACAATAAAGGTAAAGGAGACCAGCGATACTTGAGTTTGAATTTGTGAGTAAATGTGAGCTCTAGTTTAATCATATGTTATGTGCATAGGTAATTTTTAGAATATATTTGTAAATTTTAAATAAGAAAAAAAAGTCTTAATTGAAACAAAGGCCAAGAAACTTAGATTTAGGCTTCTGTTTAGTTTTCATCTCCTAAGGACTTGGGGACTCTCTGTGATTATAAGTAATGATTACAGTAGGTTTAATTGTACCATTGAATCAAAATATAAGAAGAAATACACTACTTCAGGTTGAAATTAAAACAGCATAAATTATTGGTTTTGGTGAATCTAATTTATTTATAACAGTCCCTCAATAAAATGTCACTATTTAGTGTTTTAATGTCTATTATTAAGCTGTTTTTGCTCTTGAAAAACGATGTAGTTAGAATGAATACGTACCAAAAAGTCAGAAAAATCTTCGTTTAGTCCAAGCCCTGCTCAAAACTAATAGTGTGATTTTAGGAAGTCGCATAGCTTTCTTAACCTCAGTTTCCCATTAAAAAAAAAAAGAGATTTGGATATACACTTGCCTTTTGATCCAGAAATTGTACTTTTAAGGCTTTCTTGTAGTCGTAGTCATTTTTTTAAAAATTTTAACTTTTATGATCCCTAGTTGATAAGTTTGTATCAGGACGATCTTCTACCTAAAAGCCTCTTCTGTAACATGCCTCTGTAACTGTTTTGTTGTTGATAAAGTATGACTATAAAATAATAGAACTTTTAAACAAACATGCCAGAACAAATATATCCAAGTGAGTATTGTCCCTTCAAAGTAGTTACCTTGGGAGCTTATACCCTTATTCCAACAATGCTGCCATTGTTCAAAACATTTTTGGAACTCCTCTTTTGGCATTGCCTTCAGAGTCTGCGACACATTCTTTTGATTATCCTCAGTGATGGGAAATCTTCGTCCTTTGAGGGTGGATTTGATTTTTGGAACAGCCAAAAGTCATTCGGAGTCAAGACTGAGGACCAAGGTGAGTGATCAAGCTAGATGATACCATTTGGGGTCAGGAACAAGGTATGATTATAAGGTAATGAGACTGATTTTCCTTGTGTTGCTTATAAAATGGCTCTGGAGGTAATTCCAAAAGAAGAGTTCCAAAAACATTTTGAGTAATGGCAGCATCTTTGGATTAAACATACGGTAAGGCAGCAAGGTACACTGATAAGAGCACTGAGAGCTAGGAGGCAAAAATCCTCGTCTAGTCCTGCTTCACTTTTAAATTCACAATTAATAAGATACTTAACTTCTCTGAGCCTCAGTTGATCTTAAATAACTGTCACATAGGCTTGTTGAAGATAAGTTGGAATAATCAAAATGAATATTAAAAGCATTGGTCAGACTATAAATTGCTACACTGCTGTAACATCCTACTGTTATTGTGCCTGGTGTGATTACATCAAAGGACCACACTCATCTGATATATAAGGTCTGGTGTGTTTGTCGTTGATGGTTTCTTAAGTCTCATTACTTTATAGTCATATCTTGTATATGCAGTTGGGGAGAGAAGTGTAAAAGAGGTCCATGGTATACTTATTTCCTCTATTTCAAAGTCAACTATGAAATGGCACATCTCATTTCAGTCTGATTTGGATCAGTTATCTCTGGATGTCCTTAGTGACATGCTGTCCATTTTTAAAAGGCATTTCTTTGACTTAAATTCTCTTCCAGTCTTATATTTTTGCTTTCCTTCTCATCATTCTTTTCTGAGTCTTGGCTCTCCTTCAATACTCTGCTTTTCCCTAAGTCCATTCTTTATTTCCCTTTTTCTAATAGAAACTTAGTTTTTGTTTTTGTTTCCTCCCTTCTGAATGGTATGTGCCACTCATGTTGTCAGACTTCCTCAAGGACAGTCTGTCCCTCACCCTCCTATCTGTGATGAAGACTTTCCCTTCTTACTCCCTTTATTAACCTTGCTATTAAAGTGTCTATTGATTGTCTGGTGGATTTATCAGTGTGCTAAGCTAAAACATGTCATCTAAATCAGCAATCACTTTACTAGCTTAACTAACTGCCAGCTTGTTCTTTGCCTCATTCTAATCTGGTCTTGTTTTGATCATTCCATTAGTAAACTATTTTAGAGTCGCAGTTGAATCTGAGTTTTTTGTCGGCCTTGACTTATCCTTTACCTTGCAACAATCTTGTTTTCCTTGGTCATTTCTTAACCTTTTAGGGGGGATGGGGGAGGAAGAAAATGTGGCATCTAAAATAATCTCTAGTGATGCTTAATTATTCCTCTTGAAGAAGATGACTCTGTCCCCCTTTCCATCTTTTTCTGTTGCTTTTCTTTCTTGCATATTCTTTAAACTTACTGGTATGAACAGACATTTTTTATCAATAGTTCTACTGGTTACGTGAAAGACCCCTAAGTCATGATTTTTAAAGATCTCTATTTCTATTTTTGTGTCCACCTTCCATCTCTTTTTCTTGTGTAGATTGAGGGAATTGTTGAATATTTATATACTCATCTAACTTAAAATACATATACATGAAAATAATGGGACATGTACATTGTACCAGTATTAGAAGCTTCTTAAAAGCTGAAAATCCTGTTTTCATGTATTTACTTAATAATCTGTGGTAAACATTTTAAATATTCAGTGACTTAGAAATTTGAGAATACTAGGCTATCTATAATAAGCAAAGAGACAGGAATCAGGAGATGACTTACACCTGTCATTTCCAGTGAACTATTGTACCCTATTCTATTTATGATCATAGTAAGAATAATTTAAGAGAATAAGGCAAACCACATTGCTTTGCTGGTGATGCAAACTAAGGGATTGGATTTTTAAAAAATTTTAAGTATAAAGAAAATCAGTTTGGTACCAAAGTGTGTATGTGCGCAATATATGTATATGAACTGGTTAATATTAAACATTTAAAGTGTGAGCAATATACTGACTGTGTATAGGAGAGATGGGCAATTTTTTATTCACATATTGTATGGAGAAGTGATTTAATCTACTTTGAACCTTGTTAAATTGCTCCAAGTTTACCATCTATCTGTATTCCCTACTATGAATTAATAACTGCTGTTATAAACTCCTAGAGAGTTTATAAAATCTTTGGCCCTGGCTAATGACTAGGAAAACAGGCTGTGTTCATTTAATGAGAAATGTTTGCCCTCAAAGGAAAGTTGTAATTGTAACCATTTGGCCTACAAAGGGAAATCATGATGAAATTTTTCTCATGTGGAATCTGAGATTTCTATAGATAGTTACCATGCAAGACCTTTGAAGTCTCAGAGCTGAAGTTTCTTTTGTACTTTTATTATATGAGCTCTTCAGGTAACTTTGTTCCTTGGGATAATTCTTAGAAGAATGAACTGTGTACAACATGCTGTAAGATTTTCCATGTGTCCTAAATTTATAAATGGAAAGTCAGTTCCTGAAATCTGGGTAGTAGGTACACAGCTGTATCCAGTATACCATTTACCATGTCCTGTTCCTCTGTGCCAGATATTTCTCTTCTTTTTCTGTTTTAGCTGCTGTGTTAAAATATGAAAACAACGTCATGAATATCAGGCAGTTTAACTGTTCTCCACACCCCTACTGGCTTCCAAACTTTATGGATGTTTTCACGTGGTCTTTGCCTTTTGTCGGGGAAAAAGGTAAGAGAACTAAGACAGAGGGACCACCAGTTATCCTAACTAGTGACACCCTCCTACTTGCCTGCATTCCCTGATGGTTCAGAAGTGTTTTTCTTAAAGTTATCAGAAGGGTTTTCTGTTTTCACTGTTCTCTACAAAGACTTTTAAGTGGCGCTTAATTGGATTTTAAATTATAATTCTAGTTGATGATGATTTTCTTATTCTAAGTATCAATTTAAAATAGCTGTCCTTGTATGATCAAGATGTTAGAATAACATAAGTAACGGTAAAATAACCTTTCCTTCAGTGATAAAGAGATTTAAATGGGAAGATTTATCCTTAGAATTCTATTTGTGCATCTGTACAAATAAGCTTCTCAGGTGGCACAATGGTTAAGAATCCTCCTGCCAATGCAGGAGATGCAGGTTTGATCCCTGGGTCGGGAAGATCCCTGGAGCAGGAAATGGCAACCCGCTCCAGTATTCCTACCTGGAAAATTCCATGGACAGAGGCATTTGGAGGGCTACAGTCCATGGAGTCATAAAGAGTCGGACAAGAGTGACTGAGCACCAGCAGATGAGCTATGCAGATATATAAGCCTGTCGTACATAGGCCTGGTGGCTTACTTTCTTTGTAAAATGGGAGGAAATCTTCTCCTGTGTGTATCAGTGTAGAAAAGGTTCTGGCAGCAGTCTAAAATGAAATCAAGTTGTTAAGCATTAGAATCTTCAAAGACTGTACTTTAACTGGAACAAGTAATCTCCCCCAAATCTGTATAAACTTGAAGGTCTGCATTTAATGCTGCTCCTTAAGCCACTCTGAATAGCAAAACAATCAATCATTTTTATCTGTGTTTATTTAATATATATATATTTATTTATATATCCACATCCTTTTAGAGAAAGTGCCTTATTAATTATACAAATTTTGGACTATTTTGTCTTATCATCTAGTTACAGAGATGCTGGTTAACATTCTCAACATATGCTCTGATGATGAATTGATTTCTGATGATGAACTTGAAGGTAAACTTGCCTTTTCCTTCTCTGAACTAGAAATGAAGAACTTTTGGTTTGGGTTTTAGTTTGTTTTGGAGAATTTTTCTTTGCCTTATTAAAAAATAATTATGTTTGTTGTAGAAAAGTAAAATTCGAAAAATACAGGAAGCCATAAATAAGGGGAAAAAGTCACCAGCAATCCTGCCATCTCATAGATACCCACTGTTAACATCGTGATATAAATACTGTTATTAGCATCTTTTTTCTCCTCTTTTTTTCTTTTTAACAAAAATAAAGTCATGTGATAGCATCACATACATTTACTGGTATTTTTGTAGACTAATTTTCAATGGCTACATAGTTGTCCATGTTGATTGTTCTTTGTTATAACCAATCCTCTGCTGATGGATTTTGAATTTTTTCCAACTTTTTTCTTTTAAAACTTCACAGTTTTGAAAATTTTTATAGATAAATCCTTGCATATTCTGTCCAACAATCAACATTTCTTATATGCCTTATATGCTCCTAGAACTGTATAGTTCCTTGCTCTCGATAAGCTTGTATTCTTGTGGTGGGAAAGACAAACAATAAAGTCAAATGTTGACATGTGGTATGAAAGAAAGAAAAGTACTATTAGGAAATGAAAAATAATACTTTCTTGATTATTTCCATAGGATAGATTTCTAGGAATTGAAAATCTGTGTCAGTTAGCACTTACAATTTTATTTAGACGCAGATAACCTGGAAGGGCTGTAACAGCTTACATTTTGCGTGTGCAGCACATAGCTCACAGTGCTCTCGTACATGCTGCTTATTTTAATTTTTATAGTCTGGTGTTTTTTTAATTTAAAATTTTATTTTTATGATGACTAATGAGCGTTTTTTCTTGTGCTTACTGACCTCTTTTAGTTCTTTTTTTCTTTTTTGTGAGTTGTCAATTCATGCATTTCCCCCACTTCTGTACTGTTATGTGCTTGTTTGTTTTTCTTATTCGCCTGAGAGATTTTTATATAGTTATATTTTGTTTATGTAGCCAAGTTGTTTTTTTTTTCCCCCTAGTAATTTGTGGGAGGTTTGATTTTAAAGATAGATCCTAACTCACCTGAGAACGCAGGAGATTCTGAAAAGATGGTGGCGCCTTAGCATAAACCTCTGACTGCCTCATTCTCTCCAAGCTTATACTAAGGTGATTCACTCAGCTGTTAGCATGAAGTATCCTTGTTGTGAAGAAAGCCCAGCTTACTTTGAGAATATAGACGAAAGTCCTGCACATACTTATGCTTCAGATTCCATGTTGAAGGTGCAGAGCAGATGGAGCATAACTATGTTTACCTTTATGAATGGGATAGGAGATCACTGCAGGGAACCAGTTCTTGTGAAAATAGTGCAGCCAAGTGAAAATTAAAACAAAGAATTCAAGTTAGGAAAGGATGAAATATGTAAGAAATAGATCTAGTAAATTTTGTATTTTAATCTAAGTGAAAATTATTGTGAACTCTCTTGTATGTATTAACAGTATTATATGTATCCTTGATTATTGTAAGAATAAGATTCCTAAATTATACCAAAAATTATATATGGGAATATTTATCAAAGTATCATATATAGTAGCAAAAGATTCAAACATCACAGTATCCCTCAGTGGAGAGCTGGGTAAGTCAATTATGATATATCCATATGGTAGATTCTCAACATGGAGTTAGATTATTTCCTTGCGGTAAGCCTCCTTTCCTTCCCACTTCTCTTCTAGTTAGTTCCTATTCAACTTATTGCCACTTTGTCATGGAAGGTATTTCTGATCTCTCAGACTAGACCCAACACACTCTTCACGTGTTCTCATATCAATGGTGCTAACTTCTTAGCATTTGATAGAGTTACAATTTTGCATTTATTTATACTGTTAATATATGTGTATTATTACAAGTCACTCAACAGGGACTTGAGTGATGAGGACAAAATTAGTTTTTGCTTACCATTATCACCTCAAAACCAAGTAGAGTAGGTAAATGAACATAGTAGGTAAATATTTGTTGAGTTAGATTGAATGGTATGAAGTACAGCCATTAAAAAGTGAAAAAATGAAGTAGAGCTATTGTTGCTGATATGGAAAGTGTGTTAGATATTAAGTACAAAAGTAAATGTATAGAATCTTCTCATTTCCTTTTTTTTAAACAAGGCATGTGGCTATAAACTGATACAGGCTTAAAAAATTTTTTTTTCTGAAGGGAAATGAAGAATAACCTTTTAGGGTAAGCTGGTGAATTGAGCATACTTCTAAATCCATTCCTTCCTAAAACCACACTAAAACTACAATTTTGGTTTTATCCAAGTGATATAAAAGCTAAGGATTTTTGCTTTAATAATGCCAGACAGTTCAAACCAAGCCTGACTCTTAAGTAGAAAAGCTAGACAAAATATTTTAAAAAGTTGCTTCAGAGGCATTCAGAAAGCTAAGAAAGTGAAAAAGAATTACCAAGTAGAGATCTGGGGAAAAGCATACATCCAGAGAAGTAAGACATTTGGTCACATTTGGGGCTAATTTTCTCCTAAACACATTCATGAATTTCAAAAGAGGGGGCTAAGAGATTGACCAGCCCTCTTGAAAGAAGCTAAGAAAGTTGGGAGTTCATGACTTGTCAAAAATGGATAGAGTGGGTAAGCTTCTGCTCATTGATTTTGGGCCCCTAAAGCTTGTATCTGTGTAAGAGTAAGGGTGAACTAGAAGTATAATTCCCTGAAAGGGACTATCCTCAATCATTTCAGTCTCTGAAATTTAAATAAGGTAGTCTCAAGCATCTAGCAAAAGCAAACCTTTTCAGACTAAGATAGCATTATATAGAACCTTAAACTGCTGCAGTTTTTCAAATATAATACATGGCTCACAACCAAAAATAAGTAGATTCATGAGAAGACATAACAGTACAAACGAAAATGAGCAGAAAGAGTGAGAAATAAAAACAGACCCCTACGTTCTTCAGATGTTATCAGACCAAGCTTTAAAACAACTATGCTAAAAAATTAAACAACGCTGTGTTCAAGAATGTAAAAGACTAAATTAAAAATTTTGGCAGAGAACTGTGAATTATAAAAATGGAATGTAGCAGAGCTGATAAAGCACCAAAAGAAAATTCTAAGAATGAAAAATAAAAAAAACTTAACAGATGAATTAATAGAAGACTCAATAAAGCTAAACAGAGAATAAATGAACTAGAATATAGGTCAGAAGGAACAACCTAGAATACATCACAGAGAGAAAGAATAAAATACTCAGAAAAAGTATGAGAGACATGGAAGACACAGTGAACAGGTATCAACTGTGTGTTTGGAATCAGTCCTAGAGAAGAGAGAGAGAGGATGGGGTACAACCAGTATTTGAAGAGATAATGGATAAAAGCTTTTAATACTGATTAGTTAAGCCGCAGATTGAAGAATCGCCAAAACCAAAGCAGAATAAATACAAAGAAAATAATATCTAAGTACATCACAGTAAAAGTGCTTCAGATGAAAGACAAGGAAAAAAAATCTTAACTGGACCAGGCTAAAGAAAAGATTACTTTCAAAAGAGAACAGTTAAACTGTCCATATATTCTTAATGGAAACAATGGAAGGAGGAAACCATGGACTAACATTTTTCAAAGCACTGAAAGATGATAATTGGTACACCTAGAATTCTATACCTAGCAGAAATATCCTTTAAAAATGAAGAAATAAGCACTTTTCAGGTATTCCTCCCTGTAAAAGCTACACTAAAAGAAATACCAGGAGACCCACACTAAGAATATTACTCGAACAGAAGGAAAATACCAGATGGAAGCTTGGAGAGTCAGGAAGAAATAACGAGAATAGTAGACAATACGTAGGTAAATAAAATGAATGTAGACCTTATTAAATAATAATAATGTTTTACTGAATTTAAATGACAATTAAAAGATATGACAATAGTAGTTGGCAGTGGGATAAAGTGTGTGAGGACTTTATATTATCTGGGGAAGGTGGGGGGAAGTACCTGTTAACATTGTATTTTGATAAGTAAGAGATGCATGGTGTAATATGCAGAGTAATTTTCAAGAAGAGAGAGGTTTTTTTTTAAGTGTGTAATCTTTAAATTATAGGGAAAGAAATGACTATAATAAAAAAACAGTCTAGATGGCAAGAAAGGAGGGAAGGTACGTATAATACTATGGCAAATGGGATAAATAAATGATGATAAATATGCCAGCAACTTCATTACATGTAAATAGATGAAAGATAGTCAGGTAAGATTAAACAAAGGAAAAAAATACTGTATGATGTTTTATAAGAGAGATAAAGCATAAAGACACAGAAAATTTGAAAGTAAAAGAAGAATATATTACTACTTTTATAAAAGAAGTAAAGAAAAGAAAGTAAAAGAATAATATTATATTACTACTAACCAAAGAAAAGCTGTTGTAGATAGATTAATATTACATGAAATAGGGACTTCCCTAGTAGTTGAGTGGCTAAGACTCTGTGCTTCTAGTTCAGGGTGCCTGGGTTTGATCCCTGGCCAGGGAACTAGGTCTCACATGCTACAGTTAAGAGTTCTCATGCTGTAAAAAAGATCATTGATCCCATGTGCTGCAACTAAGACCCAGCACAGCCAAATAAATAAATAAAAATAAATACTGAAAAATTACATGAAATAAACTCCAAAACAAAAAGATGAAAAATTTTTGTTTGTGTGAATTAGTGAAATGGCTTCATAATATATAAAGCCAAGATTAACCAAAGTACAATAAGAAATAGAAATGTCCACAGTGATAGAGAATTTAACAAATATTTTTCAGGGATTGGCAGAATAAGCAGACAAACAAAACTAAGAACGTTGTAGAAAATTAGAATGCAAATAATAAACTTGACCTACTGACTCAGTGGAGATGAATTTGAGCAAACTCTGGGAGCTAGTGCAGGACAGGGAGGCCTGGTGTGCTGTAGTTCATGGGGTCGCAAAGAGTTGGACACAACTTAGTGACATGAAATAGGGAAGTCCCTATTTCATGTAATATTAACACTCGACATAGAAAGAGAAAGCATCTAACATACCGACTATACCTTCTTTTCAAACACACATGAATACTTACAAAACTTGACCTTTACAAGAAATGTTCTGGGTTAAGAGCAAGTTTCACATGCAAAGCATTAAAATCACAGTGACTATATTTTGACAATATGCAGAAAAGATATGCTGCTGCTAAGTCACTTCAGTTGTGTCCAACTGTGCGACCCCATAGACAGCAGCCCACCAGGCTCCCCTGTCCCTGGGATTCTCCAGGCAAGAACACTGGAGCGGGTTGCCATTTCCTTCTCCAATTCATAAAAAGTGAAAGTGAAGTCGCTCAGTCGTGTCCGACTCTTAGTGACCCCATGGACTGCAGCCCACTAGGCTCCTCCGTCCACAGGATTTTCCAGACAAGAGTACTGGAGTGGCATGCCATTGCCTTTTCTGACAGATACGATATAAACCAATACAAAAAGATAACTAGAACACCACCATATTTTAGGAGATTTTAAAATATACTTAATAATCCAGCGGTCAAATAATAAATCAATTAAAATTTGAAAATAATTTGAACAGAAAATGAAAAGCAGTATACATTGAAACTTGAGGGCAGGCAGTGCACCAGACAGGTGTGGGTCTGGCATTGGAACCAGAATTTTAGTAGATGTTCGCTGGTTGACACCAGAGGAGAGGAACTGAGTTATACTTGACCTTAAAGCAGCTGGATGGTCAGAATTAAGTGAGAGAGATGCCATCAACAAGGAGTTCTCTTTCAGAAATTTTAATCAGGCATCTGGTTTTATGTCTCAAGTTACCTGCAAGCAGAGAAGATGAATCATTACCTAGAATGGTTCAATATGTACAAGGTCCAAGTGCCTCTCACTTCACGTATCTGTGGGAGACTGACCAAAAGGGATGTGAAACTGGCTAATTTTGTTGAAAAAGCAACTGTTTCTGTGTGATTCCTTCCAAAATGCATGTAAAGTTTTATACACATATTAGCTGCAGTGTATTTTGAAGACAATTTACATGAACAAATTAAATTATAAATTTAGTTGACCTTTATATCACATTTTGTAAAATGAGTGCTTAAATACAGAATGATTTAAATTGAACAAAAATAAACAATAATGCTTGAGAGATGCATCTAACATCATACTTAGAGGAAAACTTACAGCCTCAAATGTATATGTTGGAAAAGAAGAAAGGTGAAAAATCAAAATCTGTCTCAAGAAGTTAAGAGAAAAAGGGGATAGCACATTAAACCTAAAGGGAGCAGGTGGAATGAAATAAAGAAGTTAAGAAAAGCATAAGAAAACAAAATGAAATACAGTATAGGGAATTTCCTGATGGTCCAGTGGTTAGAACTCTGTGCTTTCACTGCTGAGGACCTGGGTTCAATCCCTGGTCGGGAAAGTAAGATGCCACAAGCTATGCAGTGCACCCCTCAAAAACTAACTAAATAAATAAAATATAGGATAGAGGAGCAGTAAAACCAGAATGTGCTCATTTCAATCAAATTGACAAATCCCTGATAAAAAAGACAAACATAACTGATGACAGAACTGAAGAAGAAGACAACATTCATTACCAATCCTATAGACATTAAGAAAATAACAAGAATAAGTTTATACCAGTAAAATTTAAAACTTAGACAAAATAGATTTCTAGAAAAATGTAACTTACTCAAATAACATGTTTGAAGATTTAGCATTCAGAATTCATTCAGGGTATACTAATGTAAGATATTAATAATAGTGGAAACTAGGAGAGGGTATATGGAAATTATCTATGCTATCTTAACATTTCTATACATCTAAAACTATTGAAAAGTAAAAAATATATATATGAAAAAATCAATCAACAGGGACTTCTCTGGCAGTTGAGTGGTTAAGACTCCATGCTCACAATGCGGGAAGCACAAGTTTGATCCCTGGTTGGAAAACTAAGATCCTGAATGCTGCAGGCATGGCCAAAAAAAATTTTTTTAATCAATCAGTTAATGTAATTCACTGCATTAAGGGAAAAAATGGAGAAAAATCATTACCTCTCTAGGTGTAGAAATGGCATTGGATAAGATTCATCCTTCATTTACAATAGATCTCTTAAACTAGGTTTAGAAAGGAGTTTTTTAATCTGACAAATTTATCTGTGAAAACCTATAACAAATATCATATGTGAAATATTGAAAGCTTTCCTTAGTGGTTGGGAATAGACAAGGATGCCAGCTATCAAAACCTCTTTATAATATCTTATTAGAAGTTGTAGCCAGTACAGTAAGGCAATAGAAAGAAATACAAGGTATAAAGATTGAGGAGGAAGAAACAAAATGATCATTATTTATAGATCGTGATTTATAGATTTATAGATTGTTATTTATATGATTATATATAGAGGCAATTTAAAAGTTTATAGATTATTTATTAGAATCAATAAACAGATGTAGCAGAGCTGCTGGATACAAAGTCAGAAAGCAAAAATCACTGTATTTCTATTTGCCAGCAAGAAACAAAATGAACTTTTTAAAAAGATACCATTGACAATATCATTCCTAGCAATAAATCTAACAAATGATGTGTAATACCTCTAAGCAACAAACTAAACCATTATTAGAGAAATTAAAGGACATCTAAATAAATAGAAAGAAATACCATGTCCATAGATTATTGGAAGACTCAATGTTATAAAGGTATGTTATTCTCAGATTGATCTGCAGATTCAATACAAAGTCAAATATTAACCATTTGACCCTAAAATTTATATGGAACTTCTAAGGGTAGTTTCTGAAATTCATACGGAAATATCTAAATCAAAGAAGAAAGTAACTGGAATTATTAGCTCAAGGACAGAGGAGCAGTGAAACAAAACAGATCCACGTATATACAGACACTTGATTTACACTAGAGGTATCTCTGTAGAGTAATAGGAAAATGATGATATTGGTATGGTTTGAGAAAAAAATTAAACCTAACTAACCCCTATTGTATTCTAAATCCAAGAATAAATTCCCAGATGGACTAACACATTCAAATATGATAGAACAATAAAGCTTCTAATATGTATTACATAGAATGCATTCATGACCTTGAAGTAGAGGAAAATTTCTTAAACAATACACCAAAAAACACTGGCAATATAGGAAATTATTGGACTGCATTAAAAATTAGAACTTGTGTTTATCAGAAGACTAAGTGTGTAAAGCGGAGAAGGCAATGGCACCCCACTCCAGTACTCTTGCCTGGAAAATCCCATGGATGGAGGAGCCTGGTAGGCTGCAGTCCATGGGGTTGCTAAGAGTCGGACACAACTGAGCGACTTCACTTTCACTTTTCACTTTCCTGCATTGGAGAAGGAAATGGCAACCCACTCCAGTGTTCTTGCCTGGAGAATCCCAGGAATGGGGAAGCCTGATAGGCTCCCATCTATGGGGTCGCACAGAGTCGGACATGACTGAAGCGACTTAGCAGCAGCAGCAGCAAGTGTGTAAAGACAGCTACAGGGACTTCCCTGGTGGCCCAGTGGCTCTAGAACTCTGCACTCCCAGTGCCTGGGGGCCCGGCTTCTGTCCCTGGTCAGGGAACTTGATCCCACATGCTGCAACTAAGGAGTTCACATGCCCAACTAAGGATCCCACATACTTCAGTGAAGATAGAAAGCACAAATAAGACCTTTGGAGCAGCCAGATAAATAAATGTTTAAAAAAAAAAGACAAGCTACAGAATGGGGGAGGGTATTTGCTACACAACCAACAAACAGTTCACTTGCAGAGTATATAAAAAACTACAGATCAGTGAGGTGAGACTTGAATGAGCACTTCATAAAAGAGGATATCCAAATGGCCAATAAAAATAGGAAAAGTTATTCAGCCACAGTAGTCATTTTGAAAGTGCAGATTAAAACCACAATGGGTGATTCTGCATACCTACCAAAGTGGCTAAAGTTAAACATGAGTAACACCAAATGTTGACCAGAACGTATAGCAACAGGGATGCTCATACACTAAGTATAAATTGGTACATCCACTTTAGTAGATAATGCCAAACCATTATCCAGAGTTGAACATATATATACCTTATATCTGAGCAGTCTAACTGTAGGAGTGTACTTAGCAGAAATATGTGCAGCTGAGAAAAATACACCAGAATATTCATAGCAGCCGAGTTAGCCAAAAATTGGAATCAACCCAGATGACCACTGACAGTGAAAAGGATAAATAGATTGTGACATATTCTTATAGTGGAATTGTATACAATAATGACAGTGAACTACAGGAACAGAGGGAACATGGATGAATCTTAAAAACATAATGTTGAACAAGAGAAGCCGGACACAAAAATGCATTATTTGATTGTTCCAACGACATACATTAAAAATAAAATTAAAACTAGTGCTTGTGAATACATGCTTAAATGGTAAAACTATAAAGAAAGAGCAAGAAAGTGATTCCAATAGAAGTCAAGAGAACAGTTTTCTTTGGGAAGAGGGGGACTCTTAATTATTAGGAGGGGCCCAAGTAGGGGGAAATCTGTGGTGCTGACAAGGCTCTATTTATTGTCCTGGCTGGTTATTTGGCCATTTGTGTTTTAGTAAAAAGCACTGAGTCTGTCTTTGTTTTATGTACTTTTCTATATGTTTATCATACTTCACAATAGAGGTTTTTTTTTTACCAAAGTTATAAGCCTACAAAAATGTAGAGATTTTTGTAGGAATTTTGGAAGCCAGGAAACAAACGAATTAGTATTACTAACTTGGCTGATTCAAGAAAGCTGAAGCCTGGCTTAGTAATGGAGAATGCTGAGTTCAGCACAGAATTCTCAAAAAGCAGAGGAATTGCTAGACTGTGCCAGTTGTTAGAACTGGGGCCTATTGAGAAGAGGGAGATGGCCTCTAGCTAAAATAAGTAGAGCAGGTAAGAGATATTTGAAAGGCAGTTAAAGTCCTAGCTGTCTTTTCTCCCAAGACCAGAGGCTAATATCCAAAAAAGTAAACCAAAGAATTTCTGGACAGGGATACAGTTGAGGGCATCGATAACTTTGCCAAAAATGGGTAAATTAAGTGATCGCATGCATTCTCAGTGGGCTTCCTTGGTGGTTCAAAGAATCTGCCTGCAATGCAGGAGAGCCGGATTCAATCTCTGGGTCAGAAAGATTCCCCTGGAGAGGGAAATGGCTATACCCACTCCAGTATTCTTGCCTGGGATATCCCATGGACAGAGGCACCTGGCAGGCCACAGTCCATTGGGTCACCAAGAGTCACACACAGCTGAACAGCTAACACACACACAGGCACATGTGCCCACGTTTTCAGTACTGATACAGAAAATACCCTAAAAAAAGACACACCCCGATCACTCTGTGTACAGAAAGCTGCAAGACAGCAGTCAACCACCAACCAGTTCAGAAAGCTTTCCAGTCCGTCATTCTTAACAATGAGCAAACACCAAGGATTATGGGACTTCTCTGTAGAGTCTCTGAGACAACAGCATAAAACAGCCTAAGTGGATGAACTTGAGATTCTAAAGATATAAAATTTAAACATGGAAAAACTATAGTATCTCCAGAAGGAGGTGAGAAGATAATTGTGTCCATCATACAAAAACATGATGCTCCATTTAGAGATGCACCTGCTGTTCATTCTGTCCTTTGTTCATTGTTTTCAGCATTATTTGTTACACAAATAATATCTTTTTTCCTTGTCTGATTTTATCTTCATGATCTGTGGGGATAGAATATGTTGGAAAATAAGAGATGTGAATTCATTTAAAACTTTGAAGACTCCATGCAAGAAGTCTGTAATTTAATATTCTATCATGATACCAAGGATGTCTCTTCTGAGCTGATAAAGATAATAGCCTGCTTCTCTCATTGCATTTCACTTTGATTTTTTTTTTCTCTCTCTTCCATGCAAACTTAAATTTCTCTTCCCATATTTCTATTTCCATCTCCTTGTTTCTTGGTGTCTCTTCTCCCTGAAGATCACTACATTTCAAGCTTTCAGAAAGGTATCTGAACAGAATGTGCTACGAGCTTAATACTCGCTGTCTGTCTCATCACAGTCTATTAATTAGACTTTTTTAGTTATAGTTGAATAATTTCAGACAGGCCCTCCATCCTCCCTTTCTGTTTTAATGTTTACGTTTTCTCTGGCCCCTGCTGTGTGATCCTGCAGGATTTTGAGAGCTGGGTGGGTGAGGAAGGAGAGGCCACGTTTCTTAGTTTCTGACTTTTGAATGCGGCCACCTGATGCATGCCTGGACATTGACTTCTGGTGTGTGAGCTGTTTCCTAAATCTGGTATGAGAAAAGGCCACAGTCTTCTGTTAACTTTTTTGATGTTTTATAAAATACCTTACCCGTCATCCTCATTTGTACTGCACAGCTGTCTGTGGTTGGAAATAACTCACCAGTGTGTACGTGAGGATGATAGAATGAAAGCAGCTCCTGCTCAGTTCAGGAGAGCCAGCTATGTGCTGTGTTTCCACGTAGAAGACAAGTGCTTAAGTCATCCCTTGCCATTTGGCCGACCAAGCCCTGCATCGTAAGGTGGCCCACAGCATTCTCAAGAGATGTTTTTGCTGTAGTAGCAACTGTCTTTGTTTGTATGTATTTCCTTCTTCACTATGTTCTACCTTTCAGAAGCACCAGTAAGTTCCTACCTTCATAAATCTGCTCACTCTGTCCTTCTTGTGGCCCCTCCATTTTTTTACTTCATCTTTATTTTTTTCCCCTGCTCCTTAAAACTTCCTGGGTTTTTTGTTTGTTTAGACAAACTTTGGCCTTGATTTCTTTGTTTAAAACCATTTCTTTAACTTAGAAAGGCACTTCATCCTGCATTTTTTTAAACCTGTTAGCATATTCCTTTAACTCACATATTGTTTGTATTCTCTAAGGAGGCACTACAGTTCGCAAGGAGATCATCAAGAATAAAATCAGAGCTATTGGGAAGATGGCACGGGTCTTTTCAATTCTTCGGTAAGGAAAAGCCTTGTCATTATGGTGTGCAATAAAAATGTTTTGAGAGTGATTTAGAAGTTGATTTCAGATCGGTAGTTTTAGAATTGGAGTGTGGTATCAAAACTGTGGGTCTTTGGGTTGAATGCAGATTGAATCAGTCCTACATATTAAAGTGACTAGAAATAATTCTGGCAAACATTTATTTGGTGTGAGCTTAGATACAGTGCAGTGAATGTTAGTGATTTAATGTGGATTCTGGAGCTCAGTGGCCTCTGTTCACATCCTGGCCCTATATCTTCTCAGCCATGTGATCTTGTGCCTCATTTTCTTGGCCTGTAAAAGATAATAGCAGGATCTGCCTTTTAAGGTTATTTGGAGGATTAAATAGGGTAATATATGGAAAACATTAGATCAGCACCTGACTATTAAGTGGCTCTAATTTAAAAGCAGGGCCTGGCTAATTGCTTAAAGTTGGAATATTTACAGAAAACATCCCTTTTGGGGGTCAGGGAAGAGGTAGAAGAAGGAGTATCTATCCTCCATCTTTGTGCATCTTTTCTTGTCTTCTTTCACGTATCTTTGTAGATACTAAGTGGTAGACACCCTGCATGGCATTAACCTGGGGCTTTGATCTTCTCTTGCAGGGAAGAGAGTGAGAGCGTGCTAACTCTCAAGGGCCTGACTCCTACAGGGACACTGCCTTTGGGTGTCCTCTCAGGAGGAAAGCAGACTATTGAGACAGGTAAGTATGAGCAATACTTCTTTCATGGAATGTGTGCTCTTATTATCCAGCATTCAGTGTCAAATTGGAAATTAAGGCTTCTTTCAAATTAATGGCACTGAAGCAATTGAATATTCATCTCTGGAGGGGAGAAAATGGATTGCTCCTTCTCACCATATGTAAAAACTAAATCAAAATGAATTATAATTTAAGTGTAAAAGATAAAAAAAATAAACTTCCCAGAAAAAAACATGCAAAGTAAGCACTGAGGAAGATAAAATTTTAAATATGACACAAAAAGCACTAAAATTAAAAGAAAAAAATAATTAATGGGTTTCATTAAGATTAAGAATGTCTATTCACAGAAATTCATGACTAAAAAAGGGAAAAGACAAACTTTAAACTGGGATATTTTTGTAGTACATATGTCTAACAAAGAACTTACATTCAGAGTCTATAAAGAACTGCAACTCCATAAGAAAAATACAAACAACTAATTTTTTTTAATGGTCAAAAAATTTTAACAGTACTTCACAAAAGAGAGTATCAAAATGGCCAAAAAGCATATGAAAATTTGATGCTTAAAAATGGATATAAAACCATGGTGAGATACCACTACACATCCTCTAGAATGGCTAAAATTTAAAAGTGTGACAGTATCAAGTGTTGGTGAGTTTGTGGAAAACAAGATATATTGCCAGTGCATTTGCAGATTGGTTCAGCCACTTCAGAAAATTGCTGGGCAGTAAATCAAAACATTTGTCTACCCTATAACCAGGCAATAAAAATAACGTTATGAATCTATGCAAAAACATTATGAATAAATGCAAAAAATATTCCACTTAATATTTATACAGTGGAGTATTACTCAACAATAAAGGTAACATCATGAATATATAAAAAAAACAGCACTATGAATATATGGTTGAATTTCATAGATACCATGTTTAACTAAATACACTAGATACAAAAGAGCACAGACTATTTGATTTGTATGATGTTCAGGAGCAGGCAGATGAACACTTCTGGGTGGGACCAAAGTGAGGGTGTGGGGCAGGGACTGGCAGCTCTGGCTACAACCATGATGAACACAGCCTCATGATGCCTTCATCGTGAGGAACGTGTTCCTGGGGCTTCGTCAGCTTCCTGGAGCCCTGGTTCATCCCTGAGGGTCCCGACTAGGGAGTTATCATCCCCTTGTTGATGACCGGGTCACTTAGCTGTTGTCTTTAGTCATGAAGAGATACAAAATCACCTCAATACCCTGACCACCTCCCTTGATGCGCCTGCTTTGGCCATCCACTGCCTTAAATACTCACAGCACATTGGAACGTCTTACTGTACAGTGCAGTACCTGACCACCTCCCTTGATGCGCCTGCTTTGGCCATCCACTGCCTTAAATACTCACAGCACATTGGAACGTCTTACTCTACAGTGCAGTACCTGACCACCTCCCTTGATGCGCCTGCTTTGGCCATCCACTGCCTTAAATACTCACAGCACATTGGAACGTCTTACTCTACAGTGCAGTACCTGACCACCTCCCTTGATGCGCCTGCTTTGGCCATCCACTGCCTTAAATACTCACAGCACATTGGAACGTCTTACTCTACAGTGCAGTGCTATTTTCCCTGTCACTTTTTTCACCTTTTGATGAATTGTATACCTACCTAATGTAAACTGTACAAACTCCATAAAATGTTTGTGTGCTCTGCTGGGATAGAAAGACACTGATGCTGGGAAAGATTGAAGGCAGGAGGAGAAGGGGATGACAGAGGATGAGATGGTTGGATGGCATCACCGACTCAGTGGACATGAGTTTGAGCAAGCTCCAGGAGTTGGTGATGGACAGGGAAGCCTGCAGTGCTCCAGTCCATGGGGTCGCAAAGAGTCAGACACAACTGAGTGACTGAACTGAACTGAGACAGAAAGTGCTGTTCTTGGGGGGAGAGCCTAAAAATATTAAATAAGGAAAGAAAAAAAAGGAAGTGCTGTTCTAGAAAAAAATACAATTAAAAAATAATAAAATGGAAAAATAAAAAGTACTGTTTTTCTAAGAAAAATACATGACTGTCTCTGTGAAACCTGTGGATCTGAAGGCTGATTCTGCGTACTCACTACATGAGCATCAGCGAAGGGTTTAAGAACTGTTACAGGATACTGGGGCCACCAATAGAAGAACATACTCAGAAGGAAGATCTGTCCCACCAGAATTATGCCTAAATATATTTTCAGGATGAATTTACTTCTGCTCTCTTCTGGATTAAATTATTTTTCTGCTTTAAAAACAACAACAACTGGCAGACTCATAAATAGTAAAAGAAGTCAAAATGGCTCCTCTGGTGGGAGAATATGGACCCAGAAAGGGCAAGGGGACTTTTGGAGTAGGAGTCATGTTCTGTATTACTATTGGGGTGATAGTTACACAAGTGTGTGCATATATATAAAGATGTATTAAGCAGTGCACTTCATATCTGTGCATAGCATGTGCCTCACTTGTGTGCATTTTATATCTTAATTTGATGGGGAGTGGAGGTTAAAGTTCCTCAGTCAGAGAAGGAGTTTGCCTCTTTGCCTGCAAACCATATCCTGCAAGATATGGTTTCCTCTTCAACCATAATGTCAGTTCTGAAAATCATGTGGGTGCTGACTTCCTAAGGAGAGGGCCTGATAGAACCCAGGAATGAAAAGGTTGATGTTTGTCAATATAAATAGATCTGGTCAAGCAGGGGGAAGAGACATGAGATCAGATCACTGGATGACTAAATTCTAGGCTTGAAAACTGGAGTTGAAGCATTAACAACTTAGAGTTCACTGCTTTTTTGCCCTTTTTTTTTTAAATTGTTTCTACTTCAGTTTTTCTTTTTTCCTCTTCTCCTATAGGAATACCTCTTACAGGAATTCTTTGTGTTTTGTAAATATTCCAAGGCTATTGATTCTTAGGAACAGCCTCGTTTCCCCATACTTTTTATAGGATTGGTTTCCTCTTTTCTCTTTCAAATCAAATACTGAAATATTAGTTTATTTATGAGGAAGAATGAATATTTCCTCTTTAGAAGTATATAATTAATTTTCTTAGCTTCTGTAGTTTCACAGGAAGAATATTGTTTCCAATTGAATTTTTCCTGTCAAATGCACAGTTTCTTGTAAGCAAAATACTTTTCCATCATTACTTCATTGTTAGCCATGTGAGATATTCTGAGAGCAACTCTGACAAGGCATTTTAGAGTTAATAGGAAGTAACGTGGGTAAAGGAAAAAAGGAACACCCTATACATCCTTGCTTGAAATGATTCAAAAATTTGCTGATCCACAAAGTTGTTTTAATCTGAACCAAATTTTTCTAGATCTTGATTTGAAAAAGTAAATCAGCAAATCTGGGATAAGTAGCAGAATTTCATAGATGTGTTGTTTGGAGATTTGTTGTTTATAACCCTTAATCTACCTTTTGTTCTCAGTCCCCAATATATGCAGTTTCTCTTCGTTCCTGACTTGAATATGAATGTTTTAATCAATATAAGATTGTTATTGATACAACCCACTCCAGTATTCTTGCCTGGAGAACCCCAGGGACAGAGGAGCCTGGTGGGCTGCCAGGTATGGGGTACCACACAGTAAGCGACTTGGCAGCAGCATTGATATTTGAAAATTGATAGAAAGCTCAGGAATGTGTCAGAACATAACTAAAGTTGCAGCAAACTTTTTAGAGCCTCTTATTCTATCATTGATTTGCAAGAACTGAGTTAATTTTGTCATTTTTCCATCAGAATCTCAGTTCCACAGGTTCAGTGACAAATGAGCATTAGCTGAAAAGACCTTTTATTGTTCATAGAACTTTACTTGGACAGCCTTCAATGAACAAGGTCCCAACCCATATAACCTTATAGCCTACATTCATTTATACTCCACCTTATTCCAAGGGGGATTTGAGTAAGTTACAGTATACATCCAACATGGTGAAGGGAAATAAATATGCTGAGAAATTGGAGCACAAAGGAAAACAAACCAGTGAAATCCAATAATCACACATTTAATTCCAGGCTTCCAAGTAGCCAAAATAAAGAGGAAAGACCATAAGATTAAAAAAAGAAAAAGAAAAACAGATCAGTTATAAATGGCACTCCACTGAAAGTTTTAAAGTTTTGTACTACAAATGGAACCATCAAGAAAGTGAAAAGACAACCCACAGCATGGGTGAAAATACTGAGTTGACCAAAAAGTTCCTTTGGGTGTTTTCATAACATCTTGCAGAAAGACCCAAAGGAACTTTTTGGTCAACCCCATCTTTACAAAGCATATATCTGATAGGAGACTAGTATCTAGAAACTGTAAAGAACTCTTGTAACTGAATAACAATAAGACAAATTACCCAATTAAAAATGGGTAAAAAATTGAATAGACATTTTTCCAAAGAAGGGATACAGATGACCAATAAGCATGTAAAAAGATATTCCACATCATTAGACATTAACCACAATGAGAAACCACTTTAATTAAAGACCCACTGGATAGTTGTGATCAAAAAGACAGACGATAACAAGTGTTGGTGAGAATGGAGAGGAATTATGATTCTCATATACTGTTGGTAGGGATGTAAAATGGAGCAGCTCTTTGAAAACCAATCAGGCAATTTCTTTGATGATTGAACATACAGTTAATCATATGACCCAGAAGTTCTATTCCTAGTTACATACCCAGAGAAATGAAGATATAACCACACAAAAACTTGTACACAAATGTTCATAGCAGCATGCTTTGTAATAGCCAATAAGCAGAAACAACACAGATGTCTATCACCTAATGAACAGAGAAACAAAATGTGGTATATCCATACAATGAACTATACTATTCAGTCATAAAAAGGAATGAAATACTGTTACAATCCTCCGCATGAATGAACCTTGAAAACATTTTGCTGTGTGAAAGAAGCCAATCACTAACACCACATAGTATGTGATCCATTTATGCAAAATGTCTAGAACAGCCAAATCTGTAGAGACAGAAAGTAGGTAAGTGGTTGATTGTAAGGTTAGGTGAAGGAATGAGGGAGGGAGATCATTTTTTTTTGGTGGGGGGAGAGTGATGAAAATGTTCTAACCATAGATTGTGGTAATGGTTGCACAACTCTAAATATATTAAAATCATTGAACTGTACACTTTAAACAAGTGAATTTTATGGTATATGAATTATATTTCAGTAAAGAAATCTCATTCAATAAAAAAAAGTATTTCAGTACGGGAGGGGGGGAAAACCAGTTCTTCAGTTTTATATGACTCTTACTTATAAAGAATATCCCTCATGCAGGCTAATATCTTAATACCTAGTGCAAAAAGCAATTCTAGGAGGACCCAAAATAATGCGATGTTAGTACACATTTTACCGCAAACATAGCTTTTAAAGTCTAATTAAACCAACACTCTATACAATTTCAGGTAAAGCTTTGTTCTCTCACTTCCTAACAGTTGCTGTTATAGTATGCTGTCTGAAGGCACTGTCCTTTCCTTCTGAGAGTTTGTTCTCTGTGAAGTGATTTGGGAGGATGTGACATTGCTTTAACACATGCCAACATATGGTTGACAAATGTAAACACTCACTTGATAAATTGATCCCAAGTTGCCATTTTTCACATTTCTTTCAGAAGTTAATTTTCAGTTCTTCCGGTTTTTCCTCTATGATTGATTATAAAAAGCTTCGGGAACAGCAAACTGTTACTGTTCATTATTCTTCCCTGCCTTCTTTTAAAAAATTAGTTTTGGGGGAGCTGACAGGATTTTCCTAATAAGGTCTTTTCTCACTACAACCTGTAACATTTTCATACGCAGTAAGTCCCCTACATAAGAAGAAGTTTCATTCCAAGAGCACGTTCGTATGTCCAGTTGGTTTGTAAGTTCAACAGAGGTAGCCTGGGCACCCAACTAATTTCACATAATACATGAAAAACAAACACAGAAACAAAGGAAACATTTTCCATCTCACAGTCCAGTACCTTGAAAAGTACAGTAAACAGCTGGCACATAGGGGCTGGCATCGAGTGAACAGGCAAGAAGAGTTACTGCCTGGAGGAGGTGAGAGATGGTAGAACTGAAGGATGGTCATCAATCAATAGAAGACAAGCTGCAACTTCACTAAAAGAACTTAGGTGACTGAACGTGAGAACACATGTTCTTCAACTTGAAGGCTTATATGTAGAGGACTTACTGTAGTACTGCTTTTACTGTCTTAAAAAACAAATGCAGGAAAGTTTACCTGTTAGTACTAATTTTTGAATAGCTTCCTTTTCCATCACTAAAGAAGAGGGCCTTGTTAGTAACTGGCCTGCTCTCTCATGTGGAGAATGGAAGCCATGTCAGTTGGATATGTCAGCCTCTGCTGTTTCTCTAATTCCAGATGGTACATGAATTTGTATTTGAAATTGAATAGCTTTATGCCTTTCCCAGCTTAGTAATTCACCCCTTGGAAAAGAAATAACCTCTCACTTATATTCCATTTTTTCTTTTCCTTCCAAATGCCAGTCTGTTATTCAAAAGCCACTCTTTTAAAAAATATATATATTATTTATTTATTTTAACTGGAGGATAGTTCCTGTGGCAAAAGCCACTGTTTTTTATTAAGTAATTTTAAAGGATAGCTAGACCTTATACAAGTTGCTTGAAATCATCCATAGTTTTAAATAACTTTTTTTAATAGGATGCAGCAGCAGCTCAGTTAGTACCATCTGAACTATCACAAACTAAAGAACGGTTGTAATATCAGGTGATTTGACTGGACATGTCATTATTTTGGATACATGAATGTCAAGGCATAAATTAGCAGCTGGCTACTTAAAATGAGGAAAGCAGCATTTCGTTTCTCCGAGTCAGCTTGACTGTCTTAGCCGTGGATGCCATCAGCTAAAAGGTTCTCGTGCCACTTGCAGTGTGAGAAACCTCAGTAACTCTCCCCACCTCGTGTTCCCCCAGCCCCACCCCTAGTTTAGTTTTTCGCAATAAGCCTCTCGCTTCTCTGACTAGTTCACTGTTACTACGGATGGGAACAGGCTCGAAGGTCGGGCCCGGGATGTCTGCTGGCAGCGGTGCTGTTGGTTTACTCACTCTTTCTCTGTCTTCCTTTTTGCATGCCACTGCTCCTGCCTCTTACAGCCACAGTAGAAGCGGTAGAGGCCCGGGAAGGTATGGCCATGTTCCTACGATAGATGTGATCATGTGTCTGTGTATTAGTTCTTAAAAAAGCTTTGTCAATGTTAGACATCTTTTATTATTGCATCACCAGAACTGTTAACACTGAGAAAAGGAAAAGATAACTCTAGCTATGCTCACAAAGTATTTCCTTTGTGTCCTTCATCTGTGTAATATTAACTCAAATGACCCTCTCCACAGCCAAAGTCCTTTCTGGGCTCTCTCAGTTTTAATGCAATGGCTGAAGTTTAAGCCACCAGTCATGGGGTGTTCAGATGGTACATGCTGATAGCCCTTCCATAGCTATGAGGTATCCATTTATTTATTGGAAATTCAAACCATCAACCTCTTTATCTAATGATTCTGAAGCATATCAAAAGTGGAGGCAAGAGCAGATAGGAATGCAGTCTGATTTGTTGCTGAGGTTGCCCTCAGTCAGCCAAGCTAAATTATACAAATTTTAAGTAACAAATTATCTATGAATCTGAGGCTGAAAGCATCACAATTGATAAACTTATGTTATAAATTTAATTGTTCTGTTAGATAAGGTGGTTCACACTGGGAATGCCTTTCCTTGGTGGATACAGAAGTGCAGACAGAAAGAAAATACCTAGAAACTATTTTTTTAGATGGCTTTTAACTTATGTTCAGCTCCTGGTTTTGCAAGATTAAAAAAAAAAAAAGCTATCCTAAACAAATGGATTAGCTCTTTTGTTACTTTTTTGTGTGGTCAGTGTGATGTTTGTGTTAGAGTAACTAGTCTGCTTAACTTGTTCTCTTATTCTAGTGTTGCCTTCTTTCCTCTCTCTGAGCACGTTTCTGGCCCATAAGAGACTCTTTCAAAGATGTTGGGGGCTTTATGTCAGGTCCACTTCTGCTGTGATGAACTGAACTATGAAAATTACTTTCACAGTTTCAGTGGCCCTTTGGGCCTTAAGGAAACAATAGCTTCAGACCAGGCTAATTGAAATCAAATATCGTTCATTGCCTTCACCAGATATGTGCTCCACGGTCACCCTTCTATATTTTCCTCTAGGAGGTTGCTGTATGCTAAGAAACTTAAAAGATATCTAATGGAGCTCCTCCCTTTCCTGTTTTCCTGTAGCCATCAGAGGGTTTTCGCTTCAGCACAGGATCCGAAGTTTTGAAGAAGCCCGAGGTCTCGACCGGATTAATGAGCGGATGCCACCCCGCAAAGATAGCCAGTACTTTGATGGGCCGGTGAAACTGGTCCAAGCCAACGCTGCACACAGGAGCGACAAGGGAAGAAGAGCCAGTAATGACTCAGAGCCCTGCGGTGGCACTGGTGGCTCCAAGACTTAACAGTCCGTGTTATTTATTTATTATCGGAAAGCTAAACACAAACAACTTAAACAACTTAAACCTGGAGGTGCATTCAAAATACACTCTGCATTTACTCTGTAAGAAACGTGACCCTTTTATAAATTCTTTTAATTTATGTTTAATATATATGTAAAATGCATCTGTTTCTTTTTTCCTTTTTTTTCCCCCCTCTAATTTTTAGGAACTGATCTGATTGTCTGACACATAGTGAAGTCGTGTGTTATAAAGGGGACTGTCCCCAAATAAAAGGGCCTTGGAAACTGCTTCCCTGGCTTTCTGACTTGAACTAGTCAGCCTTTTCTCTTGTTTTTGGAGGTAGTATTGTTCATTTCAGGCTAATCATTTTGCAAACACAAAAAGGTGTTTTCTTTTTCCTTTTCTACAGGGTACCACTGAAAAATATCTCTTAGATTTCAGTGGCTAAAACTTCTCTTCTTATGGAAAACTTGATTATAGTAGAACTCCTCAGTGAATAACCCAAACCCAGTGATTTTAAGGGCCAAGGGAAATGCTTTCCATAATAACCTACTCTCTTCTGGACTCTCAGTTACTCTTAATGTATCCTGGTATGGCAAAATAAAAAATAATGAGGGATTTTTTTAGAATGACTTAAAATTTATTCATCTAACCTTGAGCATGATTGGTTTAAACTTCCCTTAGAACTTTGGAGATTTCTTAACTGTTGCCAGATTCTTTTGCTTTTATTTTTGAATCCTAGGTAATTTACCTCATCTGCAAAGGAAGTGACATTTCTAAATATTTTATAAATGCCCTCTGTAGAACCTTCGACAGTTATGCCCTTCCGTGTTATTGCATCAGCTCTCACATCTCTTCTCCCTGTCTTCCATCTGTTTTTCTGTGTCGACATTTTTGAAACCAACTGGGGCCCCTGGAGGAGGGCATGGCAACCCACTCCAGTATTCTTACCTAGAGAACCCTATGGGCAGAGGAGCCTGGTGGGCTACAGTCCATAGGGTTGCAAAGAGTAGGACACGACTGAAGCGACTTAGCACGTGCGCACAGGGTCGTGGAAACTGATTAGGTTAAAACGGTCCCCTTGTGAACTGCAAGTCTTGCTAAAGGGCATTCCTGTCTATCAAATACTGGGACGTTCCTCCATGTTTTTAGCACTCACTAGGTTGAACTGTGTATTATTAGTCTCTGTCGCATATTTTAGAATATAAAAACAAGTGTTCAGATATAATGTTTGAATAACCTTCCCTTAGTTTTTCAGGTCACAACCAACTAGTGAAGAACGTTTCAGGGATCCTTAGGCTCCCATTTTTGGTTTAGCCTGGTGACAGGTGCCATGTCGTAATAACTCATCGGTCAGCCTTGAAACATGTATCCCAGGCAGTAGTACTTTATGTTTGGAGCTTCGAGGACACCAGAAAACGTTTTTCAAAAAAATACAACTTCAGGGAATTCTCTGGTTGCCCAGTAGTTACAACTCCTCCACACGTTCACTGCTGAGGGCTTGAGGTTCAGTCCCTGGTCAGGAAACTAAACTCCCTCAAGCCACGTGGTGTGGCTCAAAAAAGAAACAACAGCCAAAAAAAACCGAAAACAAACATAATTTCATAAGGAGAATGAGGATTAAGCCCATCTATCTCTGTTTTCCTATACCTTGCTAACAGTTCCCGATTTGTTTATGACAGAAATCAAAGTATTTTGGAGGTTGGAATCTGATGGCATAGATTGCTCTCTTAACAAAAAAGATAGGAAGGATATTGGGACGAAGAGAAAAACATCTCTTTTTGGATTGTGAGTAAAACTTCTGAAAGGAGGGAGAGTCTCCAGTAGCTGTCTTTACTGATCATCATTTCTTTATAATCAGAGGAATTGATCACCTAGATATCCTCATACTCCTCTTTCCCCCAATCCCAACAGAGAAAGGGCTGCCATCTTGGAAATCTCATGTAACACTGACCATCAGTTCACAAGTCTGATGGATGGATGTCCCTGATCCCATTCTCTTGTCCATCGAGGCTATTCTTACACATACACGGTCCACAGGTAGAAACCTTGGGCTTCGATCGTAAGGGCTTCAGTCAAGAGGCGAATAGGGAAGTAGTTACTTTAAATCCTTATAAGCAAAAATTATATTAGTTTTTTAAAAAAGAAGTTACTTAGGAAGGTCTTCATTTTCTTCTCAAAATGAAGTAGTATGATAAAACAATTTTCCTTGACAAAGCTGAGTGAAAAGATGTATTTTACAGGTACCCTTTGAGCAGTTGAAGTACCAGCCAAAAGTTAAGTGGTCACAATTCAAGAAAATTAGAAGGGGTTTAAAAGAGCAAAAGCTCTTATAGGAAGTTGGGTTTGGAAATCCTGTTGAATGCTAGAGGTAAAAGCATTTCTTATGTTCTGTGGAAGGCTGGGGTGTGTACTTCAATGCTTTAGAAAGTTGTGTGGTGAGTATAATACAGTGCGTGCATGCTAAGTCACTTCAGTTGCGTCTGACTCTGTACAACATGGACTATATGTAGCCCACCAGGCTTCTCCACCCATGGGATTTCCCAGGTAAGAACACTGGAATGGGTGGCCATTAAAACCAGACCACAGTCAGTGTACCTGTATGGGCATTTGCACCTGTGATTCAAGACAGTTTAGAAGATGTGAGCCTTAGGAATATATTGTAATAATGGTACTTGTTCTTCCCTTTAGACTTCATTGGAGGATTTTAACCTATTTTTTTAATGTTTTAATCTAAACAACAGCTCCCAAGAGGGCTGGTGGCCTGCCGTCAGTTTGTCATAGGACTACCTTGGGCCTGATCGTTTGCCTGGAGTCATCATTTCAAACATTTTAATGTTCTCAGTGCTCTGCAGTGTCGCTGTTTTGAAAACCTCTTCTGTTTTTACTAAATCTTTCCTTTGAATGTTTGCTCTAAACATACTGGAAATACTTTTCTCTTGTTCTCCTTCACTTTAAAGTTCACAGGGACCTTATTCAACTCTTCTCATGGTGGGGGGCAGCGGGGGCATGGGGCACTTTCTATATCTTTGTGAACTTTTCTGAAATAACCATTTTTGAAATGACACTTCCCAAAACTCAGTTTTCCCAATTTTGTTTACTTCCATGTTATACAAAATTTCAGAGTGATCAGTTGACAGTTCTCATTAATCAAAATTTCAGTACTTATCTAATACAAGTTCAAAACATACATCCGTTTTTAATTTCTGTGTCCTGAATATTTACAGCAAAAGCAAAACAAATAAACTGTGTGTGTGACAGAATGCTAAAACAAAAGCAGCCTGTTTTCTTGAAAACCGTAGGTTATAGGTATAGACATTGCTAATTCACTGGGCTTTTTTGACTAGATATTGACCATCAAAGCGAAAATGGCTTATCACACCAATGGGCATGATGTGCCTTCTTGCCTAAGACAGAAGCATCAGACTCTCCAGGAATATCGGTGTTTTTCATATCTTTTAATCTATGTTTACATAGCCTTCTCTGTTCCTATAGAACAGATACAGTTCCATGAAACAAGTTTTTCTCAATAGCAAAGATTTGCTTTCTTATCCTGGTAACAGGATATCTGATTTCATGACACTATTCAAAATAGGGCTTCCCTGGTGGCTCAGATGGTAAAGAATCTGCCTGCAATGCAGGATACATGGATTTGATCCCTGGGTCGGGAAGATCCCCTAGAGAAGGGCATGGCAACCCACTCCAGTATTCTTGCCTGGGAAGTCCCATGGACAGAGGAGCCTGGCACGCTTCAGTCCGTGGGGTCGCAAAGAGTCGGACATGATTGAGTGACTAACACACATTCAAAATAGGAAAAGAAATGTTCTTACTTGTTTTGTAAACAGAATGTCATTATTTAATATCCTTATGGAGAAAGGGTGGGATTCCTTAGAGTTGGATAACTTGGGGCCTTGGCATTGTCCCTTAGATCCTCTTCTGAGTTATTTTAACACACAAAGTTTGAGGTGGCTGCTCTAAGAAAAATATTATAAACCATGCCTACATGAGATACAGCTGGATTCACTGCTCATGGTCATTACTCAAGAGTCTCTCTAGCCTCAGAGTAAATAAGGCTGAAATCTGTTCCCTCTACTCTCCCTTGTTTTATGTAAATATTGTTTGCTGATCTCCAGAATTTTCGATTGTACCATACCTATACATACAAAACTCAAGCTCTTGAGAATTAAGTTTATCCTGACCACTCTGGGTGACCAGTCAGTTAAAATGGTTTAGAACAATCTTATTACTGGATTGGCTGATTCATAGTTTTTCTCTATATTAATTATCAGGGGTGTTTCTTTTTTCCCCTCTCATTTTTGTATTGAAAATTATTTTCGCACCCATAAAGACTTGTTGATGTATCATTCTAGAATCTCCAACATTTATCATAGTTGTTATAGTAACGTGGAACCCAAGGTTTTCAGAGCATTGTTCAGCTTTCCATATCCCTGCAGAAAAGACAAGAGGGAAGGTGAACCCAGAGCCTGGGGTGTGGGAGTGAGGCTCCAATTTCCTAAATCATTTGTGATTATAAACATGGATTCCCATCTTGCCTGGCACCCAGGTCTACAGGTTTTCTGAAATCTGCTATACTAGAGAGTAAAGAGCAGGCTAGGGGAACCCAACAATAGCTGGAGGAGGGTTTTTATTATCTGGAGCATAGCACTGAAGCATCGACATCCCACAGTCCCTCTTCAGCTCTGCTGTGATCAAAGGCTCCTAGGAGAGTCATAAGAAAGAGCAGATGCGTGTAGGGGAAGAAAGTCGTGTAGTCGAAAAACAGGGTCATTCCTCTTGAGTCCAGCAGAGAACTGTATTCACAGGAGAGCTCTGTGCCATTGACAAGAGTGCGAAAGAGGAAGCCTACATGACTTTGAGACTTGTGACCTGACCTGCCTCTGTCCAGCCAACCACATTGAATGGGGTCAGTTAGCTGCCTTCATCTATGGAGTCACAAAGGTAAAGATGATCCTGGAGAGTATATTCCCTCCAGGGAGGCCATGGCCTCACGCCCCAGCAGCCTTGGCAGGACTTGCTAAATAACACCTTTGTCCAAGACAGGGTTATGTGTCTTCTCCTCTCTACACCCTCATGAGCAGTCCAGGTGGCTTAAGATCAAGAAGGGAGGACATGGATGTGGACCATCCCTCTGAGCAGCCCTAAGGGAGGGCCATGCACACTGCCTTTTTGTAAGTCTTTGCCCTGATTCCCTTCACTCCCTTAACATAGCTGTCTTCAAATAACTTTATGTTTTTTTGCATGTTAAAGTGAAGTGCATGTAATAAGGAGGTGGTCTACTGTAGATTTTGTTTGTGGCAACAAAGATAGGATTTTTGTCTGTCAGAGAAACTTTTTGGAGACACCATCACGAATGCCTCACTTCCTTTCTCAGCGCACTGTGACCCAAAGCTGTGTTTCCTAGTAGAGATGTCAGCAGGCGTTTTTCCAAGAAAGGATCTGGGCTTTGCTTCCTAAATGAGACAGTTAGACATATGAGACTAGCTGGTGGTGTATTTTTTTGAGGCTTTTCTGAATGATGGATTATTTGCTTGTGCTTAGAGATTACTGGCTTTTTCTTGCTTTCTGTTATGTTAAAGCAAATGGTGTAAATGTTATTTATTAGTAGAAATCATTTAATAAGTTTTTTGTGAACAAAAAATTAATTTGTTAGAACTTTCTTACTGTATGGTGGAAGTCATCTTGGAAAAAAAAGCAGAAAACACACTTCAATTAAATGTTAACGTTATTGGCTCCCTGTGTCTTTATTTCCTATGTTTCCGGGTGGAGGCACTTGTATTTGGCTCTTGCTGATTCATGCCCGACTCTTTTGCAGCCCCATGATCTGTAGCCTCTAGGCTCCTCTGTCCTTGGGATTCTCCAGGCAAAAATATTGGGGTCAGTTATTTCCTTCTCCAGGGCTCTTCAGTTCAGTTCAGTTCAGTCCCTCAGTCGTGTCCGACTCTTTGTGACCCCATGAATCGCAGCACTCCAGGCTTCCTGTCCATCACCAACTCCCGGAGTTCACTCAGACTCACGTCCATTGAGTCAATGATGCCATCCAGCCATCTCATCTTCTGTCGTCCCCTTCTCCTCCTGCCCCTAATCCCTCCCAGTATCAGAGTCTTTTCCAATGAGTCAGCTCTTCGCATGAGGTAGCCAAAGTACTGGAGTTTCAGCTTCAGCGTCATTCCCTCCAGAGAAATCCCAGGGCTGATCTTCAGAATGGACTGGTTGGATCTCCTTGCAGGCCAAGGGACTCTCAAGAGTCTTCTCCAACACCACAGTTCAAAAGCATCAATTCTTCGGCGCTCATCCTTCTTCACAGCCCAACTCTCACATCCATACATGACCACAGGAAAAACCATAGCCTTGACTAGACGGACATTTGTCAGCAAAGTAATGTCTCTGCTTTTGAATATGCCTTCTAGGTTGGTCATAATTCTTCTTCCAAGGAGTAAGTGTCTTTTAATTTCATGGCTGCAGTCACCATCTGCAGTGATTTTGGAGCCCAGAAAAATAAATTCTGACACTGTTTCCACTGTTTCCCCATCTATTTCCCATGAAGTGATGGGACTGGATGCCATGATCTTCATTTTCTGAATGTTGAGCTTTAAGCCAACTTTTTCACTCTCCACTTCACTTTCATCAAGAGGCTTTTTAGTTCCTCTTCACTTTCTGCCATAAGGGTGGTGTCATCTGCATATCTGAGGTGATTGCTATTTCTCCCGGCAATCTTGATTCCAGCTTGTGTTCCTTCCAGTCCAGCATTTCTTTCTCATGATGTACTCTGCATATAAGTTAAATAAGCAGGGTGACAATATACAGCCTTGATGTACTCCTTTTCCTATTTGGAACCAGTCTGTTGTTCCATGTCCACTTCTAACTTGCTTCCTGACCTGCATACAGATTTCTCAAGAGGCAGGTCTGGTCTGGTATTCCCATCTCTTTCAGAATTTTCCACAGTTTATTGTGATCCACACAGTCAAAGGCTTTGGCATAGGCAATGAAGCAGAAATAGATGTTTTTCTGGAACTCTCTTGCTTTTTCCATGATCCAGCGGATGTTGGCAATTTGATCTCTGGTTCCTCTGCCTTTTCTAAAACCAGCTTGAACATCAGGAAGTTCACGGTTCACATATTGCTGAAGCCTGGCTTGAGAATTTTGAGCATTACTTTACCAGCGTGTGAGATGAGTGCAATTGTGCGGTAGTTTAAGCATTCTTTGGCATTGCCTTTCTTTGGGATTGGAATGAAAACTGACCTTTTCCAGTCCTGTGGCCACTGCTGAGTTTTCCAAATTTGCTGGCATATTGAGTGCAGCACTTTCACAGCATCATCTTTCAGGATTTGAAATAGCTCAACTGGAATTCCATCACCTCCACTAGCTTTGTTCGTAGTGATGCTTTCTAAGGCCCACTTGACTTTCACATTCCAGGATGTCTGGCTCTAGATGAGTGATCACACCATCATGATTATCTGGATCCTGAAGATCTTTTTTGTACAGTTCTTCTGTGTATTCTTGCCACCTCTTCTTAGTATCTTCTGCTTCTGTTGGGTCCATACCATTTCTGTCCTTTATCGAGCCCATCTTTGCATGAAATATTCCCTTGGTATCTCTAATTTTCTTGAAGAGATCTCTAGTCTTTCCCATTGTGTTGTTTTCCTCTATTTCTTTGCATTTATCGCTGAGGAAGGCTTTCTTATCTCTTCTTGCTATTCTTTGGAACTCTGCATTCAGATACTTATATCTTTCCTTTTCTCCTTTGCTTTTCGCTTCTCTTCTTTTCACGGCTATTTGTAAGGCCTCCCCAGACAGCCATTTTGCTTTTTTGCATTTCTTTTCCATGGGGATGGTCTTGATCCCTGTCTCCTGTACAATGTCACGAACCTCATTCCATAGTTCATCAGGCACTCTATCAGATCTAGGCCCTGAAATCTATTTCTCACTTCCACTGTATAATCATAAGGGATTTGATTTACGTCATACCTGAATGGTCTAGTGGTTTTCCCTACTTTCTTCAATTTCAGTCTGAATTTGGTAATAAGGAGTTCATGATCTGAACCACAGTCAGCTCCTGGTCTTGTTTTTGTTGACTGTATAGAGCTTCTCCATCTTTGGCTGCAAAGACTATAATCAATCTGATTTTGGTGTTGACCATCTGGTGATGTCCATGTGTAGAGTCTTCTCTTGTGTTGTTGGAAGAGGGTGTTTGCTATGACCAGTGCATTTTCTTGGCAAAACTCTATTAGTCTTTGCCCTGCTTCATTCCGTATTCCAAGGCCAAATTTGCCTGTTACTCCAGGTGTTTCTTGACTTCCTACTTTTGCATTCCAGTCTCCTATAATGAAAAGGACATCTTTTTTGGGTGTTAGTTCTAAAAGGTCTTGTAGGTCTTCATAGAACCGTTCAACTTCAGCTTCTTCAGCGTTACTGATTGGGGCATAGACTTGGATTACTGTGATATTGAATGGTTTGCCTTGGAAACGAACAGAGATCATTCTGTCATTTTTGAGATTGCATCCAAGTACTGCATTCGGACTCTTTTGTTGACCATGATGGCTACTCCATTTCTTCTGAGGGATTCCTGCCTGCAGTAGTAGATATAATGGTCATCTGAGTTAAATTCACCCATTCCAGTCCATTTTAGTTCCCTGATTCCTAGAATGTCGACATTCACTCTTGCCATCTCTTGTTTGACCACTTCCAATTTGCCTTGATTCATGGACCTAACATTTTAGGTTCCTATGCAATATTGCTCTTTACAGCATCGGACCTTGCTTCTATCACCAGTCACATCCACAGCTGGGTATTGTTTTTGCTTTGGCTCCATCCCTTCATTCTTTCTGGAGTTATTTCTCCACTGATCTCCAGTAGCATATTGGGTACCTACTGACCTGGGGAGTTCCTCTTTCAGTATCCTATCATTTTGTCTTTTCATACTGTTCATGGGGTTCTCAAGGCAAGAATACTGAAGTGGTTTGCCATTTCCTTCTCCAGTGGACCACATTCTGTCAGATCTCTCCACCATGACCCACCCATCTTGGGTTGCCCCATGGGCATGGCTTAGTTTCATTGAGTTAGACAAGGCTGTGGTCCTAGTGTGATTAGATTGACTAGTTTTCTGTGAATATGGTTTCAGTGTGTCTGCCCTCTGATGCCCACTTGCAACACCTACCATCTTACTTGGGTTTCTCTTACCTTGGGTGTGGGGTATCTCTTCATGGTTGCTCCAGCAAAGCACAGCCGCTGCTCCTTACCTTGGATGAGGGGCATTTCCTCACCGCTGCCCTTCCTGACCTTCAACGTGGAATAGCTTCTCTAGGCCCTCCTGTGCCCTCGCAGCCACCGCTCCTTGGACGTGGGGTTGGTCCTCTTGGCCGCCGCCCCTGACCTCGGACTTGGGTAGCTCTTCTCGGCCGTTCCTGCGCCGTCGTAGCCTGGCACTCTCGGCCACTGCCCCTGACCTCGGACATGGGGTAACTCCTCCAGGGCTCTTATCCATTCAGTAATTCTGTAAGTCAAGGGAAGGCTGCTGCTTGATGTCTGGTCTGGTCTCTGGTAATGCTAATTCTGCTAATTCCCCTCTCAAGTAAAGGAGTCCCATCACAATAAAAGGAACCTCTTTCCTTGACCTCCTCAGCTCTCTCGTTTTCAACCTGCTTTGCTGGCTGTGGTGTTGGTTCTATTCCTCCCACTCAGAACCCACTTCCTTATCCTGGTCTCCTTCCTGGCACTCGGCCTCTGCCAACTCACTCTCAAGTCCCAGCTCCTTCTATGGCATCTCCGGCAGAGGCCGCTACTTGAAGAAAAGGAAGAAAGACATCCCAGAAAACACACAGTCTTTACAAAAGATAAAAATAATTTCTATTAGAGCAGTTTGATAGCTTTGCATTTGATCCTAATAATAGACACAAATGAATTCCATCTTGCGAGAAGTCAAATAAGCCAAAGAGGAGTCAAGTGTTGAACCCCTAAGAAAGGAAGTGTCAGGCCAGCTTTTAATTCCTCTGGGAAGTAGAAATAACAGGAGGTGCTGTGGATTCATAAGAAAAATAACTCCTCTGGCCAGGTGGGGGTTAGGGGACAGGCTCTTTAGACTAGAAAAGGCATCAGTGAGGAGATTCTATCAGTTATGGCAGTAGAGGTAGAAAGTGTCAGTCAGGCCCGACCACGCCTGAGTAAGGTGATTTCACCGTCAGTACAGACACAGCAAGGACCACAGTGCAGCTTTGGGGCTGGAAGACAAGCCCAGATTGCTCATTCCGAAAGAGCCAAGTATGCATGTTGGGCTCTTTGCAATCTCAACAGCATCCTGACTTAACAATGTCCTCAGCCAAATCCTCAGTAAAATAAGGTAATATTTGCCCTTATTTCAGTCTTTTTTTCTTATTTTATTAATTGATTTACAATGTTGTTAATTCCTGTTGTACAGCAAGTGATTCAGTTATAAACATTCTGTTTTTAATATTATTTTACATAATGATTTTTCATAGGGTATTGTTTTAATTGGAGGACAATTACTTTACAATGTTGGGTTAGTTTCTGCTATACAACATGAATTGGCTATATGTATACCTATATCCCCTCCCTCTTGAACCTGCCTCCCACCTCACCCCATCCCACCCCTCTAGGTCATCACAGAGCACCCAGCTGAACAGACATTTTTTTTAAGCCTGAAAATTAAGAACTCAAATGCAAATTTCTATTTACCTCTCACTACATCTAGATCCAATCTGACTTTCTTGCCGGCTCTATGTAATTGCCTGATCTTTTTATCACAACTTTCAGGTTTTAGAAAGAAAATCTGTTCCATTTTGATACAGGGGATTAACACTGGTAAAATTATTCTTTTTAATGTGGCTGTGCTTCAGGAGAAGGTTCATTTTAGAATTCGAGGAGGTGGGAAGACAAGGTCATTCTATGTTTGGAGGCCAGACCTCTTACCTCGTGGTGTCCACTGGCCAGCAGATCAGCCTCCTTATCTCCCTTATCTCAGTTTACCTGCTGGGAAAGAGTCATGCAGACCTACTTTTCCAGCTCCTGGTCTGTGTGCCTTCTTTGTGGCTGAGTTAACTTGGCTGGATTTTCCCTCTGAGGTCATCATTTATTTATCTTTCCCTTATAAAATCTCTCTGAAGAACTGACAGCCACTCGCTCTGCTTTTCTGTCCTGAGAACTAAAAGAGGTTCATCCAGCTCAGTTCTTCTCAAAGACATCCCATCTGCACATTGTGCTTGTTTGCTCATCTATAAAAGGAGGGGGAGAGAGAACAGTCGTTAGTGTGATGTCAGTGTAAAGGCCTCCCTGAAGATAGACTAGATAATTGGATAAAAGTCTGAGTTCTCTCTTAGCCTTCAGGGTTTGGACGTGGCTGACTCTGAGAACCTTGAATAGATGGCTGTTACATCATGTGTGCGCTATGGAAAGATTTGTGCCAAGCTGGCCCAAAGCCCTCATTCTCTGTCCCAGGGGATCCATTCACTGTGGTTACCAGGCTCCAACGAGGACCACAACTGACCTGTAATGGGTATTTTTTCCCTAGCACACTTGAGTTAGGCCACACCACTGTCAGCTTCAGAGGGTCTTCCAAGACCCACAGTGGGTCACTCGTGTTCCCCTTCTGTTGCTCCTGCTTCCATGACTGTTTGGCCTCATAGAAGCTCTGGTAGAACTTGGCTGGCAACATAAGCAAAAGCTGGAGTCAGGTGTGGACCCAGGAGAAAAAAAGATGAAGTCCAGGGGATGAAACAGTGCAGACCTGTACTCCTGTCTCTGATGTGACTTGTTTTCAGTTCCTCACTAATGGGTCACCGTGGCCTTGCCCTGTAGAGAAGTCCAAAATCCTCAAAAGGAACAGGGCTTTCTATGCTAATCCATTCTGGTTGGTCTGCTTTGCTCAATGTCCCTGGCAGGAAGAAAACACTCTTCTGAGAGCACAAATTAAAACCTGCTCATAGCCTAACTAGACTCTATAGCAAAGTTTGTTCATTCCTGTGGAGAGGAAAAGAAGGAATAGCAGATGCTCTTCCTCCGTCTAATATGGGGGGACTGAGGCACAGAGCCAGGGGGCCACTTGGCTGTTAAGGGCTGATCTGACTGTGACATTCAGACTCCAGACTCCCAGCACCAGACACTCTTCAAGGACTGAGAGTTCAGGGTCTTCTTTTAAAAAAAAAAAATTATTTTTAATTGTAGGATAATTGCTTTACAATATTGTGTTGGTTTCTGTTGAGGCAGTCCTAGCATGGGTTGGAAAAGAATTTCCAGACAGAGCATTTCAGAAGGCAGTGAGTTTATTAAGAACAAAGAGCAGAGATAATGTGGGTACTTGAAAACGCAGTGGGCCGACCTCCTGACAGACCAGGGAAAGCCAATGCTTTTCGTGGGTTAGTGGCCAATTTTTATAGCCTCAAGACAAAATTCCTGCCAAAAGGCCAGCTTTAGGTGATTGGTTAGGATGCTATAGGATGAGCACTGGGGTGGCCATTTTTGCCTAATATGGGTCAGGGAGTTTGCTGGTGATGATCAGGGGGACTTTGAGCAAGATTACACGGGGCTCAGTCAGCTTCAGAGGTGACCTTTGTTCTGGGCTCCACTTCTGTGGCCTTGGGGCAAGGCCTCGCACCTGTGGCCTTGGGGCAAGACTCCACAGTTGCTTCCACACATCAACATAAATCAGCCACAGGCAGATACACACGTTGCTGAGAGTTCAGGTTTATGTCTTCTGGGATGCCTGGCTGACTTTTTCTCACTTGAGAAACGAAACTGAATTCTCCGCTCACCGTATTCACTTACATTAAAAAGCTACTTAAATGCTCTTTCCATTCATCCTTTCTTTTGGTGACTGAGGCTGATGTTCAGAGCCACCCACATTCCTGTATGAACACCTACCCTCTTCTCCCCTTCCATGTAAAGAGCATAACATCTACCAGTAGTCTCTTGGCTAATCATCCCTGAGTGTGGCAGGTGTGGACAGACCTCAGTTGACATGGGGGCCGTGGGGGGATAATCCATGGAACAAAAGGTGGCGGCCTCAGGGGGCAGGGTGGGGGCGGGGCACGCGGCCAACCAGGATCAGATAGCTAGAAAAAACAGAGCGGTTATGTAACAGTGTTTACTATGGCTCAGGTGGCTCTGAGAAGACACAGGCAGCAGCCCCCCTGACAAAAGATGGTGCCAGAGCCCCGGAAGAGTCAGAGGGAGGGAGGTCCCTGTCAGGCGATAAGGCAGTCGCCAGAGGAGAGAGTGCACTGGGATGAAAGGAATCTGCTCTGTTGTTGACGACAGCCCGGTCACCTGGGATGGCCCTCCCTAACCTCAGCTTCTCCTGAGCCATGCCAGCTCTCTGCCCCATCAGGCCAGCAGCCAGCGAGCTGAGGCTGGCAGGAGGAGTTGAGAAATCAGACACCTGGCTTGGGGTTGAATCTCTGGATGTCGCGACTCTTTTCCTTTTAATCTCCCACTTTTCAAAGAGAAAGGATTCTTCTCCCTAAAGATGAGCAGAAAAGGAGGCGTCAGTTCATTTCCTTAGACTCTGTGCTCCCACCGATTGCTCATCCTCTCTTCCATGAGGCTGTGGGTTGGAGGGAGCTCCTCCTTGGTCCAAGTACACAGCCTCTGACTCTCAGAAGGAGAATGATTCCTACAGGCACCATGGCACAGCAGGTTCTGACCTGAGACAGAAGGTGATAAGCCCAGCAGGACCTGAAGCAGACAGGCAGAAGTCAAAGCAGCTCAGGTCTCCGGCAGAGCTTCCCCCACTGCCTCCTACAAAGCTGGTTACTGGACTCCCCATTCCTATAGAGATGAGGCTGGTAGCCAATCCCCCGCTCCTCGCCCATGGCTGCCTCCTCCCCCTTGTGAGAAACAGGAAGCTGGGGACCTTTGTCGGCTCAGCTGCACCCTCTACATTAAATATTTATCTTGGAGTCCAGGTCAGAGCCCTAGAGAATAAGAGAAGCTTGCTGCTGGTGAGAAGCGGGTATGGCCAGGATTCCTGGAGTAGGAAGATCGTCAGCTTCACCATCTTTGGAGAACAAGGAAGAACACGAAAGAGATGTGGCCCTTAATCACCAGGATCCTGACAGGTGGGGAAAAAACTGGTGACAAGGGAGATGGGCACAAGCTTTGTCCCTCAAGGAGGGAAGAGGGTGGTGCCTGGGGGTGAGTAGGTGTCCGAGCCTTAGGGGAAGGGCAATGCACTGCCGCCTGCGCTCAGGTACTCTCAAAGCTCCTCCCTCCTCTCTGACGCTGACTGCTGTGGGCAGAGGTTACCCCGCCCATGCCCGTCCCTACAGCTTTCCTGGAGAATCAGAGATTCTTCAAAGTGATCTGGTTCAGCTCCCTGCTGTTGTTTAGTTGCTGAGTCCTGTCCGAGTCTTTTGTGACCCTGTGGACTGTAGCTTGCCTGGTTCCTCTGTCGAAATTCCTAGGCAAGAATACTGGAGTGGGTACTCAGTGCAATAATTACTTTTATGAAGATTCCCCACAATTGGCAGACTTGGAACTCCTGAAATCATTTAAAAGCTCTTTCTTGGAGACCTTGGATCTGCCTTGGAGTATGTACCCAGTGGTGCCAGGTCTGCCAGTGCAGCCAGACAGTTTCCACGCGGCAGCCCTGCAGACACTGGAAGCTAGGTGGCACGCCTCTCTCTTTCTCTAGCTTCTTAACCTAAACCTCCCCTCCTTCCGCGCTTTACATGTGAGATTGTTTCAAGCTGGTTCACCGCAAAGCAGACAGCTTTTTTAACCTGAATCAGGGAATGATATAGCTAATAGTATCTGTGATGGCAGGGATTTAAAAATAAGGTTTCATCTTTCTCCATTCCCTTCTCAACTTTTGTACTGAATGGGAAACACTCTGAAGTGCATGGTGGCCTCAGAGTACCAGTCTAACTCCTAGTTATCGTTTATTTGCTAAGTTGTGTCCGACTCTTTGTGACTCTCTGGATTGCAGCCTGCCAGGTTGCTCTGTTCATGGGATTTTCCAGGCAAGAATACTGGAATGGGTTGCCATTTCCTTCTCCAAGGGATCTTCCTCATTCAGAGATCCAACCCATTCTCCTGTATTGGCAGGCAGGCTCTTTACCATTGAGCCACTAGGGAAGCTCCCTAACTCCCTGTAGGTCCTAACAAATGGTTCCATATTTTCATAATCTATAATTGATCGCTTCCAAAGTAGATCTGAGATTGCCCGGCAGGTATGTACGATTTAGTTGATTTGGGGCATGGGGTCTCAGAGCCAAGCCAAGGACTAAGAAGTAGCATCCCAGAGTCTGTCCACTAGCAGTAAGCATTCATTAATAGTAAAGCATTCATCAAACCTTCACTATAACAGGCTCTGTGCCGGCACAGAGGCTCTCTCACACAGGGGAGAAGGGGTAGTGGGCATGGCCAGAGGGGATGAGAGCCAATGGGCCCGGGCTCTTGGGACCGGTGTCAAAGCAGTGGGAACAACGGAAAAGCAGCAAGATCAAAACAAATACGGTGTATGGGAACACCAAGACCCCGGTAACCCCATCCCTGCCAAAGGGACCTCGCCCTCATCCTCTTCAGGGGCGCGACACGCCCAGCGGGCCGCTGCCTCGGTCCAATTTCCTCCCGCGGCTGTCCTCCGCGGGGCCTGCACGTGTGTGAGCATCCGCCCATTGGCCAGTGCACGCGTGTGTGTGTGTATGTGTGTGTGTGTGTTTCTGTGTGCACACGCCTGGGACGCGCACTCACGCAATCAAACTCTGTCTTCAAGAGAGGAGGGAAACGGTCGGGCCTTAACTCGGCCCACTAGGCCACTCTGTCCGTGCAGCGACCTTATCCCGGCCCCAGCCTGTCTGCATCCGGGTCCCGTATCAGTGGCTGGCTCGACCCGGGTTCTTTAATCACTCCTGCTCTCTGTCCTGGCTCCGCCGAGCAGCGGCTCCCTTCCCACCCGCTGGAAATGTCGCTGGAAACTCTGAGTGCCGCTCGCTGGCCCCCGCCCCCGCCCGACGCCAGCCCTGCGGTGGAGGCGGGGGAAGCAGCTGGGAAACCGGAGCGGTCTCCCTGGGGACCCTGGACCGCCTCTCTCGGCGCCGCCTCGCGGCCGACCCGGCCCCCGGCAAGGCCCACAGCGTCCCCGCGGCCCGCCCGCTCGCACCCCGACGGGGAGCTCTCTCGCGCCCCAGCCGGCCGGAGCCCCCGCCCTCCACCCCAGTCCGGCCCAGGGGCCAGATCACAGGGAGAGACACACTCCGCCCGCACGCCTGCCGGCCCCGCGCGCCTCTCACGGTCCTTGCTCCCAGCGCTCGCCCTCGTCCCCACTTCTCCGGCCCCGCCGATCCCCCTCTTCCTCCTCGGGCGCCCAGCCTCGTGGAGCCCGTCCTGACCGGGTCACAAGGGCGGACGGCACAGCCCGGACTTCTCCCTGCCCTCCTTCCCCGAGGGCCCGCCGCGGCCGCGCCAGGCAGGAGCCGCGCAGAGATGCTCTTGTGTCCTCTCGGGCGTCCGCAGTCCCCTCCACCTGCTCTCCTGGGAAGGTAGGTGCCCCGGAGGAGAGGTGGCGGAGAGGAGGCGGGGGCTGCAGTCGGGGAGGGACCCGCACTCCAACCCGGGGGAACGCGGGAAGCCCCTCCCTCGGGGGTCCTGGTCCCAAACTCTGGGGGAGGGAAAGAGGTGAGAAGTCCCCCCTTAATCCAGATGAGACGAAAGTCGAGAAAACCTGAACTTGTCCACGTGGACTTGTAGCTGGAAAATACCCCTGGGATGCACCTAAGGCGCAAGCCCCCAAAGTCAAGGCAGTTCTTGGAGGGAGGGAGGAGTCTGCCAACTACAGTGGGCTATTTCACGTTTTTCAGCCGTTAGCGGGGAAGGGCTGCCCGATTTCAGGGAGAACCTGGGGATTTGCTGTCCCCTTCTGTTCTCTGCCAGATGCGGGACCCACTACCCCAGTGCCTCTATCCTCCCTATGAGAAGTCCTCCTTATCACCTCCTGGTACGAGAGGAACACTCAGCCCATCCTTCCCCACCCACTCCTGCATATCCTGAGAGGTGCATCACAGGGTGCTGTGTTAGGGAGAGTCAGACAGCTGGGCGACCAAGGATGAGCAGCATCTGAAGAATCAGACCTCCTACGGGCCTCTTCCTCCTGCAGGGCAGTTCTCAGGGAATGCAACAGGGTATGGCAATGAGAGGGAAGGAGGCTGGGTCAGCTGATGATCATGGCTGCCTGTGCTGACCTTGCATTTTGGCCTCGGTTGTCAGCTGTCTAGGGTGGGGTTGCGGCTAGGAATCAGCATGCCTCAGGGCTCCAGATCTCCTACTCTCCCCTGCCTCAGTTTCCCCCGCAGAGAGGGGGAGAGTAGCCGGGAACTGGGGTGTGTCTGCCTGTTTTGCTTTTGGTAGGAGTCCTAATTGGATCCAGCTGGTGAGCTGCCCCTCCTCCAGCCTCAGCCATTCACTCTCCCCCACCACCCCAGCTAGGGATGGGCCCGGAAAAGCTGTGTCCCCAGTAGGTCTGCTCAAATGTCAGAAGGAATTGCCACTCCCTGACTAAAGTCAGAGAGCTGCCCCCAGCTTTGTTTGTACCCTACAGCCCCACCATGGCTGAGCAGAAACTGGGTGCAGCAGTAGTCACAGCCCCCAAGGCACGTTCATCTGCTCTGGTCTTCACAACACTTACACTGCTCGTGTGACCCCCCAGCTGCACACCGCCTCCCACTGCATACCTCCCACCTACTATTCAGCTGAACCTCCTCTGTACTTATAACTCCCATACTGCTCATATGATCCCCGACCCAGTAACCCTGCACAAGCCACGTTCTTACATTCCATCCACCATCTTAAGTATCCACCGTGCTAACACTCCATGCTACACAAACAGCACCTCACAAGGTCCTTGCCACCCTCCTGGAGCCCCTAGATCCCACAGGCACACGCAAGCCTTAACTCTAAACAAAAGTGCCGGAACCGGTCCAGCGCCAGAAGGTGGCCGAGGTTGGCTCAGCCTCTGGCCACGTTCAATAGGACGGGTGAGGGGGGACAAGACGGCCTGGGCAGCTCGGCTCTCTGGTAGAAAATCCCCATTGCCTCCTCTCCTGAATGTGGGAGCCCTGTCTCTTGACCTCACCTTTGCCTGGGGTGGAAGGACCCAGCTGGCCAGTCTGGCATGATGCTCCCTGGAAGACCCTCTGTCCAAAAGACAGCCTGGAGGTGTAGGAGAAAGTGGGGTGTGTGCACACCTCTGTGTGTGTGCGTGTGTGTGACAGCACCACCTCCCTGTAGCTGGCCAACTCCCCGCTCACCCACTAACTCGCTGTCCAGCCCAAGCCTCGGCCCAAGCTGCCTGACCCCTCATGGCACCCTGAGTCCTGTGAGGCTTCGGTCTGAGCCAAGAGGCCAAAGAAGGGAGCTGATACTACTTTGAGCTCAGAACAAATGGTTCCTGCGGACTGGACATGCCCAGCCTCCCTAGAATCTTGGCCCCGCTGGGCAGTGGGCGGGTGGCCGCTTCCCACCCCACTGCCTGACTAACCCTTTGTGCCCTCTGGCAAGCAGATGCTCACGGGGCCTGGGGGTGGCAGAGGGAACTGAAACAAAGTCCTGGTACCCGGGCCCGCCTCTACCAGCTGCCCCAGTTCCCTCTGCCTTCCCTCTGGGGGAGAGGGCCATGCTGTTCAGTGAGAGCCCCAGAGGGGCAGGCCGCTGGAGGTGTGCTCCCAGCCAGCCTCCCTCCTCCTCCTCCTTGCCCGGCCTCCCCCTCCCCCACTCCCACCCAGAGCTCCTGCCTGAGGCCTAACAAGCAGCCCATTGTGCTTCTAGGAGCCTGCACGGGCAGCCTGAAGGCGGGTGCCCACAGCGGCCTGTTTCCTGGGTCTCTGAGCTCCCACCGAGTTGGCCCGACCCCCTCCCTCCCACAGCCCCAAGGTTGAACCCAGAGGACAGGGGCAGCCTGGACCCAGCAGGGCTTCCCTTACTTCTTCCTTCCCCACAGAGGACACGCCGAGGAGCAGCTCTCCAGCCCTGACCCGAGCATGCAGGCCCCACCCTACAGCCTCCCAGCTGGGCTCAGCCTGGATGACTTCATCCCGGGCCACCTCCTGGCCCACGTAGGGTCATCCGCCCGGGGGACACGGGTGAGTGAGACAGCAAGGGAGCGGGTACTATGGGCCCCTAGTTGGGGAAGGGGGCTCAGGACAGGTCAGGGGGCAGCAGGAGGATCAGCGCGGGAAGGGGGGTGGATGACAGCTCTAGAGAGCCTCGCTGGTTCACCAGACAGGGTCCAGCCCTCATCTTTTAGCCATCCCTCCTGCCCACCTGCAGAACCCTCTGGGCCTGAGCTGCTGCTCCTGGCCCCTCCCCACAGGTGCCTGTGATCCGGAATGGTGGCTCCAACACCCTTAATTTCCAGTTCCATGACCCTGCGCCCAGGACCGTGTGCAATGGGTACTTCCAACCGAGGAGAGATGCTTCCAGACACCCAGGTGGGTCTGCTTGGGAAAACCAGCTCCAGGGTTAGGGGTTGGGGAGAGGGGTTCAGTCAGAGGTTCTTGGGCTCAGCCTTCTGGCACTCACCCTGGGTCAGGTGGAGGGACAGGAGGTGGGTGAAAGTCTCTCAAGGCCCTGGGGCCAGTGAGCTCAGCTCACCACCCCTCCCTGTAGGCACGTGCTGGCCTGTAAGAGTGAAACTGCTGTGGTAGAGACCAGGCTGACACATCCCTTCCCCTGCCTCCCCCACCCAGTGCCAGGGGGAAGGAAATGTGCAGGGAACATAGCCTTAGGCCAGGGGGACCTCCAGCAGGCCAGGGGATGGCTTGGATTGGGAATGGAGGCTGAAGGAATGTGAGCATAGGTGGGTTGAAGAAGGGATGGGCGCTGAACACAAGACATGCCCCCTAAGGGCTGCCCCCATCCCCCATCTTTATGCAGCAGCCCAGCAATAGGTTGCAGAGACAGCTCTGGGACTCTGCCAGCTCCTGGGCTCCTATGAGTCAGCCCAGCCCAGCCCAACCCAGCCCACGGGGTCTGGGAGATTCCTGGAACCTCCTGTGTGCACGTCCACCCCCAAGGCCCCTCTCTTTAGGAGGATGGCAACATTTATAGAGCATTCCTTTGAGGCAGCCAATGTGTTGAGTAGTTTACACATTTAACAAATAGTCAGTAAGCACATAGAAAATCCTGGACACTGTAAAGACACTTTCCAGGTCTTACCTCACTTCATCCCTCCATAGCCTAGCAAGATAAGGTGTCATTATTAGCATCTTCTCAGTGAAGGACCCGTAGGGATGTTCAGTCACAAAGGCTGAGCTGAGGTTCAAACACTGGTCCATCCTGCCCTGAAGCCCTTTTGTTGTTACACCTGGAGGCCAAAGGTGCTGGTGAGTGAGTTTCTGCCCCTGGTTTGTCGATTATGTTCAGGCACTGTCCTGAACACAGTCACACACATTAGATCTCCCTGCAGCTCTGCTGTGACTACCCTCATTTTACAGAAGTTGGAAACAGAGGCACGGTGAAGTTGATTGCTGTGCCTAAGACACACAGCCAATAGGTCTGCATTCAGGTCTTTGCCCCCAGCCCCCCGGCCCTTTTCTGCCACACCCCACTGTCTTCCCCAGCTAGAGATGCCTCTAGCATTCTCTGCATGTGACAATTCTAGCTCTCATTCTGAAAACTCTGAGGACATCCCCAACAAAGCAGGGTGGGTTGGGAACGGGCATAGATTTCTCAAGATAAAATCCATTTTCATTCACTTTAACTAAAAAGTAAACAAACAGAGCCCTGTGGTCCTGCCAAGGATGGGGACATTTGTAGAGTCTGCGTCATCAACTTAGACAAACAAGGAGTTGTTGAAACTTTTGAACCCACAGGGCTCAGTGGTCTGAGGAGATGAGGGACAAACAAGCCTAGGTGGGGCCTCTTTGCTGAAGCTCCTCTCCATGTCCCCCACAGACCCTGCTTGGTATCAGACCTGGCCGGGTCCTGGGAGCCGGCCCCCTGGGAACCAGAAGACCCCTGCCTCCCAGCATTCCCAGAAGTGGTCAGCCACATGGACCAAGGACAGCAAACGGCGGGACAAGCGCTGGGTCAAGTATGAGGGCATCGGGCCCGTGGATGAGAGCGGCATGCCAATTGCGCCCCGATCTGTGAGTCCAGGGCTGGGGCTGCTGATAGGTGGGGCCCAGGGGTCCACCCTGAGCTCCACCTCTGATACAAAGGCTGTTCCCAAACCATACCAGACTAAAGCAGGGGTTCAACCATTATGGGTCTGGGGCATCATGAGCCCCATAAAATTATGAGCACTCTGGCATGTCTGAGTTGCACAAGTGATTTTTTTTTTGGCGGGGGGGGGGTGGACAGTTCTAGACTACCCCATAGGTTCTCAGTGGTAGAGAGCCACTACTGTAAGGGCTGACCCTGGCAGGGACTGCCCTGCTGCCCCATTCACGGCCCTGGGCCTGGCATGGCACTGGTGAAGTGGTTGCTGAGTAAGTGACTGACTGAATGGGTGAACGAGAGAGTCCTGCGTGAGGCCTGATGGAGCAGCAAGCTTGGAGGATCTGAAGGATTCATGCTGGGAGGACCTGCCCTTCCACCACTCCCAGGCCTATCCTGAGCCACCTGTCTGCCTCTAGTTCCTTATCGGAAACTCAGATTAGTAACATAGCCCTCTGCTTCCCAAGGTTCTTTGGCGTCACAAGTGAGGTCAGATCAGATCAGATCAGATCAGTCACTCAGTCGTGTCCGACTCTCTGCCACCCCATGAATCGCAGCACGCCAGGCCTCCCTGTCCATCACCAACTCCCGGAGTTCACCCAGACTCACGTCCATCGAGTCAATGATGCCATCCAGCCATCTCATCCTCTGTCGTCCCCTTCTCCTCTTGCCCCCAATCCCTCCCAGCATCAGAGTCTTTTCTAATGAGTCAACTCTTCGCATGAGGTGGCCAAAGTACTGGAGTTTCAGCTTTAGCATCATTCCCTCCAGAGAAATCCCAGGGCTGATCTCCTTCAGAATGGACTGGTTGGATCTCCTTGCAGTCCAAGGGACTCTCAAGAGTCTTCTCCAACACCACAGTTCAAAAGCATCAATTCTTCGGCGCTCAGCCTTCTTCACAGCCCAACTCTCACATCCATACATGACCACAGGAAAAACCATAGCCTTGACTAGATGGACCTTTGTTGGCAAAGTAATGTCTCTGCTTTTGAATATGCCTTCTAGGTTGGTCATAATTTTCCTTCCAAGGAGTAAGCGTCTTTTAATTTCATGGCTGCAGTCACCATCTGCAGTGATTTTGGAGCCCCCAAAAATAAATTCTGACACTGTTTCCACTGTTTCCCCATCTATTTCCCATGAAGTGATGAGACCGGATGCCATGATCTTCGTTTTCTGAATGTTGAGCTTTAAGCCCACTTTTTCACTCTCCTCTTTCACTTTCATCAAGAGGCTTTTTAGTTCCTCTTCACTTTCTGCCATAAGGGTGGTGTCATCTGCATATCTGAAGTTATTGATATTTCTCCTGGCAATCTTGATTCCAGCTTGTGTTTCTTCCAGTCCAGCGTTTCTCATGATGTACTCTGCATATAAGTTAAATAAGCAGGGTGACAGTATACAGCCTTGACATACTCCTTTTCCTATTTGGAACCAGTCTGTTGTTCCATGTCCAGTTCTAACTGTTGCTTCCTGACCTGCATACAGGTTTCTCAAGAGGCAGGTTAGGTGGTCTGGTATTCCCATCTCTTTCAGAATTTTCCACAGTTTATTGTGATCCACACAGTCAAAGGCTTTGGCATAGTCAATGAAGCAGAAATAGATGTTTTTCTGGAACTCTCTCTTGCTTTTTCCATGATCCAGCAGATGTTGGCAATTTGATCTCTGGTTCCTCTGCCTTTTCTAAAACCAGCTTGAACATCAGGAAGTTCACGGTTCACATATTGCTGAAGCCTGGCTTGGAGAATTTTGAGCATTACTTTACTAGCGTGTGAGATGAGTGCAATTGTGCGGTAGTTTGAGCATTCTTTGGCATTGCCTTTCTTTGGGATTGGAATGAAAACTGACCTTTTCCAGTCCTGTGGCCACTGCTGAGTTTTCCAAATTTGCTGGCATATTGAGTGCAGCACTTTCACAGCATCATCTTTCAGGATTTGGAATAGCTCAACTGGAATTCCATCACCTCCACTAACTTTGTTCATAGTGATGCTTTCTAAGGCCCGCTTGACTTCACATTCCAGGATGTCTGGCTCTAGGTCAGTGATCACACCATCATGATTATCTGGGTCGTGAAGATCTTTTTTGTACAGTTCTTCTGTGTATTCTTGCCATCTCTTCTTAATATCTTCTGCTTCTACCAGGTGAGGTAGAGGATGTGAAATACCTTCCTACCCTACCCCCCACCAATACTGTTTATTTTTCATTACATAGAAACACATATTCTTTGTAGAATCATCAGAAATACATAAAAACAAAAAAATATAAGCCACCCCAGATCTCACAATTTAAGGCTCATCATTGGTGGAGATTCTTCCATATATCTGGGTATTTTTTTTTATAATTGAAAAAAATTTTTTTGGCCATGCCACATGGGATCTTAGTTCCCCAACCAGGGATTGAACCCATGCTCCCTGCATTGGGAGCACTGAGTCTTAACCACTGGACCACCAGGGAAGACCCCTTCTATATATCTTACTCAAACATAACAAACTACACGGAGGTATTGTTACTAAAGATGTCACAACAGCCCACCCAGGGGGGCTTCAAGGGTGGCCAGAGAAAAGACTCAGTGAGGAAAAATGTCTGTGGCTTGATATTGGGAGGGTGGCCTGACTTTGCCTTCTTTGATCCCAGAGTGTTGACAGCCCCAGGGACTGGTACCGAAGAATGTTCAAGCAGATCCACCGCAAAATGCCGGGTGAGACCCCTTTCTGGGGCCCTCTCTCTGCCTGAGTGGGCTTGGGAGCGAGAGGTGGACAAGGAGACTTAACCTGTCCGGAAAGTGTCTCCACTCACCCCAGGCTCTGTCGTAAGTGGTCGCTAAAACAGACCAAAGGAGGGAACCGCCAATCTCCTCCCTGTATGGGGAACAGTGACCAGACGCTGTCCCCAGTGAGGGTCTGGGAAGCCGTGCAGTCACACATTCGTTCAGTCAGTCCCTTAACCGTGTGTTCAGCACTTGCTGTTTGCTGACTACTCTTCTAGGTGCTAAAGACAAAACAGGGAACAAACAAAGGTTGTTCCTGCCTTAGCAAAGCTTAAGACAGAAGGCATCACAGAGTAAACACACAGACATTTAATATGGCAGATGGTGGTAAGGGCTAGGGAGAAAAGGTCGGGAGGGTGCCCAGGGCAGGAAGGCTGCCACTTCACGCGGGCTGGTCAGGAAAGGCCCCTGAGAAGTGGCTTCTGAACTGAGAGCTAAGGTTGTGAAGGAGTTGTCCCTGCAGGGCTAGGGGAGGAGTGTTACTGCATGGGGAGCCTGGGGAACCCTGAGGCAGAGCAGGCCAGATTTGTTCTGGGGCCACAGAGAGGAGCTGGACTGCAGTGAGAGGGGCACGTGGTGGAGATGGAACCCAAAGATGCTGGGGTCAGGTCACCCAGGGCCTTGGGCTTTTACTCTATAAGAACTGAGGAGCCCCCAGGAGGCTTTGAGCTGAAGAGTGAGTGACAGGCTCTGACAGGTGGTGGCTGAAGTGACTCCCTCTGGCTGCCAGGTGGGGAAGAGATGGGGCCGGGTGGAGGCAAGGGACCAGTCAGGAGGTCTGTCCAGAATCCAGGCTAAAGACGACAGTGTCTCAGATCAGGGCAGTAGCAGCGGGCCTGATGGAATTCTGGAGACAGAATCATGGTAATTTGATGATGGATTGGATGTGGCATGAAAGAGACCAGTCAGGGATGACTTTAAACCTGAGTGAGTCCATGAAGTTGCCCTTTATAAATGTATATACACACAGGAAACGCAGGGAGGGGTTGTGTGTGTGCAAGTCTTAAGGGGCTTTCAGTTTTAGATACGGTTCATAAAAGTGGCAGTTGATGTTTGACTCTTTAGTGATCCCATGGACTGTAGCCCACCAGGCTCGTCTGTCCATGGGATTTTCCCAGGCAAGAATGCTGGAGTGGGTTGCCATTTCCTTCTCCAAGGGCTCTTCCCCACCCAGTGATCAAACCTGCATCTTTGGCATTGAAGGCAGATTCTTTACCACTGAGCCACTGGGCAGTTGATAAACAGGTCTGTAGTTTCTAGGGTGAGGCTTAAGCTGTAGATGGAAATACCAAGCACCCACTCAAAGAGATTTTTGGTGTAAAGGTTCCCCAAGTAGCTCTGATGTACAGCTAAGGTTAGGAGTCCCTGAATAGACAGTATTTTTTAAGGTAGAAGACTGGACCAGATCACCCAAGGAGATGGAGAGACAGAGGCCCAGGGACTGAGCCCTGAAGTACTTGCTTGGAGAGATGGGCAGGAATCAACTAGGCTGCCTGGGAAGGGGCAGCTTGGGAGGCAGGAGGAAAACCAGAGTAGTCTCCCTGAAGCCAAGTGACAAGAAATTTCTAAAGGAGGAAGTGAACCTGTGTGACTGATGCTGCTGCTGATCAAGTGGGACTGACTATTTGATCTGGTAACATGGAGGTCACTGGAGTCCTTGACAAGGGTGGCTCAGGCTGAAAGCCTGCTTATCAGGAAGTGGAATTGAAGACACTGAGTTTCTTATGGCCAGCATGCATGCAACCCTATGAACTGTAGCCTGCCAGGCTCCTCTGTTCATGGGATTTTCTAGGCAAGAATACTGGACTGGGTTGCCCTGCCCTCCTCCAGGGGATCTTCCCAACCCAGAAACTGAACCTGTGTCTCTTATGTCTCCTGCATTGGTAGGTGGGTTCTTTACCACTAGCGCCACCTGGGAAGCCCCTTATGGCCAGTAGTTGGCTGCAAAGGAAAGCAGAAAACTCCAAGAACTGGAGGAAGGTGTGGGATCCAGAGAGGGGGGTTGTGGTTTGCATTTAAGGTCAGGGCTGTAGTTACGTGTCTGTGTTCCAAGGAAATCAAGAGGGTTGGCTGGTCAGTAGCTCTTCCTTGGAGGCCCCAGAGAGTCCTGAGCACCTTGAAGAGTGGGTCTGGGCAAAGGGGGAAGATTTAGAAGAGGGTGCAGAAAGGGCAAGAGGGTGAAGGGGAAATGGAATTCTCTAAATTGACCTGGCGAGGGCAGGTCTCCAAAGGTCAGGGAGAGGGTGTGTGTGGGAATGTAGGGAGGGAGGGGCAGGAGGGTTTGAGCAAGGCCACTGCCCTCTTGGCTCGCTCGGGTCCTAAGGCAGCCAGAGGCATTTCAAGCCCTCCTGAGAACTGCCCTCCTAATTCCTTCCCTCCCTCGAGACATTTTTTAGGCTCTGACTCAGCCCCTGGGCCCCTGCTCTAGGCAGGAGGGACTGGGAGCCTCTGGGGCTGCCTCCCAGGGCTCCCCATCCTTGTCCTCGCTTGCTGTCCCCACCCTGATCGAGTCCTTTCTGCTACCCTAGACCTACAGCTGGACTGGACCTTCGAGGAGGCACCCAAAGGTGAAGGCAGGGGTTGGGGGGTGGCATGCCCTAGCCTGGTGCCTGCATTTACCCCTCCCTGCAGCCACGCCTGGCTTTGGGGCTCCCCAGTTGGCTCAGCTCAACTTGTGAAGTTTGTACAGCCCATTTCCATGAGCTCCAAATCCCCTGGTCCATGGTATTAATAATTCAGAGCCCCTGAGTCACTGTCCAGCAAATGCCTAGCCCTGGCTCTGCTTTCTCTGGGCCTCTCTTTTCTCACGTGTAAAACAGGAACACCCCAGAGATGTTTCAAAGGTTTGGTAAAGAGTGTAAAGCTCTTGGCACCCAGCCCATAGTTACTGGTCCAGAGCATCACCCCTGTTCCCACCAGCCACCCAGGAGCGTGGGTAGGGGTGGGCCAGAACCTTCTATGGTCACCCAGGTGCCCTCAACCCCAGCCTTCACCTTCCATCGCTCCTGTTTATTTTCTCTCACTTTCAGTGGATTCTTCCTGTGCCACCTCTGCAGACTCAAGGCATCCAGGGCCCCAGCAGAGACCACCTGCCAGGCCAAACCAGATGTCGCCTCTGAGCGGGTGAGCCATCAAGGGGAGGGCCCCAGAGCTTCAGAGGGGTGCTGGCTTCCTTGAGGGGACTGGCACCCCCTGGTGGCCACAGCTGGCACAGTCTCGCACCAGGCCAGCAGGCTCCTGCTCATGGCTTTGCCCCTTCTCAGCGTTCCCACTGCTTGAGATCCTCCATGCCACCAGAGCCGAAGGGGGATGACCTGACTGCTGTTTGTGGTCAGGACCACCTGGGATGCCTCTGTATTTGGCAGCAGGAATTCATCACCCCAAAGGTCCATGCCTCATTTGGGGTGGAGAGCGGGGTAGCCTGTGGCTAGGTGTGGACCTGCAGCCATCCATTCTGAAGCCTGTGAGAAAACAAGGGGCATAGAGGATCACAGGCTTTGTCCCAGATGCCACTTAGAGAGGAACCCTGCAGACAGGTCAAGGACGCAGTGCATCTTTTCTAAGCAAACCACACAGGCTCAGCCCGAGCTGCAGGGGCTCAGCCCAACCTCAGGAATCAGGAGGCTCTCTGTCACAGTGTCACTAATGAGTTTCTGATTCCTTTCTGGGAACAGAGTGACCTCATTAGCCTGGCCTTAACTGGGCTGTGGCTCTTGGCATCATCAATAAGGTAGAAACTAAGATTTGGTCAAAATTTGGACCCAGATTTCTGGATTCTTGCCTGGAAAATTCCATGGACAGAGGAGCCTGGCGGGCTACAGTCCATGGGGTCGCAAAAATTTGGACGCAACTGAGCACGCACGTGCACCTCTGGATTCAAACCAGTGTGCTGCACTAGCCACGTGACCTTGACCAAGGTAACCAGTCTAAGCTTCTCTAGCTCCATCTGTTAAATGGGAATCAGAGGGTGGCATGAAGATCAAAGTACACTGCAAGTCTCCACAAACATGATTATCATACAAGCTTGATTATGACTAGTTGTTGTTGGTGTTCAGTTGCTCAGTTATGTCCGACTCTTTGTGATCCCATGGACTACAGCATGCCAGGCTCCTCTGTCCTCCACTGCCTCCTGGAGTTTTCTCAAATTCATGTCCATTGAGTCAGTGATGCTGTCTAACCATCTCGTCCTCTGTTGTCCCCTTCCCCTACCTTCAGTCTTTCCTAACATCAGGGTCTTTTCCAATGAGTCAGTTCTTCCCATCAGGTGGCCAAAGGATTGGAGCTGCAGCTGCAGCATCAGTCCTTCCAATTATGACTACAGCTTCCTTAAATTAGGAACAATGTATTCCATTCTCATACCACTGTTGTTAGTGATGTTAAATTAGGAACAATGTATTCCATTCTCATATCACTGTTGTTAGTGATGTTCTTCCTAGAGTAGAGTCATAGTAACAGCCGACAAATCCTGCCCCTCCCCTCAGACATTCCATCACTTGATAAGCTTGGTACAGTGGTTCCACTTGGTGGAAATATTCAAATTCAGCAGAAACTGGAAGATTTCAGCCAGCCAAGAAGGGAGTCCTGGAAGGACACTCAGGTAACTGTGACAGATGACATCGATGATCTAGCACCTCAGGGAACTGAGACCTGTGGAGCAGAAGTAACTTGTTCAGAGCTCTGGGGTCAGGCCTGCAGGCTCTTTCCCCTGACCTGGGTTTTCCCGGAACTAAGATGTAGTCTCACACCCTTGAGTATGGGTGCAAGACCACTTGGTCATGGTGACCAACTTCATCGAAGCTGCACAGACGTACATACCCACAGTCATGGGGCCAGACAGAAGCCAAATGCAGGGTATTTCACCAAGGCCAGCAGGAAAGGGACTGGCCACTTCTGGAGCAGATGTGTATGTGTTACCCCTGTCTTGGGTGTCTCAGGTATGTTCCCTCACCTAAGATTCCCCACACCCTTATAAAGGTGGGAGTCATTCTCATAGGTGTTGAATCAGAGGCTCTGAGACCAAAGGAGACACAGCTAAGTGGTGGGACTGGAATTTGAATTCAGAGCTAATAACATTTTACTATTTAACACTGCTTCCACAGCCCAGAGCAGGTGGGGAGGGGGTGCAGCTCCCTCTCCAGGACTGTGTGCTCACACCTGCCTCTGTTTCCCTAAAACGAAACTGAAAGATGTCTTTGCCTTTCTTTAGAAGAAGCTGGGACGTCTCTGAAGAGTCTCTTAGAAGCACCTTCAGTTGCAGTCCTGGAGCACCCTCCTCCCTGCACCAGACCTCAAAGCAGGTAGCTTGCCCAGCATCCCCTCTCCCTGCCCAGCACTTCTCCCATCACCATGCTCTCTGGTCAGGCTCTCTGCTGCAGTAGTCGGTATAGTCTGTATAGTCCATGGGGTCGCAAAGAGTCAGACACAACTGAACGACTTTCGCTTTCTGCTGCAAGCACAGGTAAAGCTGTTCTTCATCTTGGAGCCTGTGCAGCCAGAAGATCCTGGAATTCTGGGGAGGGTGCTGATGGGCACGGAAGTGGACAGTGGCTGAAAGCCTGCTTTTCAAGCCTGGCCAGTGTCCCAGTACCCCTCTCTTCAACCTAATGCCTACTCCCTGCCATGCAGGTGCTCAGACGCCAAGAGAAAGCGGACAATGTCTGGACGGAAGAATCCTGGAACCAGTTTCTGCAAGAACTAGAGACTGGGCAGAAGGTGTGTGGGCCTGGTTCTCTGGAAAAGGATGTACCCTCAAATCGTGCATTAGGGGAGCGATTTCACCCCCTCTGACTCACTCTTCCCACTCTTAGCCCAAGAAACCACTGGTAGACGACCCTGTTGAGAAGCCCTCCCAGCCCATTGAGGTGCGTACTGTGGGCAGGTGGGTGGGAGTGGACACAGTTTGTTGGGGGACCAGTGAGGGATTTTCTGGGTGGTCAAGGTCCCCATGACCATGGGCCAAGGCCATGGACTCAAAACTCTGACCCTCTCCAGTCCCATATGGTTTAGCTCTGTACCCCCAGCATCCAGGACAGTGCCTGGCATACAGTGTGTGAAAGTGTTAGTTGTTCAGTCATGTCCGACTCTTTGCAACCCCATGGACTGTCGTCCACCAGGCTTCTCCGTCCATGAAATTCTCCAGGCAAGAATACTGAAGTTGGGTAGCCATTCCCATCTCCAGGGAATCTTCCCAACCTAGGGATCGAACCCAGGTCTCCTGCAGTGCAGGCAGATTCTTTGCCGTCTGACTCACCAGGGAAGCCTCTGGCATACAGTAGGTGCTAAGTAAACACGTGTTCAAAATTGTGTATTCATCACAGCAGGCTGAGAAGAGACTGATCAGGGTGGACTGGAATTGTCAGGAAGTATTCTTGGAAGATGGAGCTTGGAGGCCAGGCAAAGAGAGGGGGTGCCCAGGATGGGGGTGACACAGGCAGAGGCTGGAAGGGTGTGTGTGTGTGTGTGTGTGTGTGTGTGTGTGTGTGTGTGTAACACTCATCAGCTGGACTGGCTGTGGGAGGGAGGGCAGGGTTGGATAGAGTGAAGCCAGGCTGTAGAGGGCCATAAAAGACTTGACAGGAGAGGAAGTAGGGAGCCTGGTCCTGAAACACATCAGGAAATACTGAAGTGTTACCCTGGTCGTAAGGGATGGGTGAGCTGGGTCAGCAAGGAGGGCCCTCCTGACACCCCAAGACACACCTCCTGGCAGGCCCAGAGGTAGTCAGCCTGGCCTGGCCCCGCCCCCTGAGCCTGCCCTTTACCCCAGCGCCTCGAGCTTTGACGTGTTGCCATTGGGCTTCTCACACCTGATTTTCGCCCAGGCCAGCGCCCCCCACCGTATACTCCCCGCCCCCAACCTTGCCCCTGGCCCAAGTCTCTCCGCACAACCCGCCCCCAGGTCCTGCTGGAGAGAGAGCTGGCCAAGCTGAGCGCCGAGCTGGACAAGGACCTGCGGGCAATAGAGACTGGGCAGCCGTCCCCCAAGGTACCGGCCCCCCGGGGCCCTCCTGGTGGGCGCAGGAACCCCGAGCCGCCAGGCATGGCTTTGGTGGGAGGGGCAGGCCGACGAGAGGCATCGCCTCCAGCTGCACTCGCGACCTTGGGCGACTCCATCCAAGTCTCCTCCCTAAAGTGCGGGGCGATCACTGTTCCTAGCGACCCCTAAGAGCCCTCCCTGGGCCGACTCCACGTCAGCTTGCCCTCCGGAGCCGGCGGGGTCCCTCGCCCCCGGGACCTCAGCCCCGGGGCCCCATGTCCCGGCCTTCCCTCCTCCTTCCACACCCGCCGTCCCTCCCCCGGCTCCTCGCTCCTCCCGCTCCCGGCCCGCCGCCCCGCGTCCCTCCCGCCCCTCCTCTCCCGCTCCCCCTCCCGCTCCCTTCCCGGCCGCAAACTTTTCCGGAGGCGGCGTCCCGGGCCTTGACCGCGCCGTCTCCCGCACAGAGCTCTCAGGCGCCCCGACGGTCCCGGGAGCCGCGGCCCCCAGCGCGGTGAGTGGCGGTGGAGACGTGGCGCGGGGAGGGGTGGCGAGCCCCGGACGCCGACGGCGGGAGGAGGGGCGGGAGCGCGGAGAGGGGCCGGCGGGGACCCGATCCGCCGCTCGTCGGCCGGGTTGGGGGGCCGTCCCTGGTCCGCCGAGGGAAGCTGGTTCCCCGGCCCGGGGGGACTCGGGTCGCAGCAGCGAAGGGATCCTGCGCTCACTCCCGCCTCCCCCACCCCCGGGCCGCACCCTTTCCCGGCCTTGACCACTCGGGAAGTAGGACATCCTGCTGAGGGCCCGGGACCTGGGAGACGCCTCCAGAGAAGGAGGGGTGGGGTAGGGGAGATGGGGGGAGGGAGTACTGAGGGTGGGGGGCGTTCGGGCGGGCAGTGGGGAGCCGGGTCGAGGGTGAAGCTCCAGACAGGTGGCTCACTCCTGCGTCGTGCCCGCGCAGCCCGGCCTCCGCCTGGAGCTCCAGCTCCCCGAATGCACTTTACCCGAGTTCCTCCCTGAGCCCCCACAGGATGGCGGATGGAGGAAGCCCCTTCCTAGGTCGGAGGGACTTTGTCTACCCTTCCTCAGCTCGAGGTGAGAACCAGATACTGCTCTTGTTCTCACCCAGACGGCCCCCTCTGCCAGCACCACTGCTCCAGATAAGGTGGTGCCCCTGCAGAGGTGGCAGGAAGGTCACGGAACCCCCCTGTTCCCACTGGTTCCTGTCCTGGGCAGGGAGGGGGGGACAGAGCCCCATCCCAGCCCTGCCCCCCAAGACATGGCCTTCCGAAGCTGAGGCAGTGCTTCTCCACAGACCCTAGTGCCTCTGATCCAGGGGGCAGTCCTGCCAGGAAGGAAGAGAAGAAGGTAAGGGCGGGTGGGACCATCAGGGTGCAAGGAGGGCCTGGGGTGGGTCCCTGTGACTGCTCTTGCCTACTTGCGGGCTGAATGACTGAGGTCACCTGCTCTGTCCTCTCCCCCTGCCCAGAGGAAGGCCGCCCGGCTCAAGTTTGACTTCCAGGCTCAGTCCCCTAAGTAAGTACCATTCTGCCTCTTGCCTTCCCTGTGGCAGTCCCTGGGAGGACAGGACTGCAGTGTGCCCCCCTAGAGGGTGGGGAGGGATTTCGGGGACACTGGGCAGAGTCTGGAGGACCCTGAGGACTTCAGATTGCTGAATGTCCTTGCTCTGGCCTTCAGGGAACTGACTCTGAAGAAGGGTGACATTGTCTACATCCACAAGGAGGTGGACAAGAACTGGCTGGAGGGAGAGCACCATGGCCGCCTGGGCATCTTCCCTGCTAATTACGTGGAGGTGAGTGGGGCGACAAGCAAGGGGCCCTGCCAGGAGGGTGGAAGGGTTTGCAGAGACTTAGAGAATGCAGACCCCCTTTAACCAGCCAGGGAACCTCTCCAGAACTGGCTGCTCCCTCACACCTGGCAAGTTTCCTAAGACTAAAACTGTGAGCTGGGGTAGGGGCCAAGTCTCAGCCTCATTCATGCCCTCCAGGAAATGTTTGTTAACGAAGGCCTAAAGGTGGAGCCCAGACCAGGGGAAGAACAAAAAATCCCAGTTCCTGTACTGGAGGCCATCAGTCCTCTCAGCGTCCCCCACTTTCACCACTCAGAATCCACCTCTCAAAACCTACATCTCCAGCTGTCTTTTGGGAAGAAATCTAATTGCAACTGACAAGAATATGAAGTCTGAGATGGTTCACCAGTCACATATACTTGTGTCCTCTCCTTCCTGTGTATCACCTCCCTCAATCCCCCGATCAACCTGGCAAAGTAGTAGATCACCCCCATTTTACAGATGCACTAAGGTTCAGAGCCAAGTTGTTAAGTAGAAAATCTAGAATCCGAATCCAGAGACAAGGTTGTGGGTTTGATAGATATGGGGCTATGAGTTATTGAGTATTTGCATCTTTTAAGGAATTTCAGATTATCTGATATATCAGCATAAAGTTGTTCATAATATTTCATTATTATCCTCTTAAATATTTATTTTTGACTGCACTGGGTCTTCATTGCTGTGACTGGGCTTTCTCTAGTTGCAGCAAGTGAGACTACACTTTCTAGTTGTGGTCCATGGGCTTCTCCTTGTGATGGCTTCTCTTGTTGCAGAGCACGGAGTCTAGAGTGCTCAGGCTTCAGTAGTTGAGGTGCACGAGCTTAGTTGCCCCGAGGCATGTGGTGTCTTCCCAGACTAGGGATTGAACCTATGTTTGTTATTATCCTCTTAATGTCAGTTCAGTTCAGAGGCTCAGTTGTGTCTGACTCTTTGCGACCCCATGAACCGCAGCACTCCAGGCCTCCCTGTCCATCACCAACTCCTGGAGTCCACCCAGACCCTTGTCCATTGAGTCAGTGATGCCATCCAACCATCTCATCCTCTGTCGTCCCCTTCTCCTCCTGCCCTCAATGTTTCCCAGAATCAGGGTCTTTTCCAATGAGTCAGCTCTCTGCATCAGGTGGCCAAGGTATTGGAGTTTCAGCTTCAACATCAGTCCTTCCAATGAACACACGGGACTGATCTCCTTTAGGATGGAATGGTTGGATCTCCTCACAGTCCACAGGACTCTCAAGAGTCTTCTCCAACACCACAGTTCAAAAGCATCAATTCTTCAGCACTCAGCTTTCTTTATAGTTCAGCTCTCACATCCATACATGACCACTGGAAAAACCATAGCCTTGACTAGACAAACCTTTGTCGGCAAAGTAATAACTCTGCTTTTTAATATGCTATCTAGGTTGGTCCTAACTTTCCTTCCAAGGAGTAAGCGTCTTTTAATTTCATGGTTGCAGTCACCATCTGCAGTGATTTTGGAGCCCCCAAGTCAGCCACTGTTTCCACTGTTTCCACTGTTTCCCCATCTATGTGCCATGAAGTGATGGGATCGGATACCATGATCTTCGTTTTCTGAATGTTGAGCTTTAAGCCAACTTTTTCACTCTCCTCTTTCACTTTCATCAAGAGGCTCTTTAGTTCTTCTTCACTTTCTGCCATAAGGGTGGTGTCATCTGCATATCTGAGGTTACTGATATTTCTCCTGGCAATCTTGATTCCAGCTTGTGCTTCCTCCAGCCCAGCATTTCTCATGATGTACTCTGCATAGAAGTTAAATAAGCAGGGTGACAATATACAGCCTTGACATACTCCTTTTCCTATTTGGAACCAGTCTGTTGTTCCATGTCCAGTTCTAACTGTTGCTTCCTGACCTGCATACAGGTTTCTCAAGAGGCAGGTCAGGTGGTCTGGTATTCCCATCTCTTTCAGAATTTTCCACAGTTTATTGTGATCCAAAGTAATGTCCTTTCCTTCATTCCTGACATTGATAATCTCTGTCTTTTCTTATTCTGGCTAGAAATTGGTTAATTTTATGGATCTTTTCAAAGAAACAACTTTCGATTTCATTGATTTTTCTCTACTTTTGTTTTCAATTTCATTGATTTCTGCCTCTTCATTATTTCCTTTATTCAGCTTGTGTTAAGTTCTTTTTCTAGTTTCTTTGAGTGGTAGTTCAGATTATTGATCTGAAACCTTTTTCTCCTAAGTGTAAACATTTAATGCTATAAATTCCTCTCTAAGCATAGCTTTTACCTACAACCCACAGATGTTGATATTTTGTTTTTGTTTTTTTTCATTCAGCTCAGGCTATTGTCATTTCTTTGTGGCTTCCTCTTTGACCCATCGATTGAGTCGTCTATTTCAGGCTCTTTATCTCCTAGGCATCAATAGACCTCCTCTATCCTTAAAACGATGTCCCTGATCCTGAAGTTCCACAAGTATATACAGTATTGCATATCATCAGTCATTTACATCTTGAAATGCCGGAAGTGTTACTCAGTCGTGTCCAACTCTTTGCAACTCCATGCACTGTTGCCCCACCAGGCAATCGTCTGAGCCACCAAGGAAGTTTTATATCTTAGTATGAACTAGTTTATTAGCATCTTGATTTTTCTGAGTAGGATGAAGTGACGAGAGCATGGGGACCCTGGGCACATGGTGGGGTAAAAGTGGAGGGGGAGGAGGGACACTTGGTTCTAAGCAGTGGTGAAATGGTAGATCCTCACTTTTAGAACAGGCTACCAGGAGTTCCCTGCTCCTTGGTACCTCTCATATCCTTCTGTGCCCCAATGTAAACTCTCTCCTGTTTGCACCGCCATTGTCCACTCTGATAATGCCCACTCCACATAACTTCTGGTGAAAATTCTTCCTCCAGAAGCATTCTGGGACTGACTACCCCTGTGCCCTGTGCTCACTGCTGGCTCCCCCCAGGCTTGTGTTTGGTATCTGTCTCCAGTGTGGTCTGGGGACAGACCTTGGTCATATTGCTTCCCCAGGAGCCCAGGTCTGTGCCCAGTTGATACCCAAGCTGAATCACATGTCCTCTCTTCCTCCAGGTGCTGCCAGCAGATGAGATTCCCAAGCCCATCAAGCCTCCGACCTACCAGGTGCTGGAGTATGGAGAAGCCGTGGCCCAGTACAACTTCAAGGGGGATCTGGAGGTGGAGCTTTCCTTCAGAAAAGTACGCTTGGCCAGGGGGAAAGGGGGGTGGGGCAGGGTAAGGGCAGCTGAAGACATAGGTAAATGTGTGCAGTAAAAATATTCTTTAAAAAAAAAAATCAGATATACCTATTTTCACTAGTGTTTCAGATTTTTATTCTCAATCTCTTTGGATATATTTCCCTTAATTGTGCCCATTTTAATTTATTTACTTTTATTATTTTTTTTTGCTGCATAGGCTCTTTGTTGTGGCACGCAGGCTTCTGTTACAGCACGTGGGTTCTAGAGCATGTGGGCTCAGTCGTTGTGGTGCTCAGGCTCTCTAGTTGTGGCATGGGGGCTTGGTTGCCCCACGGCATGTACAATTTTAGTTCCCTGACCAGGAATTAAACCGAGTCCCCTGCATTGGTAGGCGGACTCTTAACCATTGGACCATCAGGGAAGTCTCCTGTCCATTTTTATTTGTTTATTTATTTTAATTTATTTGGTTGTCCTGGGTCTTAGTTGCAGCATGTGGGATCTAGTTCCCTGACCAGGGACCGAACCTGGGCCCCCTGCATTGGGAGTGCAGAGTCTTAGCCACTGAAACACCAGGGAAGTCCCTTGCCCATTTTTAAAATGTTCAAAACTTCTAGAGTAGTTGTGCTTTTTCTCAAGTTGCAGGTTGGTAGGCTGTGAGGATCACATCAGCATTTTAAAAATAATAGAATGGAAGTCTTAGAATACCTTGCATGTAGAAAGGGTATTTCATCCAACTCTTAGACAGGTGTGTGTGTGTGTGTGTGTGGGTGGGTGTACTGGATTGATATTACAACATATTCTTTTTACTATAGATAATGGTTCAGAAAGCTTGAAAAATGTTGAGACTTCCCTGACAGTCCAGTGGTTAAGGCTCTGCACTTCTAATGCAGGCGACACAGGTTCTATCCCTGGTCAGGGAATTAAGTTCCCACGTGCAATGCAGTGCAGCCAAAAAATTCAAAAACAAAGAAAAAAAAGAAAATGGAGTAATGCCCCAGAAAGCAAGGGAACTGGTCCCTCTTGGTTTATTTTGAGGGCAAAGGGTGTGAATGCACCTAGTGAATGTTGCCCTGGAAGAGCTGGCCTAGCGAGAGAGGAGGAAGGGGATGGCTGGATGGAGAGAGGTGGGAGCAGGAGGGGGGCTGGAGACCGTCCTTCCTAGGACAGCCCCACTAACAGTAGTCAGTATGTGGGCTTGGGGACACACCAGCTGTCCTCAGGGAGTTTGTTTTTGGATGCGGTGATGACCTCCAAGGTGGAGGCAGGAAAGGACCCAGTCATGGCAGTGGTGCTAACACCTGCGCGGTACTCCTTACCAACCTGCCATGGAGCTGTGTGACCTGTATATAACCAGCTGGTGCCCTCCAAGCCTGATCCCTCCATGCAAGGTGTTAGGTTACAATGACTCTGCACCCTCCTGTGCCTGGCAGCCAAGGGCCTGCAGATACTACCTCCCTCCTTCTCTGTGACCAGGGGGAGCGCATCTGCCTGATCCGCAAGGTGAATGAGCACTGGTACGAGGGCCGCATCTCGGGCACCGGGCGCCAGGGCATCTTCCCCGCCAGCTACGTGCAGGTGACCCGGGAGCCCCGGGTCCGGCTCTGTGATGACGGCCCCCAGCTCCCTGCATCTCCCCGCCTGCCCACCGCCCGCCTGGTCTGTCGCCCCAGCTCTCCTTTAACGCCACGCAGCCCAGCTGACCCCACTGACTGGGGGGTCCAGACCTCCCCCCGCCGCACCGGCTTCTCCCTCCCTCCCCAGGAGTCCAGACCCCAGACCCAGGTAAGGTGACCTGCCTCAGACCCGAGAGTGAGCCCTGCTCCCTGTGCTGTATTCCCCATTCCTGGGAGGCTCTGTGTTGTGGAATTCCCCCAACTGCTCAGGATAGTCTAGTGGGGTGACTGAAGAGAACCTTGTGTTGCAGTCCTTGAGGACCCCAGACCCTGGAGCTGCAGCCCAGGGAGGCAGGGGTCTCTAGATGGGACCCCCAAACCAGCACAGGCCTCCTGACCTTCCAGAGTCCACTCTTGGGATTTACCTGTATCAGCGTCTTGGGACAGGGTGTGCTGGGAGCCGGGGTGTCTGCCATTCACCTGCTGTGTGACCTTGGGCAGATGACTTACCCTCTCTGGGTTTGGGTTTCCTCACTTGTAGAATGGGGATAGCGAGTCCCACTGCAGAGGGTGGTTAGTAGGAAGTAGCTGATGGGCAATGATGGCCATTGGTCATCATGCTGACATTGACCACAGACAAGGGCATGTGCTCCTATGTTCATCCCTCACTCAGCAAACTGTTATGGGCAGATAGAGCCCATGCACAGGACTCCTCCTGCTCCCAGCTCTGTGCACACGTACAGATCAGCCACCTCCCCTACCTGGGCCCAACTTCCCAGTACCTGTGAGGTTGCAGTCAGACAGGTCTCCCTGTGCTACGGGGACTGCGAGATGAGATGAGGCAGCGTGGGATGCTGTTCCTGGGGAAAGGGGCAGGCCGGTTCATGCCTCCTTCCTCATGTTTGCATGTGCCCACCTGCCCTCCTATGGACCCAGAGTCTCAGCACCCCCAGGTCAGCTCTGTCCCATCCTGGAGGCTCCAGCCATCCCCCGGACCTGGGGACCTCGTCCTCTACCACCAGCGAGATACACTGGACCCCGTGAGTACCATCTGGGACACTTGGTTGGGGTTGGGGGCTACTCCACAGGCAGTGCTGAGCACATACTAATTTACTCCTCCCTACCCAGGATGGAGTTGGGAAATTTCTCCTAAGGAGTGCTTGTCCTTATAGTGCTTACGGGTGATTTTAGTGGGGTGTGTGTGGGGCAGGGGGTGCGGGAGTGGAAGGACACTTGTCTGTAGTGTTCCTGACCTGTCCCTCCCAGCTCTGGGCCTGAGAGCAAGCCTCCCACACTGGGCACCTCTCCCCTCCATCTCTCACTGGGTTTCCAGGGCTGAGGTCAGTGTGGGTGTGTGCACAAAGTGGAACACAGATTTGAAGGCATTGAGAGCTCAGGGGAGGTGGAGTGTGGGTGATTAGGGTTTGGAGAGCAAGGAGCAGGCCTCGGATGGAGGCACTGAAGCTGGAAAGAATCGCCATGCCCAGAGCTGGGCCAGGGACTAATGGGAGCATGGAGGGATCTGGGAAATTCCAAGAATGTGTCCACCTTGGTTCGGGACTAGCCAGGCCTGGTCTGGGGAGGGGTCAGGGTCCTGGTGGTTGCTATGGCAATGTTTCCTGCAGGTACCGGGCGATGTACCAGTACAGGCCCCAGAATGAGGATGAGCTGGAACTGCGGGAAGGGGACCGTGTGGACGTTATGCAGCAGTGTGACGACGGCTGGTTTGTGGGTAGGTGGGCCTGGCGGGCACGCTGGGGGCAGGTGCATCTCAGAGTTCTAGGGGACTGAGCTGGGGGACAGGCCAGAAAGGGTATCTCAGAGTCCTGGGGGCAGGGCCTGGGAGAGAGGCCAGAAAGGTTATCTCAGGATCCTGTGGGGATTTGAGTGGCTGCTCCTGCCTGCCAGGACTGGTTCAGCAAAGATTCATGGGCTGACCACCTCCCACCCTTCCAGCCCAGCACTGGCTGCTTTCCCAAAGCCAGCACTCTGTTGTTCTCATTCCCTGAAGAAGGGTGAGGCCTGGGAGGAAACCAGACTTGCTCAGGGTCATTGTTGAAGCCAGTGGGACTCAGGGGTTCCTGACCCCCAGGCCTCTGTTCCTTCCATCATACACCTGTGTCTGGGAGCAGTCCTTGGGTGGGAGGGTTGTGGGGGGACTTGTCTCCTGAGACGCTGAGCCCTTGGTGGAGAGAACCAAGTCTCACACCTGTATGTCCCCACCCCCACCACCCAGAGCTAGAAGCTAGCTCTCTCACCCCCAAGAGAAGAGAGAGGAAAAAGATCTGAGCCCTCAAGGCTGACTCAAGGGCAGCTCAGGCAAGGACTAAAGCAGGAAGTCTCAGGTTGGCCTTGGCCTGGTTCACGGTGACCACTCAGCATGCTTTTTTCCCAGAGTGAGCGGGTCAGGTCCAGGCTGCAGCTTCAGGGGATGGGGTCATCCCTAGAGAGCAGTGAGCATCCAGAAGCTCTGGCTCAACAGGCTCCAGGGCCTGAAGCGTTGTGGGGGTACCTTGGGAGGAGTGGCCACAGGAGTGACAGCCTTCCTCTCTCATCTGAATCCAGCACCTCAGTGCTGACCACCCTTCTGACACACCAGTAACTATGAAGCACCAGCTTATTAACATGGGGCTTCCCAGGTGGTGCTAGTGGTAAAGAATGAGCCTGCCAATGTAGATGTAAGAGATGCGGGTTTGATCCCTGGGTTGGGAAGATCCCCTGGAGGAGGGCTTGGCAACTCGCTCTGGTATTTATGCCTGGAGAATCCCATGGACAGAAGAACCTGGCGGGCTATAGTCCATAGGGTCGCAAAGAGTCAGACACAACTGAACGGACTTAACACACACACACACCCACACACACCACACATACCCCAAACACACACACACACACACAGAGCTTGTTAGCAGTCCTTTCCTTGGATGGGTGGGCTTGAGGGCACATTCTTTTTTTTTTCATTCACAAGTTTTATTCCATGCAGTTAACTTTTTGTATCTTCAAAGTCAATTTACTTTAAAAAATTAGTATTTCTTATTCATCATAAAATCTATCCCCCTCCCCCAAGGAAACCAAATTCATGGAAGGAGTAATTTAGGTCTAAGGTGTTAGTTGCTCAGTTGTGTCCGACTCTTTGCAACCCCATGGACTGTAGCTTGCCAGGTTCCTCTGTCCATGGGATTTCCCAGGTAAGAATGCTGGAGCGGGTAACCATTCCCTCCTCCAGGGGATCTTCCCAACCCAGGGATCAAACCTGGGTCTCCTGCATTGCAGGCAGATTCTTCACCATCTGAGCCACCAGGGAAACCCAGTTGTCAATTTTTTGGCTACACCACACAGCTTGTGGTATCTTAGTTCCCTGACCAGGAATAGAACATGCATCCTCTGCATTGGAAGCACGGAGTCTTAACCACTGGACTGGGGGCAGCTGAAATAGGTACTATAGGTTTGTGACAAAGGCTTTGTAGCCCACCATGCTGTACATATATGGCAAAATGGCAGCACTTTGTGCATGAGTGCAAAGTTGCTCAGCTGTGTCCAACTCTTTGCAACCTTATGGACTATACCCACCAGGGTCCTCTCTCCATGGGATTCTCCAGGCAAGAATACTGGAGTTTGTTGCCATGCCCTCCTCCAGGGGGTCTTCCCGACCCAAGGATTGAACCCTCATCTCTTACGTCTCCTACATTGGCAGTCGGGTTCTTTACTATTAGCACCACCTGATCAAGTTCACCTAAATGAAGTCTTGGGGACACATTCTAATTTTAGTCTGTACACTTCTGCATTTTTTTCTTTTTTTACAACTCCTATTAAAGACAGGAGGAAAAAGTACCACTTTTGTGGAATAAGCCCCAAGGGCTTTTTTAGAGGGAAGGTTGAGAACAGTTGTTTTCTCAGTTACACTGGCACATTTCAAGTGCTCATCAGCCACATGTGAGTATCATTTTGGACAGTGCAGATCAGGGAAGGCTTCCTGGAGGAAGTGAGGGAGGCGGTGGAAGGGTTTGTGGAGGCAGAGAGGAGAAGGGAGGCCCTCTAGGGAGGGGAAGAGTATCAGTAAGGCCTAGGGGCAAGAGGGCCCTCAGCTGCTCACAGAAGTGGGTGGCTGCCTGAGGGGAAGGGATGGTCAGAACTTTAATTTAATTTTATTTTCCTGTAGCTCCTAGCATTTCTCTTCCTCTACCCCAGGACACAAATTTTGGGGGGTTGTAGTAGACAGAGGCCTGGATTTTGGTCCCACTTCTACCTCTGAGCAGCTGAATGCTTTGGGGGAACTGACATGGCCTTGTCATATACCTTACCTGCCCCGTCTCTAAAATTAGGGTGTCATACTAGACCAGTGAGATTCCTCCCTACTTAAGTTCTGTGATTCATTCTCCTGCCTCCTTGCTTTCCTGAGGGGTTATTCAGGGCTGTGTGCAAAGTTATGCACAGTTGGTTGAGTGCTCAGATTCGCCCATCATTATCAACATCATGATGCGTGGCTGGGCCCATCTTGGAGGCTTCTGCTTCTAGGGGCCAAGAGTGAGGAAAAGCAGACTCCTCCTTCCCTGAGACCTGGATTCCACCTGCAGTTCTGGGTACTGCCAGCAGAGGGCAGGGCTCTCACTCCCCGCCCACCCCCCCCCACCACCGCCCCCCCCCACCACCGCCCCCAGCTCACCCCATTCCTGTTTTTAAAAGTGGGGAATGTTCTTTCTGTCTTTCCTCTTTCAGGTGTCTCCAGGAGGACCCAGAAATTTGGGACATTCCCTGGAAATTATGTAGCCCCGGTGTGAGTGGTCTCCGTGGCAACTCAGAGCCCACCCAGGATGGGGTGGGGAACAGAGCACTTATGGGAAGGAGAGAGGACCCCCCCTACACATACCCCTCCCCCAGGACCTGAGCTGCTGGCATCTGTAGACAAGCCCAGCAGTCTTTCCTACAGAACCTCCCTTGAAGCCCCCTGGACTGATTCCCACCCACGACTCACAAGCATTCCTCTAATAGCCCTTTTATTTCCTCCCCTTCCCCACTCCCCAAATATAGAGGTCTGCTTTGAAGTGGAGACTGTTTCAGGCCTTATTGAGACCAGACCCCTGAGTCCCCCACCCCACTATGGCGTTTCCTTTTAACAGGGACCGGCTCCCAGCTTTACCCCCATGGGGTTCCTCTAACAAGAACCAGCTTCCTAACCTAATAGAGACCAAAGGCCGCCTGTGCCTGGAGGGCTTTCTCCCTTGTCACTGCAGCTTGCTTGCCATCCTCTCTGCCTCCCTGCCTCCAGCTGGGCCTGGGAGTGTGGTGGGGGATGGACACGACTCTTCCTTAGTATTTGCTGCCTGGCAAGAGGTCTTGCCTGAAGGCTCCCTCTTCCCAAAGGCTGCCAAACCCTGCGCCTGGGCCGTGCTCATCATTCCGGCTGCCTTGGTGCCCAGGAAGAGCGGGGCTTCCAAGGACTGGCCTGTCCCAGATGTATTCCAGGGAAACGGGTATGTGCTGTCCTCCTGCCAGCTCAGCAGCCCTCAAGTCCCCCCTGGAAGCAGAGAATGTAAAATAAATCTGGGTACCAGGGACCTTGCCTTCCTGTCCTTTTTCTTTGGGTTATGGAGAGGGCTCCTCCCTCTTAGGATTATGGGAATTCTTTCTGCCGTAGGCTGATCTGGGAATCAAGTGGGATGTGAATGAGTGAGTGTGTGTGTGTGAAAGGGAAGGCTGGAAAAGCACCATCATTATCTCTAAAGATCTCAGGTCTCAGGAAGGATTGGGCAGCCTGGAGGATCTGGCAAGCCGTGCTGAGAGAACTAACATCACAGGGACCAGGGCAATGCCTGATTGTGGGGAGAAACCAGAGATGGGAGCGGAAGGTGGCCTTGTTTGCAGCAGTTTGATCCTGGAGCTGCCATGGGGTTGCTGAACTAGACATTTCTGTTTGCTCTGCTCCTCATGTTTTCTTTCTCTGGGCTCTCGTGTGTTTGTTTACTTTCTTTTTTGGGCTTGGGTTTTTGAGCAATCGATGGCAGGAAGCTGGGAGTGGTGGAGCACAGCTAGCCAAGGCCAATCTTCTGGCCCGAGGACAAAGTCCTGGGGCCTGGCGGTGTCTGAGGGGGCACAGTCTGGGCCTGGCTGCTCTCATTAGGAAGGAAAGCTCCATTCCTTGGCCACTGCTGAGAGATGAGCCAAGTGTAAGGTGCTACCCACATGTTTGATGTAAGCATCCCAACTGGCAGGTTATAGGTCTGTTTTACAGCAGGAGAGACTGAAGCAGAGAAATTAAGTTGTCTGGGTCACATCATAATAAAATGCTGAAGTCAGGTCTGATGATTGTTGCTGCCTCTCTGCACAGCCTACCAAATGCCCGGGCAGTTCTTGTCCAGAGGCCCTGGAGAAGGAAGGTCATGCATGAGGTCCCTGAGGCGGGCCTGGGCTGGGCCTCTCTCACATTCTTCCTGGCAATCATGTCATCTGGGCCTGTCACTTAGGGCACCCCCACCCAAGGTGGGTGGGAAGAGGTGATGGTTCCTAATTCTGTCAAGACAGGTGGGAGAGGTCTGTGAATGATGGGGCTGTGGCCGGTCCCTGGCAGGTTCCTTGAGCCTGGGTGTGGCCTGGGCTCCAGTGTTGGTTAAACAGCAGCCTGAAGAATGAGACATGCTTTCAGTCCTCCGTCCACCCCAGTCCTCGCCATGGTCTGCTGATAGGGTGGCAGACCCAGCCCATGCCGTGGAAGTGACCCTTCTCCATGAACCTGCTAGCCTGTTCTTGATCACCCATCCCATCTCCTTTGAGTTGCCTGATGCCCTCAGAAAGGAAAAGATCTCAGGGCCGAGACTTCCTTTCCTTAAGGCAGATACCAAATCCACACCCTCTCCTTGGTGGGGCCCTGGAGCCTCTGCAGCAAATTAACCCTACGCCCTGCCTGTACATGATTCTTTCTCTGCCTTGACTTGGCACAAGGCAGGAGGGGTGACCTGGCTGGGGGGAGGGTCAGAGCCAGGAAGGACCTTAAGTCACTAGGGTGCTTATCCCAGTGAGGTGAGTGACTTGCCCAGAGGACCAGAGTGGCTAAGGGCAGAACAGTCCACCTTCTGTTCCATAGGGACGTGCCCCAGGGTCGGCTGACTTTCTCTTTGTTGTGAGTTTCATGATTGTAAATCACAGAGCAGAAATCCTGCTGATGAACCTGCAGATCTCTCTAGAGTCTATCCAAGGCAAAATCTGAGCCGAAAGATGTACAAAACCAAGTCCCTGTTACAAACTGGCAGGATGGGAGTGGGTGGGAAGGAGAGGGAAATTAATCCATTAGATCATTCAAATAATATCCCTTTTATAAAATTTCTTGGAGCAGCTGCTGAGGGGGCCAGGCACGGTGCTAGACCCAGGAATGGAGCAACAAGGCAAACAAAATCCACCCAGCCCTCCAAGGAACGGGCAACTTTATGAGGAGGGGAGTGTGTACAACAGGAGGGTAGTCTGTGTACCATCCCAGCTGATGCAGAGGAAACTGAGGCTGGGAGGGGCTGAGGAACTTGCTCGAGGTCACAGAGCTAGGTAGAGCAGATCTGGCATTTGCGGTTAGGTCTGCGGGTGAGCCCCGCCCCAGGCAGCACCTGTCCTACCCACAGCTTCCAGCTCCCTCAGGGGCTTCCAGCCTAGTTGGGAGGCAGGACAGATGCATCAGGCAAAGATGGGGAAGACTGGGATTTGTTAGTGTGAGAGCGGCTAACACACACCCAGAGCTGTGGGAGGCCGGGATGGGCAGGTAGCTGCGCTAGAGGCAGGCTGGTTCAGGGAGGGCATAGGCAGGTGGGAGGGGAAGTGAGGGGACACCTTGCAGAGGGAACTCAGAGGGAATGACTCACACCTGACACAGGCAAGTTACAGCTGTGCCTACAGGTGTGCTGTGCTGCAAACAGGCCGGCCTGACAGTGTTAGTCTCAGTCGTGTCCGACTCTTTGCAACCCCATGGACGGTAGCCCCCCAGGGCCCTCTGTCCATGGGATTCTCCAGGCAAGAATACTGAAGTATTCTTTCAGTATTCTTTCCCTTTTCCAGGGGATCTTCCAGACCCAGGGATCGAACCGGGGTCTCCTGCATTGCTGGAAGATTGCTTACTGCTGAGCCCCCAGAGTAAAGTGGAGACCTGCGGGAGATAGGAGAGCTGGCTCTGGTGGGTCCTGAGGTTTCCCAGGGTGAGGTTTGCCTGGTTTGGCTCCACAGGGAACCATTTGCTGGATGGTTCTGAGCTGATGACACCTGGGGTGTCCTCCTTGACTGTCCTCTCCTGATCCCTAGAGCCAGGGACCCAGGTGGCTGGCAGAGGGCTGGGGGCACAGGGGAGCGTGGGCCAGTAGTGGTTATTGGGAGTGGCAGGCCCCGGGCAGGGGCGACCCAGAGGCTGAGAGGGAGGCAGTCAGGAATGGAACGGGCATCAGCGCACAAGATCGAGGGATGTGTGTAATCCCGGAGGGGGGGTCGATCATCTCCAGCTGGAGTCCCTCTTCATCTCCTACTGGGCCTGGAACGTCGCCCTGAGTGGAGCAGGCTGGCGGTGCATCTCAGGCTGAGAAGCTCTGCGCAGCCAAAGCACCGCAGCAGTCGGTAGTCACCGCCCCTCCAGCGCGCTGGCCGGGCAAGGAGGCGGAGGCGCGGCCCCCGGGTTGGGATCTGTGGGTGTCAGGGCTGCATCTGCGCCAGCGTCTGAGCCTGGAGTGGGCGGAGGAGCCGGGCAGGCGGACCGCAGACAGACCCAGCCGGCCTTCCCCCACCTCGTCCCCGCCCCCGTCCCTTGGAAGGAGGGCGAGTTTCGGGGGTCAGCAGGCTCAGCTGTCTGCGAAGTGGGGCTCCGGGCCCGTCACCAGAACGCCTCCCCTGTCCCCGGGAGGATGGGGCTACCCCAGAGAGGACGGCTGCAGCCTCTAGGGGGCTCTCGGGAGAGTAGCCCCGGGCCCCCAGCGGGCGCGGGCCAGGTGGCAGCGCCCGGGCTGGGCTGCACGGAGGAGGCGGCCTCCCCGGCCAGGGGCGGCGGCTGGGGCGGCGGCAGGGGCGGCCCTGGGATCACATGGGTGGAGGCAGGTCCCGGAGTCCCGGGCGGGCTCTCCCCTGAGTCAGGCAGACGGCGGCGGCGGCGGCGGGAGCGGCGGCTTCTCCTTGCCTCCCTCCTTCCCTTCCCTTCGCTCTCGGGCCTTGCCGCCCAGCCCGACAGGTGAGCGGGAGCCAGGTGAGCGCACCCACCTGTGCTCGGGGCGCATGGCTGGCGTCCTCCCCGGCCCCGGCGCCTTGGCCGTTCTGTGCGCCCGCGGCTCCCTGGGTGCCCGAACCTCTCTGCGCACGGCCGCTCCCCGCAGCCTCGCCTGCGGTCGGTTCCCCGCCTGGAGCTGGGCTTTCTCCTCCCGGGCGCTCCTACTCCAGCCCCCAGGCGCACCGGTACTTTGGTCTCAGAACTTAGAAGGAGCCTGAACTGGGCGAGCCGGGCCGACGGGCTGGGCACTTCTTAGCTGCCCCGGCGCAGAGTCCACTGACCAGCTCAAAGGTCTGGGAATCCAAGGCATTTGCTAGCCGCCACAGCCGACTTGGGGCCTGTGGGAGGGACAGAGAGGTTGGGCCCGGGCAAAAGGGGAAGCCAAAGGGTCGAGAAGTGGGCAGACAGCCTCACTTGCCCGGGCACCCTCTCCCCAGTCTCCTAAATGCAGGAAGTGGTCCCAGTGTGCTTGATAGATTTGGGCAGCATTTGTAGTCCATGGGCCTCCCCAAGGGCAGCCCCAGGGTGGGTGCTTGGTAGGGTGGTGGCCCAGCTTGGCATTACAGCTTCCTGCCTGGGTTGGCTCCTGACTCCAGAACGAGAGGGTCAGGAAATCCTACAAGGGCCTGGTCTACAGGGACACTCCCTTACCCAGTGGAGGGGCCCTGGATGGGAGTCCTGTGGCCCCAGCTCGGCGGCAGCATCTGTCAGCTCGCCCTGCTGGTCAGCGCCCAGGGGTGGGTGTGCCCAGCTTGGCAGATGAGCCTGTCCTTCTTGCAAGAGCGGCTGGGAGGGCAACAGGCCATTGGGGGAGGTGGAAGCCTTGTCTTGCCACTTGAACCATGTTCCCAGGGGCACAGTAGGCAGCTGGGAGGCCCCCAGCCAGCTACTTGAAAGCCTGCTGTGGTGCAGCCCCTTTCTGTTCCCCGAGTGTTGTCCTCCCCCAGAGCAGGGAGGAAGTACCTTGTGCAGTCGGGTTTGGGGACCGGAAGCCAGCACTAGGGGCACTTAGCGTTGATAGTGGAGGAGGGGAGAGGAAGTGCTGACATCCACCACCTGCCAGCCCTGCCTGCCTGCCTGCTCTCAGCAAGCCCCAGTGTCTAGCACCCCGACAGCTGGCCTCCAGGGAGCTGCTCTGCTGAAGACAGACGCTAAGGGGGAAACTTAGAGTCCTGACTTCCCAGGGTGGGGGAAGTGGAACTGAGGCCTGCGGGAGAGGTTAGTCACTTCCTCTACCAACCTCCACCCGCTGACCCCCCCCCCCCCCACCTCAGCCCCTAACTGGCTGCTCCGGGACCTGTCACACACACCTCACCTCCACTTCACAGCATCCCCCTGGGGAGCTGAGGGGCTGGCTCCATCTCTCCATCCTTTCTGCCTCAGGTATGGCACTGACGGTGGATGTGGTGGGGCCAGCGCCCTGGGGCTTCCGAATCTCTGGGGGCAGGGACTTCCACACGCCTATCATGGTGACCAAGGTAAGTGCTAGTTCCAGGAGATGGGGAGGTGCCCCCAGAGTCAGGTTCTTCCCTGTCTGTCCAGTCCCCACAGACACCTTTCTCTTTTTTTTTTTGTTCTGGAGTCAAGGCCTGCTTCTGAGATTGTTGGCCGGGGTAGAGCTGGGGCCAGGTTGCCATGAGGATATGGTGGCCACTTCTAGGGAGTGAAAGGGAGCTGGGCCAAGTGCAGGGCCTGCTCTTTCTCCTTGGTCACCGACCCCATACCTACTGGCAGCCACTTTGGTGGTTAGTAGGAGAGGCCCCCTGAGCTCTTGGTGATTCTCCAAGGGCAGGCAGCACCTGCATGATTTGGTTTGCACAAGCAGGGCTCTTTTCAAGCACAGTTCCTGAAATTCTGCCATTGCATATTCTTTGAGAGGCCCTGTTAAAATCCCAGTGCTGGAGTCAGAAGTGGGGGGGCTGCCACTCCAGCTTCTGGACCCCTCCAGGAGGGGATAAGCTAATTAACTGGGTGGACACTGGTGGGCAGGGAGAGTGATGTTAAAGGGAGATATGCAGGCCAGCCTGGTGCAGGTCAGCTTCTGTGTTTCTTGGGCTGGACAAGGACATTTCCTCTCCTCATTCCCACCTGAGTGTCACCTGAGACGACTTGATCCTCATCCCCTCCAGGTAACTGAGCGGGGCAAGGCCGAGGCTGCTGACCTCCGGCCTGGTGACATTATTGTGTCCATCAACGGTGAGAGTGCAAAGGACATGCTTCATGCCGAGGCCCAGAGCAAGATTCGCCAGAGCCCCTCACCCCTGAGGCTGCAGCTGGACCGGTAGGCCCTCCACCTCCACTAGGCCTGCCAGTATTGTTCTGCCTTCTGCCAACCTGCTGCACAATGACTGCCCTTATCCCCTACCCTCGGCTCCAGTCTGGCCTCCCTGGGCCACTATGGTTCATCCCTGGGAAGGTTTGGGGCTCTGGGGCTGCAGCAGGACAGCTGAGGCCAACCGGGTGCCCAACCAGAGTCGGGTGAACAGTCAGGGTCGGGCAGGCTGGCATCAGCCACCTGGATGCCCGGGTTTGACTGGTTCCCAGTGTGTGGGGTACAGGGCGTGGGCATGAAGTGGGTTGAAGAGGAGGAAGGTGTGCCTGAGGCTGGGTCCCCAGGGTCCCTGCCTCCAACAGCCTCTGTTCTGATCTTGGGATGGTGAGGAGTTTGGGGTCTCCCTCCCCATAGAACCCCCTGTGGCTCCCCATTTCCTCTCTGGACCCTGTTGGGGAAGGCAGATTCCCAGCCTGGAACCCTGGGCTGAGTTGGAGGGTGGACAGGTGGCTTCCTGGGGTGGAGCATCCCAGTGAGTCAGAGGGCAGGAATGCTGGGAGATCCCCCTGCCAGGAGAGCCCTCTGGGCGGGTCTTGAGCCTGAGTCAGGTACCTCCTATACCTCTGCCAATGCCTCCACCACCAGCTTCCCTCTGAGCTGGGGCTCCATGCCCTCTCCTCGCCTCTGCCGCCCCTCCAGTGCTGTGGATGCTGGTTCCCGGGACCTCTCATGACCCCAGCCCCTTCAGTGCCTACGTCGTGCCACTTCTGGCTCCTGAGTGTTTACAGGAGTGCGGCCTGGAGGAGGAGGGTAGAGAATGGGTCATGGCATCTGGGAGGGGACCAAAATCCACAAGAAGCTGCAGAGTGGGGTGGGGGAGGGGTGAGGAGCTGCTGACACCATCACTTCCTCTCCTATGCTTCTTGGATGGGACCAGCCCCATCAGAGAGGTGGTACCCCCAGGCTTCCTCCAGTTCCACATGGGGGCAGGTCCAGACTCCCTGCTTCTTCTTTCTTTTGCTCAAACCCCTCCTAACCTCTCCCAACACCCCAGCCCCAGGAGACCTCTCAGGCACTCAGAAGCCCCAGGCAGGAAGTGGTGCTCTGGGCGGGGCCAGAGCCCAAACTCCCCTCACTCAGGCCCTAAACTCTGTCCTGGGAAAGAGCCGAGGCTGTGGCTGGCATGGAGTGTGGGGACTGAGGTTCCTATTGACCTTGCTGGAAGTGGTCAGACCTCCAAGATTGGTGTAGTGGGACATGGTGGGCCCATTCCTCACCCTCAGCAGCTCCCAGCCCTCTAGTCACCTCCTGTTCAAGGCTCCAGTCAGATTCCACCGGAGGGGAGTCCCTGGGGAGCTGAGGCTGGGGGTTGGGGGTGCCTTGGTGATTAGCTGCCTTGTTCTTTAGGTCCTTCAGCTCCCTGCCTGGCAGGAAGTGGGGCTGGCTCCACCCTCTGTTTTATTGGGGGAAGCCTGCAGAAGGGGCAGAGAAGTGATTCTTTCAAAGGCTGAGCTGGCAGGGGACAGGCCCCTGGAGAAAAGGGGGCAGTGGGCCCAGCCATTGTAGGCCTTTAAGAATTTTGGCAACTCTCTCTCTCTGGTCTTGAGTTTCTCCAGGGGTGAAGGATAAAGGATTATTTATATATAGTCAGCTGTCCCCTACCAAACTGATCCACAAACTGATGCTGACCAGTGATATAGTTTGGGTGAAATGTTCCCCCACCACCACCAAAAAAAAATAAAGAAAAGGAAAAACAAAGGCAAGGCAGAGGGAGGGGTGATATTGTTTGGAGTTTTTAAAAAAATTTGAATGTATTGAACTTCTTGCTGAAACGATGTCCTTTCTACTTTGTAGTGCTGAATTGTCCTTTGTTGTAAGAAATGATGGTGGCCATTGATGATAGTTACTTGTGAATTTGGTAAAGTTGAGATTTAGCTACCTGATGTCTGAATGTTATGTACATTTTCCTAATCTTGAGAACCCAGTGTGGGGACAGCTGGAATCTACAGGGCCTACCAGCTTAGTGGAGGTGCCAGGACCCCGGTGACACTCACCTCCCTCTGTCTTCTCTTCAGGCCCCAGGCTGCCTCTCCCGGGCAGGCCAATGGGGAAAGCTCCCCGGAAGTGCTGGCCACTCGCTTCCAGGTAGGACGATGCCTCCTGCTGGGAGCCCCATACCCTGAAGTGATGGGGGCCCCTCCCTTGCTCCTCTCGGCCCTGCTCTTCCAGGCCCCTCTCTCCACAGAGCTCCAGGAGGACACACACTGACAGCCAGGCCTCCCTCAGCCCCCGACCATGCAGCCCCTTCTTCACCCTGCCCCCGACCAGCCCCCAGGCTCCCACTGGAGAGGTGGTGACCAGCCACAGGTGAGCGCAGCGGGTGGGCACCGCATCCAGAGGTGCAGGCTAGCCTCTCAGAGTCTCCGAAGCTGAGGTTAGGGGGCTCTGGGGGTCACCTCTGTTTCCTTAGGGCAGCCTGGTGGAGAGGACCCAGGCACCCTCTGTCCATTTCCCCATTTCAGTTTCCAGAGCCTGGCGTACTCCCTGGAACCTGCTTCTGCTGACCACTTGTACTATGGGGGCCGCCGTGGAAGCCGACAGGTGAGGATACCTGGTTGGTTGGTAGTGGTGCCTGTAGGGCCGCAGGTGGCTGGCCCCACCTGGGCAGTCAGCACTGCGGTTTCCTAGCAGTGGTGGGCTCCTTTCCGGAGCTAGGAGGCCAGCGCTCTGGTGAGGGAGACAGTCCTTGTGCTGGCTAGACCCAGGTGGCCTTCTACATCTTACATTCCTACTCGCTGCCACCTCCTCCTTGCTGATGGCTTCCTCCCTTCTCCAGTGTTTCTCTTGGGCTGGGACCGAAATAGTTTTGCTGCTGTTGTTGGGATGATTCCCTTTGGCTCTGGCTGCATCTCTTGAACACATTCCTCCCCATTCCAAGCCCCATGCCCGCCCCCAACTCCCATCACCCATCCCCCCTCTTCCTCCTCTGACTCAGCCCCCAAGAACCACCAGAGAACCACCAGCCGGACTGTGATTCCGACTCCAGTTGCATTTGGCTTATTGTCTGTTTTTTCCCCCCTCCCCAGCCCTTTACTCCTGGTCCCACTGTCTGACAGACAGGACCCCCCAGGTCCCACTGTCTACGAGTGACAGCCCAACCCCCACCCCTTGGTGGTATTTCTCCTCTCCAGGGGCAGGGTTGGGGAGGTGAGGAGTGAGGCGGCCAAGAGTCCTGGCCACAGCTGCTGGGGGCAGAGTTTGTGGGGCAGGTCCAGCCTTTGGGGTGAAGGGGATGAGGCCCAGCTGCTGGAATCCTACCTCAAGTTGATTCTGCATTCCAGAAAGCAGAGCCTTTGGAGATGGCTGGGGGAGGGTGCTAGAAACTGGGGGCTCTGGAGAAGGACAGAGCAGGGTCTTTTGGAGGCTTCGTAGTAGGGGCTCCCTGGTGACCCGCTGCAGGGCCTGCCCAGTGGCCCTCCATGCAACGTGGGCATAGAGATGTATATATTCAATGAGACACCATCTTTAAGGAATTTCAAACATAATTGTAGAGATAAGAGAGACATGCAAAACAACTTTGGAACAATTAAGCACTGAACGGTATGGTCTTAATTATAAAAGCAGGAGGCGTTCTGGGAGGGGACAGCTGAGTGTGGGCTGGAGTGGCCTGAGAAGGCTTTGTCAGGAATTTTGCTGGATGTCAGAGGTAGATTTCGGATTAGAGATGATGAGCCGGGGAGATGGGAACACAGCAGTTGGAGCAAGACCTGGCGTGTCTGGGCCTGGGGGCCTTCTCCACAGAGATACGGGCTGAGACCAGCTAGGGATGAGCTTGGTCCATCCTGGCCTCCTTCCTCCCGGTGTCTGCAACCAGGGCAAAGGGGAAAGGCAGATGAGATGGGGAGTGGCTTTCAAAGTGGCAGCAGCAGCACCTTGGAACTTGTTAGAAATGCAGATTCTCAAGCTCCAGTCTAAACTTACTGGATCAGACAGGGGTGAGGGCCTGGGTGGGGTGGGGCCACCCATCTGAGTTCTCAGGAGCCCTCAGGGATCTGCTGTACACACAGCTTTGAGGACCACCCATGTGGTGTGAAGAGGAGCTCTGGGTGGGGTGGCAGGGAGACCTGGGTTAGTCTTACCTCTACCGTGTCACTTTGGACAAGGCCCCCTTCCTCCACTCTCTGGGCCTCAGAGTTGGACCTGAGGCTCTGAATTCCCTTCTTTGATCCTGAGGCCTCTTGTCATTCTTTCGACAAATATTTGTGGAGCAGCTGATTCGGTCAGGCACCCTTCTAGGCTCTAGGGATACATTGGTGGAAAAGCAGAAATTCCTAACCCTGTGAAACTTGCCTTCTGGTCTACAACAATGAGGCTGTGGTCAGATGGGGTGGAGTCACCAGACACATAGCTCCCTCTTGGGAACCACTCATGCACTTGAGCACCTTAAAGGCTCTGAAAAGTCCTGTGAGAAAGATGCTTAATTTTATTAATTTCCTAAACTTGTTTAACTGCAGAATTTCTCCTGGGGTTCCCCATTGTCCACTCCCCCAAGCACTCAGTTATTAACATCCCCCGCAATACATTTTGAGAAGTATTGGCTAGTGACAGCTCTTGATGAGCAGATAAACAGCTTTGGAGATGAAAGGTGGTTTGGTAAAGGGAAGTGTCACCTATGGGTGCCTCGAGGGGAGGAGGGAGGTAGGGAAGGGAGGGGAAAGGTGAAGCTGCTCCAAGTCAGGGCGTTGGGCTTCTCTCTTTACAGGCTTGCCAGGTGGCTCACCTGTAAAAGTACTCGCCTGCCATGTAGGAGACACAGGAGACGTGGGTTCAATCCCTGGGTCAGAAAGATCCCCTGGAGAAGGAAATGGCAACCCACTCCAGTATTCTTGCTTGGGAAATCCCATGGACAGAGGAGCCTGGTGGGCTACAGCCCATGGGGTCAGAAGAGTTGGGCACGACTTAGTGACTAAACCACCACCACCTTGGGGATGAGGTGGTCTTGCAGGTAGAAGGGGGCAGAGGTGACTACAGATGAGGTGCCACTGCCCCAGGCTGCAGTGGTCATGGCCTTGCCTCTGGCTCCCGAGTTGGCTAAGGCATCACTGGGCTCAGGAAGTAGGACATTACCAGTCCTTATGGTGCCCTTCGGAAACCAGAAGTTGCCCGCTTCTCAACAGGCACACTCTTGGGTGACCAGATATGAAGTAAAAACAGCCCTTGTTTCACTGGCTAGCATGAGGACATGGCCTACGAAGGGAGCCAGGGTGGATTTCAGCTCTCCCTCCCTGCTGGCCAGTGCCCCCATGCAGGGCACATGCTGGCCTGTCTGGGACAGCAAGATGAACATTGTTCTTGAGTACCTGGTGCTGGCTGTCCTTCCTAAGGGAACAGCCTCACCATCTGTCAATTGACTGCATGGCACCAGCCGGGCACCCAGGAGCCCAGCGAGGAGTCCTAGCCCAGCCTCCCACTCCCTAAGGGACTTGGACCAGCCAGTTTCCTTTCTGACCTTTAATCTCCTTACTGTAGAAGCCGAGGAACAGAAGAATGCAGGCTGGTGCAGGGGGTCTGGTGCATTGAGAGTTTAGGGCTTTTTTTTTTTTTTTAAGACTTTGAAGTTTGTTTTCAGCTTAAGAAGTCATGAAGTTTTTCCACTTGACAGTATACTTCAGCCCCAACTTTTTAAAAACAAAGCATTTGATTTGGCCGCGCTGGGTCATAGTTGCGGCATGCAGGAACTTCTGTCTTTGTTGCAGCATGCAAGCTCTTAGTTGTGGCCTGTGGGATCTAGTTCCCTGACCAGGGATCAAACCTGGGCCCCTTGTTTTGGAAGCTTGGAGTCTTAGACACTGGAACACCAGGAAAGTCCGATCCCTGACTTTGAATTTTAAAGTCGAAAGTGTTTGGCTTTCCGGGAAACTGTGCCCTCAGCCTGGTCTTGGCGAGCCTAGTTGTCTCTGAGGCTCTCCTCTCCTTTGGGGATGGCTACAGAGAGAGTGCAAGATGCAGGCCAGAAAGCAGAGCAACAGGGAGACTGCAGGCAAGATTTCCAGGTAGAGAACAGGTGTGAGAGGCCCAGAGGGCAAGCACACACTGAGCAGTGGACTCTGCTGTGAGCCCCAAACAGGCCTGGCTCCTCAAGGCTCCATGGGGCAGGACCAGACTTCCCAGGGCAGTCGGGAGAGGCTGGTGAGCCCAGACCCTAGTGTTATCAGAGGAGAGATCTCCCCCAGCATGTGGGGGAGACGGGACTTTTGTGTGGCCCCAACTCTGACACCAAGAAGGGTCTTGGCCCTTTATGTTTCCTTTTCCTCATTGCAAAAGGGTCAGCTTACTTTCTCTCTGCTTGTCTGCCTCCCCCCGCGCCAGTGAGCAACGTCTTTGCAAACACAATCCGTGAGATGGCAGAGGAGCCGGCATGGTGGCCCCACATGCTCGTCTTCATTCTGTCCTGTGCCTGTTCCCCTTTGGGCAGCAGCTCACCCTTCCAGAGCTGGGTGCTGGCCTCCCTCCCTTCTCGGACCCAGTAGGAGCAGCTACTGGCTGTTGCTGGTGCAGCAGGGGGAGCCTGCTGGTCAGCGAGGGCCGGGGGCCCCCTGGTGTTGGCCTGAGGAACAGCTGAGCCTGGCCGCTCAGATGGGTGTGCTGGCCCAGGGCCCCACTGCTGACTCCTCCCCTGGTGCCTCTCCTTCCCACAGGCCAGCCTCAGCCCTGCTGGCGACTCAGCGGTGCTGGTACTGCCGCCACCGCCCTCCCCGGGTGCCCGTTCCTCCAGCTCCAGGCTCAGGTACCACTGGGGTCTGGAGGGAGGGATGGGATCTTGGAGGGTCTGGGAGCAATAGGAGACTGTCAGGTTTCCCGGAGAAGGGTGGGGGGTTCCCAGCTCTGTAAGCCCAGTTGGCTTCCCTTTGACCCCCAGAATCCTTTATCCCGCCCCGGGACACTCTTTCTCTGCCCTCCTGCTCCTCCTAACCCCCGGGCATGGGTCCCTCACTCCTGGCTGGCTCCCTCCATCCCTGCAGTGCGGCCTCAGAAGGCGAAAGCCACCTCCTGAGAGAGGACTCAGAAGTCTTCAAAATGCTGCAAGAAAACCGCGAGGCACGAATGGCCCCCCGGCAGTCCAGCTCCTTCCGGCTCCTGCAGGAAGCCCTAGAAGCTGAGGAGAGAGGTGAGCCCCTGGGGGCTCGGGCAGGAGGACATTCCCCCAGGACACTCTGAACTGCTGACCAGATGTGTTAATAAATTAGCATTTAAATCAATATTTTTTAAGGCTCTGACTTATAGAAGCCACCTTCCCTGAACTTCAGGAGCCTCTGGTCTGGTAGGGGTTACTGGGTTGCACCCAAAGGTGCTGGCTAGGTTCAAGGACGTGCCAAGGGAACCATAAAGGTAGGTGGTGGGCCCTGGGTCTCCAAGGAGGATTTCATGGAAGAAGAAGGGTTTGCCTTGGCCCTTGAAGAAAGATCAAGTCTTTCACAAACGGCCTTAAGAAGGTGGCCGGGAGCTGTGTGGAATGTGGAGGTCTGAGCCAGAGGGTTTTCGGTGGGATCAAGAGGACTCTGGCTGCATGGAGGGGGGCTGTGGAGGTTAAGTCCTGGCTGTGAAGCCTTGCATCCAGGCTGAGGAGTGTCCTAACCCAGGAGGGCTGGGTTAAATAGTGCCAGAGGATACATGAGGGGCCGAAGTAGGCAACAGAGGTATGGTCTCCCACCAGTGGGTGAGTTGTTAATTCATCAGACGTTTACTGACTCATCCAGTGGACCAGCCTTGAGCTATGTGGCAATCGAAGGTGGTCGGGACCACCACCGCCTCCTACTACTACTACTACTACTACTAATCTACTCCCGAGGAACTCCGTGTATTGGGCAGACTGGCTGCTCAGCATTCTGGGAAGTGGATGTTTGTGTGTGTGTGTGTGTGTATCTATGTGTGATGCCGGGGGAGGCGGGGCGCAGGGCACTGCCTCCTTCCAGGGGAGAGATGAGGAGGGCCTGGCCTCGGCAGTGGTATCAAGGGGACAAATGATGGGACTGTCAGAAGTATTTGATCGGCAGAATGACTGGTACCTGGTGAAAGAGAAAATGTCAGTCACTCAGTCGTGTTTGACTCTGCAACCCCATGGACTGTAGCCCGCCAGGTTCCTCTGTCCATGGGATTCTCCAGGCAGGAATACTGGAGGGGAACCTGGTAACTGGTTCCAAGTCTGATGTTTTGCTCCTGGAGGTGTTCACAGAGGGAAAGGAGACAGGGTAAGAAGCTTTGGAGCAAAGCGCATCCATCACCACCCCAAGGCCTTGGCAGGCCCTGGAAGGGGGCACAGAGAGAGGTGGGGAGGGGGGCAAAGTGTGTCCATCACCACCCCAAGGCCTCAGCATGCCCTGGAAGTGGGTAGAGAGAGGCGGGGTGGGGGTGGGGGCGGTGAGGGCAATGCAGACAGATGGTGACTTCACCCCTGAAATCTTGGCATCCTCAGCTGTAGACAGGGACCATACCTGCCAGGTAACATCTGTGCTTCATCTTCACTTTGTTCCAAGGCTCAGACACCATAATGCACATGAGAGCCCTTTGAAAAGTGCACAGAGGTGGTATGGTATGTGTTATTATCTGTTATTACCATGTCTCTTAGTGTCATTATGACTGGATCAGTAGAAAGGAACCGCCTGCTTGGTCTGATGTGTCAGACACTCAGCACAGACGCTGCTCAGGCTGCCTTAGCTTGGGTAGCTCAGCCTTGAATCTGCTCCCTGCCCTTGACCAGCCTCAGCCAAGGGTCTGGCACGATCATCTCCTTCCTCCATGACCCCCACTCATACCCAAGGTTGCGTTGAGGTCCACTTGGAAGTGTGCCTTTGACAACGAGTCTCTTTGGAGCTAGTGCTGGGGAAGGTGGAGTGAGCATCAAAAATACAGCCTGGGGACTTACCTGGTGGTCCAGTGGTTAAGACTCTGCCTTTCAATGCAGGAGGGTACGGGTTTGGTCCCTGGTTTGGAGACTAAGATCCCACATGCCTTGTGGCCAAAAAAAAGAAAAAAAAAAATACAGCCTGATGCTGCTGCTATGGACAAGCTCTGATGTGTCTGTCTGTCCTCCCCCCTGTCCAGGTGGAACACCTGCCTACCTGCCCAGCTCGCTGAGTCCGCAGTCCTCCCTGCCCACCTCCAGGGCTCTGGCCAGCCCACCCAAGCTCCACACGTGTGAGAAGTGCAACACCAGCATCGCGTGAGTGTTGGTGGCCTGGGGCGCAGGGCCTGGGATAGGGAGGGCAGGGCCCAGATGCTCTGTGTGAATCCACTAGCCAGAGGCCCAGGGGGGAGTGCTGCCACAGGGGACTTGTGATGGGCTCAGGGGTCGTTTCAGCCTTCTTGGGATGCTTGCACTGGCTTTTTCCTGCAGTCTCTCCTCTTGCTCCATTTCTTTCCCTGCCTTCCTGGAGGAGGAAGAAATGCTACTGTTTTTGATTTCTCTCCAATCATCATCTCAATGCCTCTGGAGATCTGCTCCGCCTCCTCCTGGAAAATCTTGCTCTTACTCCCTTCTTCCCGCTCTTAGGCTGCCTTTTCCAGAGGTGGGTGCATTTTTTCTTAGTGGGTGGCGTGATAATGTAGCTCAGAGAAAACATTCTCTGGAAAATTGAACCTTGGCCATCCCAACTTCCTGGTAAATTTCTTCCATGCTCAGTGTTGACGGTCAGATAACTCTAGGCAAGTCCCTGGCCTCTATGGTTCATCTGCAGAATAGCAGACTGCCCACCCCTGCTGTGCATGCCCGAGGAAGGGGATCCTATGCCTTGGTTCTCAAAGAGCTGCAGCTGGGCCCCTGAGGGATTTCAGCCAACACCCCCAGAATTTCCCCTTCAGGAGGTCCCCAGCCCCAGGATTTGCATCTCCGATTCATCCCCTGGTGACACGATGCTGTGGGTCTTGGCACCTGGGACTTCACTTGGAGAATCACTATTCTGTTAACAGTCCAGAAGATTCAGGATGGTGCTTGTCTGCCTTTGTGCGGGGGAGGAATGACTTTAAGATTGGGGTCCTGTGGGTGTGGGCTGGGTTTTCCCTGAGGGTAGGCTTGAGGAGTCAGGTGTTTGAGATTTTGGGACCTTCCAGGGTCCTGGCTCTGGGCTGGGGACTAGGCTCCATGAGAATGGGAATGGTGGCATCGTGCTAGGCACTCCTGTCCCTCCCTCCTGCCCCCCAGGTTAATGGCTGTCCCCTCCCTGTCCCTGCAGGAACCAGGCCGTCCGTATCCAGGAGGGGCGGTACCGCCATCCTGGCTGCTACACCTGTGCTGACTGCGGGCTGAACCTGAAGATGCGAGGGCACTTCTGGGTGGGGGACGAGCTGTACTGCGAGAAGCATGCCCGCCAACGCTACTCTGCACCCCCCACCCTCAATTCCCAGGCCTGAGCTCTCAGCCCACCCTCCACTCTGTGGGCACCTCCACGCCAAACCCATGCTAATAGCACATTGGCCTGGAAAGGTGATGGGGAGCGGGGTGAAGCCAGAGGCTGGGACCTGCCTGAGCTGCAGGTGAGGGCAGTCCACATCCCCAGGCCTCTGCTGGATACTGTTGCATCCTCTTGATGGATGGGCTCTGCATCAAAGCCCGAAGTGGGTGCTGCATTGGACATCTTTGTGCACCGGGGATTAAGCAGGTTGGGACACAGATATAAGTGTCCAGAAGGAGAGGGGTGGGCCAGAGGCTACAGGTATTCACTGTGTAAAGTTTTCAACATATGAGCACTAAAAATATATACTGTACGTGAACAAAATAAAGTAGGTGCCCCTCTCTTCTCTCCTTCCCTGCCCCAGCCCCTGGAAATGAGCTTCCCATAATCCTAGGTGGAGAGTCTCTCTTTTTTTTATTTTAAAAAAATGTTTTTTAATTTTGCACTGGGTCTTCACTGCAATGAGTGGGCTTTCTTGAGTTGCATTGTGAGGGCTTTTCTTATGATGCACGGGCTCTGCAGCATGCAGGCTCAGTAGCTGTGGTGTGCTGGCTTAGAAACCCTGTGCCATGTGGGATCTTAGTTCCCTGACCAGGGATCAAACTCACGTACCCTGTGTTGGGAGGCAGATTCTTAATCACCCCACCCCTAGGGACATCCCTGGAGAGTATTCACATGTAACAATTTTTCGCCCTCTTATTTCCCCCCCTCCCTCCAAGCCCACTCCTACCAGATTGCTTCGCCATGTGACATTCCCTGCTGAAGAGACTGGCTCCTTTTAGTGGATGCTCATGCTCTCCCTGGACCATTTTGTAAAGATGCCTGTTTTATTGGGATGATCCCTGGTAGAGGAATGAGTGTCTCACTGGGAGCCTGGAGAGGGATGAGGGTGACAGAGCGCTGGAAGCAAACAGGAAGCAGGCCCTGAAACCGCTTCTGCCCAGGCCCATCTCAGTAAGACAGCATCTTCCTCTGCCAGCCCTGCCTGGGCTGGCGCTCTGCCCCTCGCTCTACTTCGTATGGATGCTGCCAGCCCTGCTGACTTACTCAGAGGAGCTGGGGAGGCAAGTGAGGAGACAACACCTAAAGCTGTGGTCCCCAACCTTTTTGGCACCATGGATTAATTTTGTGGAAGAAAAGTTTTCCACGGATTGGGGCAGAGAGGGGGATGGTTTGGGGATGATTCAAGCGTTTTTCATTTACTGTGCACTTGATTTCTGTCTTGTGGCAATCTCAGGATATTCTGCCCTGACATTAGGGCTAGGGTTCATGCTCCTGTGAGAATCCAATGCCTCGGCTGCTGACAGGAGGTGGAGCTCGGGTGGTAATGGCAGTGTTGGGGAATGGCTGTAAATACAGATGCTTTGCTCACTGGGCCTCCTGCTCACCTCCTGCTATGCAGCCTGGTTCCTAACAGGGCACGGACTGGTACCAGTCTAAGACCGGAGGGTTAAGGACCCCTGATCTAAAGAACTTTGTCTACTTGCCCAAGGCTGTCTGTACCCATTTGAGAAAGATCATCCCTAGGGGTAACCTTGGACAGGGCTGTGAGTTAGCTTTGCCTGGGAGGGACAACCCAGCAGTGCCCCCACCCTCCCAGCCAGGGTTTGTCTGCCAGCCTCTCCCCTGGGAGCCCCAGCTGCTTCACAGGTGGTAGATTGGAAAGCTGGTGCTAGGCGTGCCTGCCCTGGGGCTATGTTTGAGTCAGACAGGGGGCTGTGGTCCTCTGCCAGATTTTTGGCTTGATTCACCCATCACTTCTGGTCCTAATCCCAGAGGACATTTTAGAAAGGTGCATGGGTGCTGCTGGGCTGCAGCACCTACCTTACCACCCAGTCAGTCTGGAGAGAAAAGATAAAAGCTGGGGGGTGCTTTGGTGCTATCTGGTTCTTTTTGAATGGAATCTTGGCAGAGACTGTGTGTGTTGCCTCCTCAGGCACCTTGATGTAATTTATACCTTGCTATAATTGTCCCACTTTTTGCCTGAATGACTGCCTTTATTTTTATAGGAAAGATCAAGCCTGTCTGTGGCTCAAGGAGTTGTCAGGCCCCAATAATCTGGTCCCAAGTAGGACAGGGTCCTTGGCGCCACCTAGTGTCAGGTGTAGCCCTTGGCAGGGAGAATGCTCACAAAAGGGGACTGATTGACTCCTCTGTAAATTCTTGGGTCCTGGCACAGTGGGAATACCGGAAGAGCACTTTTATGGGTTTCCTAAAGATGTATAATCAAGTGGCAGCAATAGAGTTGACATGATGAAAAGTGCTATATGGTAGTGAGTGTGAAGAGCTTACGTGGAACACACAGCAGCATCTGAGAGTTCAGAGCCAGGGCCATCATTGTCAGAGGAACAGGACTCAGACAGATGGAGGAGAGACATGCAGAGTGAGGGGGTTAGTGCAAGTGGAATGCTCAGCTTAGGCGAGAGGCTGAAGGCGATACTGAGACAAGATTGGAAAGGAAGATGGGAGCCTTGAATGCCGTAAGATATGGTTTGAATTTCACCTTGAGGCTCTGCGGACAGTAAAAAAAAATCAGCAGGGAAGTAACAGGTTGGAAAAGAGAACATTGGGGTCTTAATATGGTCAGATCCCCACGCATAACAAACCATTCTCTTAGACTCATGGTAGCTCTAAGGAACGGAGAACAAATGGGGTATGGAGGCCCATGTGAAATGGGTCGGCCAGTGAGCTGTTGAAGGCCTTTCAAAGGCTGGACAGGTTTTAACTAATAGTAGTGTAGTGTTAAATGGCAACCCACTCTAGTGTTCTTGCCTGGAGAATCCCAGGGATGGGGGAGCCTGGTGGGCTGCCGTCTATGAGGTTGCACAGAGTCGGACACGACTGAAGTGACTTAGCAGCAGCAGTGTAGTGCTAGTCACTTAGTCGTGTCTGACTCTTTGCGACTCTGTGGACTGTAGCCTGCCAGACTCCTCTGTCCATAGGATTCTCCAGGCAAGAATACTGGAGTGGATTGCCATTCCCCTAATTGTGGCAGTCAGCTCTCCTCCCCAGGGCCCAAGTGTTTCAGCATCAGAGTTCTTTGCGGCCACCAGCCAGCCCGAGCCTGGGGGAGGACTTCTTTGGAAGAGAGTTATTAGTCAATCCTGGTTGCCAGAGGAGAAAGTGGGGGGCAGCCTTTGGTCTCTGCCCAGCTGTGAGCATCCACCTGCTTTGACCCAGACAAGCTGGGGAGGGGATGGGATACCACCCAAGCAGGCAGCTGCTATTTGTCCAGCTCAGTGCCCTCTTTACTTTCTTCTGTGTTTTGGGGAATGACTTCAGAAATGATGACAGATTCGAGTTACAAGTGACCTGAGAGAGCATCGGATACAGCCCCCTGCTATTGGAGATGAGAAAATGACTTTCCCAAAGTGACACTGCTAGGTAATTCTCAGGTGCTTTAATGTCAGTTCTCACCATTCTGAAATAGGTACTGTTGTCATCCTAGTTGTGTCAATGAAGAAACTGAGGACAGGAAGGATAAGTCGCTGGTTCAAGAACTCCTGGCAGTAAGGGCAGGGGGCTGAGGAGCCAGGAGCCTGAGTCCTGGGTTCCTGGCTTTCCCTGGGCTGCTCTTGTCCCTCCACCAAAGGCAGCCTTCCAGGCCACGGTGGAGGTCACCACAGCTTTCAGCCATCTCTAGTCTGCCAGAAGCTGCCCTGGGCTCTTGGCTTTGCCTTTCCTCCCACAGGGCCTAGCTGGCAGGAGATGTGCTTCCTGAAGCTGGGACTTCCCCCATGGAGGCTGAGGGATGCCTCTGCTGGGGCCACCATGTGTCTCAGGGACTCATGGTAGCTACTCATCCCTCAGGTGGGCAGCGAGGGTGTGCCCCTCCTATCCCTTCCAGCATCACTAAGAGAGAGAGATGATTCTTCTCTGGTAGAAGGTGGGGGGAAGGAGAGACAGCCTTCTGGGTGGTGAAGGCCTGGCCCAGCTCTGACACGCGCTTGCCACAGTTAGGGCAGTAAACGGCAGATGGGAAGGCAGCATGTGGCCCCCCACTGTGGGGGATCCCAACCACCTTGAAGGTTCCGGCATATCTACATGGGGAGGAGGGAGTGGCCTGGAGGAGAGTGTGCCTGGTGTGTGTGTGCCTGGTGTGTGTGTGTGTGTGTGTGTGTGTGTGTGTGGTTTGAGCCCACACAGAGCCCTGTGCTGAGACACTGCATTCCTGGCGGGCTGGCTTCCTGCTCCAGATACATTCCTGCCCCAGAGTCACCACAGAGACTGCCTGGAATCTGGCCCCACATTCTCGAAATTCAGGACAAGATCTGGCAAAGGTTCCCTCCCTTTACCTCCCTATCCTCTGACTCAGGAGGGGGAAAGCCCCCTGACAGCCAGCCCTCCCTCCATACCCCCCAACCTCCGCCTCCTCCCCTGGGAAGCATGGTGCACGATATACCGGGCTGTTGGACTTGTACTGTCCCCAGGCCCAGGCTTCTCTGTTTTGTACCTGGGAAAGAGTCATGGGGGTGGTTTCCAGGAGGACAGGGCCGCAGCGGGCAACCCAGAGAACTCAGACAGCAGGGAAGGGCCTGGCCTGAAAGTCAAGGTGTCAAGAGTAAATTTGGGCAGTCATTGTTCCCGGGGGGAGTTGTGGGGAGGGGCGGGGGTGAGGGCTTCGCTGCAGGCCTGTTTCCCCATGTCATAGAGTTAGAATCATGTAGTTTTTGATTACTGACCGATCCTGCGGGGGCTGTTGGAGGACAGGTAGGAGGAAGCAGAGGGTGAGCAGACTGTCTTCTCTCTCCCAGATAATTACCACTTGCGACTAGAGCCTCCAGCTCCAGCCTGCCCCTCTCCCTACTCCCGGAGGCTCAGGTGCAAGCTTGCACGTCCGCCAGCTCCCTTATCTCCCTTCAGGGAATTTGGGTCCTGCTGGGATTTTTCCAGCCCCAGTGACCTTCCTCAGGGGAGTGAGATTTCCTTAGAGGCCACCACCCCATCTGGTCTCCAGGCTGTCTCAGCTTTTTCGGCTGCCTGCGGTGGTGGAGTTCCATGGACTCAAAGTGGGTGGGGCTGAGAACTGGTGAGCCTTTACACTCCCAGACCTCGGGGCTGCCCTTCGGTCCCCCTGTTTCACTTTACCGGATCCTGAACCACACCCTCGCCCCCGCCGGATTCTACTCTAGCCCAGGATCCAAGGCGCCCTGCAGTTATTGGAAAGGATTTCTGTGCCGAGAATCCCTTTCACCTTTGATTGCGCCAGGTTTCAGAGTGGCTGAGTGACTTTCCCGAAGGCACACAGCTGGGCGCGCGCGGACGCGGACGTCCTGGCCTGCGATCTTTCCACCGCCTGCACGTGCTGATCCATTTCCTTCCGCGCTCGCGTCCGGTCGCCGCCCCCCCCCCGCCTCTCCCAGCTTCATTTCGGCCGCAGTAAGATAGACTCGGCTTGGGAACAGTGGGCAGGGTGACCCCACGCCACGGGCGAGACCGCATCCCCCGCCAGGGTCCCTGCTCTTCGGCTAGGCCGGCTGGGCAAGGGAGCCAGGGGCCCGCCTCTTACCCCTGCCCCCTGACCCCGGCCCCTGTCCCCGTCGACTATGCTGGGGGGCCCAGGCCCCGCCCTCGCGGCCCTTCTCGTCGCGTTCGCACACCTGCGCACCCCTCCCCGCCCCGTCCCTCCCCAATGCGGGTTGGGAGTGTCCCGGGGCCGCACCCTGCCGGGTCCGGACGCGCAAGCCTAGCCGCCCGCCCGACAGCGGCTCCGCGACGGCGGCAGTGATAGCTCGGTCTTTCTGCAGCAGCCACGGCCCGGGCGCCGCATTGGGGCCGGATTGGGGCCATGCTGGGCCGGCGGCGCGTCTTCGCCGTGGAGCCGCTGGGCGGCCAGGGTGAGTCGCCCACTCAGGGGCAGGCCCGGACCTTTGGCCTGGAGCCGACTCTCGTGCCCTGGCCCCTGTTTGCGCTCCCCGCCCCACCGGCAGAGCCCGCACCACCTGCGCGGCGCAGCCCGCCCGACCTCGGTGCGCCCTCCTCGCCGCCTCCCTTAGGAAGGGCCGGGGATCGCGTCCTCACGTTGGAGGCCCTTTTACTTTTTGGCGTTAAACCGATCGTCACCTCCATCCCATTTTCCCCGGGCCCACTTACCTCTAATTCCTGGTCAGGATCCTCGTTTCCCTGGCCCCTGCCCCAGCCGGCGGTCGCGAAAAGCCCTCATCTCTGCGGCGGTGGACCTCTTTCCAAAGGAGCCGCGCAGGGGTAGACTTCCTGGTGGACTTTCTTGCCCAGAGGGGCCTGGTTTGGCATCCAGATGCGGCAGGCCGGGGAAGGAGGCCGGCCTCCGTCCCCTCCAACCTCCAATTCTGTATTTTTACGATTGGGCACCTAGATTGCAGGAGAGCCTGGCACAGACCAGGAGAGCTGTAGAGAGGACAGTGATTGGGCGACCGCGCTGCTTCTCCTACCATTTGGGTTCCCTTTCCTCAGTTCAGATTTTTTTCAACTCTCCCAAATTTTCTGCTTCTCATTTAAAAGAACAAAAGTCCAAAATGATTATGGCTATTGTGATTTTTGGTACCTTTTCCCTCCAGGACTTCCGGGATGGACTTTCTCTTGCATCCTGATGCCAGTTTAGACCCCTGCTTCCCTCTTTGTGTCCTTTCCCCTCTCCCTGAGGCGGGGGCACAGCCACACTACTCCTTGGGGAGCAGCCGAAGAGGCTATAGTTCCCCAGTGATGGTTCAGAGGTCTTAGGCTGACCTCAGGGGCCAGAGCGCAAGGGCTCCCTGGAAGCAAGTGCCCACCCCTCGAAGGAAGATATCATTAACAATTACTTTTGTAAAAGGGACCCCCATCCTAACCCAATCTCCCAGACAGGGATGGAGAGATCTGGACCCGGCTGTGGTCTGCTGAGCTCCTCCTGTCACCTTTGACCCAGGACACTCCTCCCCGGGAAACGCCACCAGTTGCAGGAATGTTGGCGCAGCCGGCCCAGCCTGATGACTGACTCTCCTTGCAGATGGGGCTGGCGAGGACCTGGCACATGGTTGTGTAGTGCCTGGAGTCAACAGCACCTACAGGCAGATCCCAGATGTGGCTCCAGTTTGCTCATCAGACTCCTGGAAGAGGCAAGACCAGCTGAGAGGTCCCCAGGGGCAGGTGCCGCTTCTCAAACTGGGCTCCCAGGACTCAGGAGTGGAGATGGCGGTTGGGGACAGCTCCCTGGCCACCTCCCCCAGCTTTTCTCAAGACTCTCTGAACTTTGAGCCCCTGGAGAGCGCTGAGTCCCTAGCCCTTGGTGCCCTGGAGCCTCCTGCCCACCTAAGCCGGCTTCTAGCCAGCCGTAAGCTGGAGCAGGTGCTGAAGCGCTCCCACCAGCTCTCAGTTCCCCCTACCAGCTTGTCAGAACACTGCCACTCCCCAAAGTTGTCGCCTAAGTGTGAAATGCCCCATTCTGAAGCAAGGGGACCAGAGGCCACTGAGGCAGAGAGTGATTTGGAGGATGGCCTGGAACAAGCAGAGGTGGTAAGTGCCAACTCTCAAGGGTGGGATGGAGATGGACTCTCCCCTACCTCCTCCACCCCTCCGCCCCAACCTTGTTCTCCCTGGAACTCTCCCAGGCAGGGTATTGTGTGTGTGTGTGTGTTAGTCGCTTAATTGTGTCCAACTCTTTGTGACCATCATGAACTGCAGGAGGAGACAACCCTGGCGCCTGCAGCTTGCCAGGCTCCTCTGTCCATGGAATTCTGCAGGCATGAATACTGGAGTGGATTGCCATCCCTTCTCCAGGGGATCTTCCCAACCCGAATCAAACCTGAGTCTCCCATGTTGGAGGGAGACTTTTTACCATCTGAGCCACCAGGGAAGCTGGGGCAGGGCATTCCTTGCCTCTCATTGATGGGTTGGATGAGATGTCTCACCTCATCCCCAACCCCCAGTTGTGTGGAGATGAGCAGGGCCTGGGCCCTACCTGGACCTTTGCCTGGTTGGGCACGGGGTGAGCAGCTGGGTGTGTGTTCTCCTCTTACTTATTCTGCCCCATCTACTGGCCCGTTGGGTGGGAGTCTGGCTGGGTTCAGAAGTCTCTCTGACCTCACTGTGTCCCACAGGTGGAGGACTTGGAGCCTGAAGCCTGCTCCGGCCTTCCGGGGCAGGGTCTTCGCTATCTGGAACACCTATGCGCGGTGCTGGAGCAGGTGGCAAATCTACAGCAGCTCTGTCTGCAGCTGCAGACTCAGAGGGGCCCTGCGGTGAGTGAGCTGTGAGTGGGCAGGCCGGCTGGTGGGCAGGTGAGGGGGAGGCAGAGGATCGGTGGGACCCCTGAAACCAGGACTCCCTTCAGAACAGCCTCAGCCCTCTAGCCAGGCCCAGAGAGCCTGTCTCTCCTGTGCACAGGATCCTGAAGAGGAGGAGGAGACAACCCTGGCGCCTTCACCTCTGCCTTCTTACGCCCCAGGCAGTGAGGTGCGCGGACCGTGGGAATGGCTCAGCCAGACAGAGGAGACAGGTGAGCTCCAACTGCATCTCTCTCTGCATCTTGCCTAACCAGGGCCCCACAGGCAGACTGCCTGAGCTCTGGGCTTGATGAGTGCCTTCCTGTTCCTTGCCTGGGGTAACCGGATTATCTTTCTGAAGGAGCAAAAACAGCTTCACCCTCAAAGGTAGGGGCGCCCAGTGCCAGCCCTCCCAGGCTGTCAGAGGCCCTGATGGAGCCAGCTCACACCTCATCCTCCCAGGAACACAAGGTAGGTGAGGGCTATATGTGGGGCCTGGCCTGCTGTAGTGGGAAGCCTGGTGTGCTACAGTCCACGGGTCGCAAAGAGTTGGACACAACTGAGTGACTGAACTGATACGTGGGGCCAGGTGACAGGATGGGGTGGGGGTGGGATGGTTGGGATGTGTGGATACCCTGAAAGCTAGAATATGAGAGGATTCCTATTTGGAGCAGGTGACTTGTCCTGATTATGGTGACAACTATCTGTGGGAGCTTGGTCCGGGGTATGTTGTGAGGAGGGACCTTGGGTGACCCCCTCACCCTCTGCTCAGGGGGATTGCTCCCACTGGAACAAAGTCAAAGTCCTGCTCAACCGGATCAGGTGGGGCAGCCCTCGACCTGCTGAACTTGCCACCTCTGCCGATGGTCCTGTGACACACAGGTGAGTCCTGTGACCCAGCCCCCAGGTGAGTTCTGTGACCCTGCCCAGGGCAGGGCAGAAGGAGGAGCCTGATGAGCTAGGAGGCTGAGGTTGTGCTGCCAGTTGTTATTTTTGTCCCTGCAAAATTTGAGAGAGGCAGTCTTGGAGAAGGCTTTCCTGGTGGCTCAGCGGTAAAGAATCTGCCTGTGATGCAGGAGACCCGAGTTTGACACCTGGATCTGGAAGATCCCCTGGAGAAGGGCATGGCAACCCACTCCAGTATTCTTGTCTGGAGAATCCCATGGAGAGTGGAGCCTAATGGGCTACAGTTCATGGGGTCACAGAGTCGGACACAACTGAGCAACTAAACAAAAAGTCTTGGAGAGGTTGTGGGAAGAAACAGAAAGTAGTTAAAAAGCCCCATTTATAGATGAGGAGTCTGAGAACAGGGCTGGGGAGGGAAGTTATCTTCCTGAGGCCGCACGGCGAGCCAGTGGCAGAGCCAGGACCAAAAGATAGGAAATCGTCATGTGAACCCAGCAAGCCCTCAGCCCTCAAAGCTGAAACTTAGGCGACCTCCCTGGGTTTTCCCAGGAAAGCAAGGTAGTGCACACAGAATGCCACAGTGGGTGCTGGGAGTGAGGGTCTTTACTGAATAACTCTCCAGGATAAGCTCCATCAATTAATATCCTTAGGCTTTTCGCAATTGTCGGTCAACTCAGGGGCCATCATTACTTTTTTTTTTTTTGAAGATTAATTTTTGGCTGTGCTGGATCTTGGTTGCTGCTCGGGCTTTCTCTAGGTGTGGCCACCGGGGGCTACTCTGTTGCGGTGTGTGGGCTTCTCACTCTGGTGGCTTCTCTTGTTATTGAGCACAGGCTCCAGGACATACGGGCTGTAGTAGTTGGGGCACATGGGCTTAGTTGCCTTGCAGACTGTGTGATCTTCCCAAACCAGGGATGGAGCTCATGTCTACTACATTAGTAGGCAGATTCTTTTTTTTTTTTTTTTACAAAAAAACCCTTTTATTTTGTATTGGGATATAACTGATTATTCCAGGGCTATATTGCAACCCTGGTGATTTCCCAGTCAGTTATCACCAGGGCTTTCCTGGTGGCTCAGATAGTAGGGTCTTACTGCAATGCAAGAGACCTGGGTTCAATCCCTGGGTCCTGAAGATCCCCTGAAGAAGGGAATGGCAACCCACTCCAGTATTCTTGCCTGGGAAATCCCATGGACAGAGGAGTCTGGTGGGCTATAGTCCAAGAGTTGGACACATCTGAGTGACTACACTTTCACTTTCATGGCCAGTTAACAATGTTGTGGTAGTTTCAGGTGAATAGCAAAGGGACTCAGCCCTACACGTGCTTGTATCCATTCTCCCCCAACCGCCCCTCCCATCCAGGCTGCCACATAACACCAAGGAGAGTTCCATGTGCTGTACAGTAGGTCCTTGTTGGTTATGCATTTTGAATACAGCAGTATGTACAAGACCTTTTCAAACTCCCTAACTATCCCTCCTCCCCACCCTCCACCCGACCCCTGCCCTGAGTAGGTAGATTCTTAATCACAGAAGTCTGCCATCATTACCTTTGTTTTTTTCCCCTAGCCTAGAGTTTCCTTCCTTTTTCCACAGGATTGCATCAAGGGACCTCTCTGAAAAGCCTCTGGGCCATCCCCTCCAGAAGACCTTTATGCCATCATTAGTGGTTAAGAAGAAACAAGACAAAAACCTCTCTGTACACTGAGACCTCCTGGTGCAGGGATGTGACCCCTGTGGGGCGAGTGCAATGAAGTCTCCTCGCCGTCTGCCCTGATGCTGCTTCTGGGCACTGCCAGAAAAAGCTGTGGATGCTCTGTCTTCTCTCTGAACTTCTCTCTGAACTCAGGCAAGGGCTGAGTCCTTCTCTTCTGAGCAGCCAAGGAGCCCTGGGTCCCTGAGAGGCCCCAAAGTGCAGCAGCTCTGGGGCTCCTCCTTGGTTGCCAAAAATCCCTGGGCTTAGGCAATGTGAACCTCACTGATTCATGGGGCATCCATGGGGCGTGTCAGGCACAGTGATCTCTCGGCACCCAGTGTGTCGCTGGGGACTGTGGGACTGTCAGTGTGGTGAACTGACTGGATCCAGCTGTCTCTCTGGAATCATGCCCTCATGGTGAGGTAACCGCAGGACGATGGACCTGACCTTCACTCCTGAGTGGACAGTTACTGATCTGGAGTCCTGTCTTCTTCCTCATACTCAAGTGGGCAGCCCTAGAACAGAGAAGGGCACTCTTTTGGCTGCCTCTGCCCTGAATCTTGCCTGAAGACTGCACCAGGGATGGGAGAGTCAAGTACAACACAGGGAACAGCAGAGTAATCTTCAAGGTCTACTCTCTGCTGCTTTACTGCTTACCTACATCATAGCTGAAACCAGAGGCCCAAATTAGCATTTAGACCTTGACAAAATTGCTTAACTTTTCTGAGCCACAGCTGCCCACTTAATCTCCCAAATGGTATAATGATGCCTGCCTTGCCTACCTCACAGACTTGTTCTGAGGATAAAGTGAAATTAAGCTGCCTCAAAATGCTTGGTGAATGTTAAATGAATAGGAAAGGGGGTTGGAGGGAGGCTAAACTGGAGGGATGATGAGAAGGTCAGAGGATAAGGGGGAATTGGGATTGCTAATTGGGACTAAAATGGCCAGTGATTAGTGGCAAGACTTTGAGCGAGTCATTTGAGTCTCTCACGTATCACATCTGAGAATTAGAACACTAACACCTGACCTGCTCATTCCCCAAGAGTTGATGTGAGGACTAAAGAAAATGACTGTGAGAATTCTTTGTAAATGTATATTGTGAAGGTGTGTTGACTGAAAAAATACACGCAACCTAAGAGACCTTTATTCCGTGGGAATTTTTAGGACTTCAAGCCTTGGAGACAGCATTTCCTCAGAGAACTCTTTCTAAGGAGGTGAGGTGAGGAGTCAGGTTATATAGAAGATTGCAGCAGGGGATGGGGCTCTGAACAAAAGTTTATTGTTAATTAAGGAAAACCAAATATCTCAAATCAAGAAATTTAGCAGTCTTCTAAGTATGGGAAGCTGCAATCGTCTGGGCTCCCTGAATTCATTCTTTTCATATGCATCTCAGCTATCGGGGCTAAATCCTACTGCATGATCTTTCACATCTTTAATTCCTCTTTCAACTTAGGGAATGGGGGATGTGGTGGGTGGCTGCCTCTTGCTTTTTCTTGCACACACCTGCCCCCTGCCCCAAGCTCCTCAGCATTTACCAGGGAAGTGGCTAAGTGGATGATGGCTGCCAGATAGCTGGTATTATTCTACCTGGGCTCAGAAAAGTATTTTTCTGAGGGAGGAAATGGAGGAAAATATTTTCTATGGGAGGAGGACATAGTCACCATAGTCAGGACACCAATATGGGAGGAACTATTCCATTTCACACCTTTTAGGTTCCAAGCTCTGTTAACTGAGAAGGGGGTAAAGTTTAGTCTCCTGCAGGCACCCAGAAGATGGGAGGTACAAGTGGGGGCTGCCCTCAACACAGGGTAGGGCTAGAGATGGGGTCATTGGTTGAGTCAGACACAAGGATGTCTCTATAGAAACGGGCACTGATCATGCATCCTCCTCCTCCAGTCAGCTGGTTCTCTTGCTGCTGCCGGCTTGGGGGTCCGCCAGAATGAAGCATAGGTGCTGCTTTATGTTTGAGGGTCCAGCTCCATCTGTCTTTGGACCAGGAACCAGTTCTCTGAAGTCTGCTTTTCTCATGGGACACGTAAGCGCGGACACCACCGACGCGCGGCTTCCTAACGCATATCCGATCGGGGAAGGCGCACTTCCGCTCAGCAGTTGGAGCGGGATGGCAGGCCGGTGTGGGGGAAGGGAGAGGTCGGTGGAGAGGAGGGAGGGACTATATCCGGGAGAGTGGCAGCTTCCGACCAGTGGTCGTGCTTCCGGAGAGGCGCTTCCGGTGGCGGCGGCAGCAGCGGCTCTGGTGGTTCCGGGTGTCTTTGTCCCCCCGGTGTCGCGGCCCTGGCCCGCAGGTGGGTTGGGGGGGCCTTCCGCCGCCCCTCTGCCTCCTTGCCCCTCCCCCGGCCGAGGGGCTGCGAGAGCCAAGCCGCGAAGATGCACTGGGCGCGGAAGGGGCCGAGCCCCTCTCCGGACTGCAAGTCTCGTCTCCCTGGCAACGGCCTCGGCCCTGGGGGCGGGCGGGAGGAGGAGAAACCGCGCGCCTTCGTCCTCCCACGGCGGCCTGGCCGCGGCCCGGCCCGGGAGATCCGGCTCTGGTGGCTGCTGAGACGGGAGCCGAGGCACGGGGAGCGGGGGAGCAGGAGGGCGGGCGCGCAGCCGGATTTGCGTTCGCCTGGCCGCGGAGCTGTCTTCTCACCAGCCCGTCCGGGGAACAACGGGCCGGGCTTCCGGGGAGAGGGCCTACACCATCTCCTCTCCGGCACCAGCCTCCTCCATTTTTCCGGGCCTTGCGTGGAGCTTTTTGGCGGATGTATTTGAATGAATGAATGTCACCAGGGCTCTTTCCAACCCTTCACTCTCCCCAACCATCTGAGGGTGGCGTGGCATAGTGAGAGGAGCGCTGAGTTGTCGGGAGACCTGGGTGTGAGTCCTAGTTTTTTACGTACCTGGTTCTGTGCCTCGGGCAAGTCTCAGTCCCTCCGAGCTTCGGTTTCCTTTTGTTTGAAAGAGTATAACAGTATTACCCATCACTAGGTTATTGTGAGGGAAACTGAAGCATTGTAATTTCTCTGTTTCCTGGTCCATTTCCTGTTCTCTTCATCTGTCTTCCCTGTTCATTCTCAGTATACATTTCCCCACTTTCCTTCAGATCCTTAGTTCCTTTTTGGGGGGTAGGTGGAAAATCTTCCCTGTGAATTGTTAATTTATTTCTTTTCTGATTGAAGGTTTTTTCCCAAGACTCTGAAAGAGGACAGCATTCCCAATGTCACAGTTTAAGCGCCAGCGGATCAACCCGCTTCCAGGGGGACGCAACTTCTCAGGTGATCACCTTTATCTCTACCTGGCCCCACATTGGGAAGTATGTGGTTTGAAGTTAGTCTTTAACAGACGTTAGTCTTTAAATCCACCAGGGGTTTTCCTGGTGGAGTGCAGTTTGCTGCTGATGTTTCTTAGGAAGCTAGTCGATGACCACAGTGGTTGTCAGCAAAACCCTGTTGGGACTTGTACGGATCCACTTTACCCTTTGGGTTTCCTGTCTTCTCTAGCTGACTTTAGTGCTTACCACGGTAGGTGCAATTCCTGGATTGCTTCTCTTCCAACAGGCGCAGCTTCGACATCCCTTCTGGGCCCTCCTCCTGGTTTGCTCACTCCTCCTGTGGCCACAGACCTGTCCCAAAATGCCAGGCACCTTCAGGTAAGTTGGGCATTCCGTCTAGTGAGTTTCAGCACTTGGGAGGACCTCAGCATGCATGGTTGTCCGATGCTTTCATTCTTACATGACATTGTTCATCCTTCTTGACACTCCTATCGTCAACCAGTCCAGAGGTAACTAGACCTCTCTGACTGGGGAGTCTTTGGTTTTGATTCTAGGGAAATCTCTAGGGTGCTTTTTGGAGTTAAGGAAGAACTGGGAATCCTAGAAGAAGCTTATGGCCCAAGAATCAGCATGACTTCTCCCACCTTCGGTAGATTATGTCCACTAGACACATGTGCTTCCTTCTACAGGAAGCTCCGTGCAGTACTTTGATCTGGGGGTGGAGAAAGATGAGATGCTAATGGCAGAGCATGGATAGATGCTTCCTCTTACCTTTAAACTTCACTCTTCTCATATAGGGTGGAGAGAAACAGCGGGTCTTCACTGGCATTGTTACCAGCTTGCACGACTACTTTGGGGTGGTGGATGAAGAAGTCTTTTTTCAGCTAAGGTAGGCTGAGGCCGTTCCCCTTCTGGAAATGCTTAACGGGATTCGGGTCTGTCACTGTGCTGGTGGGGCCTTCTAAAGACATTGCTTTGCTGTTATGCAAGGTGTGAGAAATCTTGATGGGAAGGGCCTCATAGGGACAGTCAAGGTGGCTTGGCCAGGGTCTCTCTCCTGACTGGGTCTCCTGGCTTGTGTGCTGGCAGTGTGGTGAAGGGCCGGCTGCCCCAGCTGGGTGAGAAGGTGCTGGTGAAGGCTGCATACAACCCAGGTCAGGCAGTGCCCTGGAATGCTGTCAAGGTGCAGACGCTCTCCAACCAGGTATTCATCTCTCCTCAGCATGTGCATTGGAAAGGGGTAGGAGGGACACCCTGGTGCCCAGAAAGATGGACAGGAACCTTTCTTTGGTCAAGGGGGTAGGGCCACATTTTTCCAAGGTAGTGAGCACTTCAGCCATGGGATGCCCTGAGTTTCCTGGTTACTGTTCTGCAGCCCCTACTGAAGTCCCCAGCACCTCCCCTTCTACATGTGGCAGCCCTGGGCCAGAAGCAAGGGATTCTGGGAGCTCAGCCCCAGCTGATCTTTCAGCCTCACCGGATTCCCCCACTCTTTCCTCAGAAGCGTGAGTACCAGCGACATGGATATTGGGGGTGTGGCTTTATGGAGTACTCTGGTTGAATGGACTTGTAAGAATTAGGTTGTTGCTCTCAGAGTAAAAGTGGAGACTAGAATAGGGGACAGGAAAGTTGGGCAAATATTTAGGTGTTTTGAGTCACTATCCATTTCCTTTCTGCAGCTCTGAGTCTCTTCCAAACATCCCACACACTTCATCTGAGCCACCTGAACAGGTTTCCTGCTCGGGGCCCTCATGGACGATTGGATCAGGGCCGAAGGTAAGATGATGATCAAGCAGGAAAGGTGCTTCATTTCTTTGCCTCTCAGAGAATGTGCCCCATCCCCCCTTTTTTTGACCACTTCTTAACACCAGCATTCTCTTCGTGCAGCTAGATCCTAGTCCCTTTACCCTAAGATAGGCTGACACATTGAGAAATATTGGAACTTTATAAGCTGGTTCAACAAGTAGGGATTTGGCATAATCATCTTTCAAAATATCACACTGAATTTGTTTTTAATATATAATTTTGTCTTTTATTTCTAGTCTCTAAGATTGGGATACCAGGAATCAAAACTGAAGAAAATAGTAGTGTCCAAAAAATTTTTTGCAGTGTGTTTTTTTAACTGAAGCATAATTTACAATATAATACCAGTAGATTGGAAATTTTATGTATTATGAGATGATTACCACAATAGTTGGTTACTATCTGTCACTCTACAGAGTTATTAAAGTATTGATTATATTGTCTGTGCTGTATATTACATCTCTATGACTTACTTATTTTATAATTGGAAGTTTGTACTTTTTAATCCTCCTTCACTTGTATTAGGGCTTCCCTGATAGCTCTTTTGGTAGAGTCTGCCTGCAATGTAGGAGATCCTGGTTTGATTCCTGGGTTGGGAAGATCTGCTGGGGAAGGGATAGACTACCCACTCCAGTATTCTTGGGCTTCCCTGGTGGCTCAGTTGGTAAAGAATTCGCCTGCAATGAGGGAGACCTGGGTTCGATCCCTAGGTTGGATCCCTGGGTTGGGAAAATCCCCTGGAAAAGGGAAAGGCTCACTCCAGTATTCTGGCCTGGAGAATTCCATGGACTGTTTATGTATAGTCCGTGGGGTCGCGAAGAGTCGGACATGGCTGAGTGACTTTCACTTTCACCTGTTTTGCCCGTTCCCCCCACAACCCCCTCTGCTCTGGTGACCACCAGTATGTTCTCTATATCTGTGAGTCTGTTTCTGTTTTTTTGATGGTTTTTTTTTTTAGTTTCCTGCAGTGCATGATTTAATTCTTAGTATAAAACATGTTTCTTCCTATACACCACAGAAGTCAGCGATGTGATAGACTATGTATGTTGCACTCTGTCCAGAAATCCTGTGCTGTGGACATGTAGACGTGGCCTTGTGTGGAGCAGGCATGGTGGCTTTGGGCCTTTGGGGCATTCTGGGCCATCGTGTGTCATCTGTGAGCGTTGGGGACTGCCAGGAGCATGCTTCCTGTTCTCTCTGGCTCACATGTTCTGATCCTGCCATACCCTACCTAAAAGTTTTAGTTTCTATCCCTAGGAGTTATGCTCTAGACTAGTTTGTTGAAGACACATTCAAGTTATTTCTGTCAGTCTTCTTTTTAACTTTTTATTATGGAAATTTTCAAATATAAGCATAGTAAATACCCTCATATACCCATCACTCAGCTTCAACAAGTATCAATATCTGCCATTCTTTTTCATCTGCCTTATACTTTGTTTTTGTTTTTTGTTTTTTTTTAAGGTAAAATTTATGTAGGTTGATGTGCACAGATCTTAGATGGGCAGTTTTGACAAATGAAAAATCCCATGTGACTCTCACCCCTTTTAAGATACAGAATATGTCCATCACTCCAGAAAGGGTTCTCATGTTCTAGTTCTCTTCTGAAATGAGGACTGTTCTCAGAAGGAAACCGCTTCCTCTCCCAGAAGCCAGTGATTATTACTTGTAAGTAAGGGCTAAGCACGCAGTCTACTGCAGACATGTAAAGGGGGCATGGAGTTCCTCAGAGAAAAAGCTTTAAGCAAAGTGATGGAGCTAGTCTGCTGAAGCTGCTGTGTGCTGCCTCGGGGTAGGTCATTGGGAACTCTGGAGTGGGCAGCTCTGATTGTGTAGGATTTTTTTCCACAGCATCTCCACTGCTTAAAACAGTTTCATTCAAGTTACTGGTGTATAATTCACATACACCCGTACCTCTTGTCCTCTGCATCTTCTTGGTCTTCAGTTTCCAAGGACTCTCCAACTCTCCCGTTCTGTGAGTTTATTAAAGACTTTGTTACAGACTGAGGACAGCAGGTGCCCTCAGGGATAATGTAGCCTGGGTAGAAATCAATGGCTGCTATTGACTTTTTGCTTTAGGTTCAAATTCAGCCTTCCTGTAAAGCCAGTAGCATTTGATTGTCCAGGACACACCAAGCCCTGTGCAAGTTCTGTGTTCTGTTACTTTGGCCATAATGGTTCAGTGTCACGGTCTCTAGAGATAGAAGACATGACTTTTGGGAGTGAGATACTACCATGAGTCTGTAGAAGGGATTTGCAGAGCCGGGGAGGGGGCAGTAGCAATGAGGTCACCCTCTGGGGGAACAACCGTTTATAACTGAGTCAGCCATCTTAGTGTTTGACTGGAAACCAGGCTTTCTTTTGAACTTCAGGTTTTGGGAGGCAGAAACCAGTGTCTCCTTTGGATTGCTAATGCTGAACTACTGAGGGGTTTAGACAAGGATACTCAGCCGGGTAGACCATCTCAGTGTCCTGCTGAAGTTACCCAGATGGCTTCCACTGTTCGTGCTTTATAGTCTCTTCCTGACATTGACAATAAAGATTACAGGATTCAGTGGAACATGCACTTCAACTTGAGGTTGACAGCCTTTACTGAAGAGTTCACTTCAATCACGGGTGAGCTGAAGAGAGTTATCAAAATGACTTTGGAGCAGTTCTTCTGTTAGAGACACAGAAGCACTGATATCCCACAAGGGCAAGATTAGAAGGCAGCTTTTGGAGGGAGATACTGATGAATAAGGAAATTACCCAGGCAGAAATGTGAGAAAAGAAAAATTCTGCATTAAATATAATCGAGTTAGTCAATCGGGTGTCATGACTAGGGAAACAACCCAGGCAGGTCTAAAGGAAAAGAGCAGAGACCTGGTAAAAAAAATAGAATTAGCTCAGCATTACCTCAGCATGAAGAATTGACAGTCGATTTCATTTCCCCTGAGAGACATGGCTCCCCCGTCAGTCTGGCGTTTTATAATGGCCTGAAGGCTTTGCTTTTCCGCTGTTCTCATTGCTCGCAGCGTACCGTAGTGGCACCGTAATAAGTGATTTATTATAAAACATAGTGCATGACATTATGTAAAGTTAAAGTACTACAAAAATTATCATTCCCTCTTTCCCTTTAAAGGTAAGCATTTAAAAACTTTATTTAATTAAAGTATAGTTGGTTTACAATATTGTATTAGTTTCAGGTGTACAACATAGCAGTTATACTCCATTTAAAGTTATGTGCTTTTATAGATCACACTCCATTTAAAGTTATTATACAATGTTGGCTATAATCCCTGTGCTGTGTATTACACCTTTGTATTTTATTTATTTTGTACATAGTAGTTTGTACCTCTTAGTCTCCTATTCTTATCCCCCCATCCCCCTGTCCCCAAGGTAGCCATTCTTATATTTGAAGACCTTTAGAAAAGCAAAATTACTTCCTGTCACTTTTTTCCCCATTGTTCTTTCCTAGTCTTTATATGTATATGTATATATATATATATATACATACACACACACACACACACACACACACACACAGTTTTTATAATTTTAATCTGAGTTCAGATTTTTTTTAATACATTCTTATTTAACATGTGTTCCATATTGCAGAGTAATCCTCAGAATTGTTTTAATGGCTGTATGATTAGTGAATTTTTATGACTTAAATGTGTAGGGTTAAGGGTTTGTGGGGCTTCCCTGGTGGCTCAGATGGTACAGAATCTGCCTGCAGTGTGGGAGACCCAGGTTTGATTGCTCTGGTGTGGGAGACCCAGGTTTGATTCCTCTGCAATGTGGGAGACCTAGGTTTGATTCCTCTGCAGTGTGGGAGACTCAGGTTTGATTCCTGGGTTGTGAAGATCCTCCAGAGAAGCAAATGGCTACCAACTCCAGTATTCTTGTCTGGAAAATTCCATGGAACAGAGGAGCCTGGTGGGCTGCAGTCCATGGGGTTGCAAGAAAGTCAGACATGACTGAGCAACTAACACTTTCTCTTCACTTTTTTCAAGGGTTTGTTACCAGATCTCTCTCTCTCAATTAAACTTGATAGAACCCATAGCATGGTACCATATATGTATCTCTTGTTAAAAAAAAAAAAAAAAAAGTTAATTTTCTCATTTCAAAAATTTACATGTTAGCTGTAACTTACAATGTTCGTAAAAATATTAAAAAATTATTAGCTTTATCAGTCAGAGGCGTCCACCATTAATATTTTCTCTCAGTCTTTTAAAGCTGTTTTTGCTCATTTGAGGCACTGTTTTCTATACAGTGTTCCATACTGTACTTTTTGTTTAACATGAATGGTTTTCTGTGTTATTTAAAGCATTTAAATGTATACTTTAATATCTTTAATAACAGTCTCTTATATGGCTGTTAGTATGGCTTATTTATCCATTTCTTTAAAGTTCAGGATTCAGATGGTTTCCAGCTCTTTTTAGGCCAACATGTCCTGAAGCTGTATTTAACAGTATGGTTTCTTCCTTCTGGTGATGAATCAACCTCCAGCGATGACTACGACTCCAAGAAACGCAAACAGCGAGCTGGTGGAGAGCCTTGGGGTGCTAAGAAACCAAGGCATGACCTGCCTCCTTACCGAGTCCATCTCACTCCCTATACTGTGGACAGGTGAGTGGGGAGGCTGGGCTGGGGGGTGAGACTTGCAGGTGGTAACATTTTTCTTGTGTAAATACGATATAGTCTGGTAGTAATTGTGTATGTGTATTCTTATGACCTTTTTGCTCACTTCATTTTTGTTTTGTAATGTGACAAATTTATTTCAGAATCTCAAATTCAGGCCAGCATAGCACCACTGATTTATGATTTAATCACCAGAAGTTGTTATGTCAGCCTATAATTATGGCATCCCAATCAAAATCCAGGTGCCCAATACCAGTTATAAATCAGGTGGAAACTATGGGTCATGGGAACGGTGGGACTGGTTTCTCAGGGAAGCTCTGAATGATTTCTTGAGTGTGACAGCATGTACGAGGTCACAGGTCCCCATACAAACTTACTTCTCAAGCGTAGAATCTGAGTAGATGAGTGATCCCAGATGCCAGCTAGCAGGGGAGATGCAGGGCTCCAGCTGCTGTGTTAGAAGCCCCCCAGGGCAGATCCACTTTGCTCCAAGTAGAAGTGAGGGCGGCCTCTTAGCACCTCCTCCTCATGACGGGCAGGGAGGGCGGGCTGCCCTGCTTCCACCCCAGGAGCAGGCCACACCTTGTACTCTCCATGCTGACCCACCTGCCTCCCTAGGGTAATCTCAGGAGACCCTGGTCCCCACATCACCACTGCGGCAGGGTGCATCTTGAGTGGTCAGGACACCGATTGCTGATGATTAGCCACACACACAGCTGTGTATTTTTTTAAAATCACAAGTGGAAGCCTGTTGTACATACTATTTGGCACTTTGCTTTTTCACTTATCTTGGAATTTATTGCACATTAATGTTTGTTAGACTGATCTCATTCTTTTTAGCAACCACACGGCTAAGTGGATGGACCAGAATTTATTGAACCAGGTCTCCATTTTTAATCTGCAGTTATTCTAAATCTTGTTGTAATAATAAACGTTCTTCTGTAGACATGTCTGTGGACAGGTGCAAGTATTTTATTGGGCTCAGTTCCTAGAAATGGAGTAGCTGGCTTAAAGGTCTGTGAACCTTGAAGGTATGGCCAGGCTTCTCACAGAGGCTGTCAGTTTACCTTCTCACACGAATTGTGAGGTACTTGCACCCCCAGCCTTTGCCAACACCGTGTCAGCCAGCTTCATGATGTTTGTCAGTCCAGTAGGTGAAAAGTGATACCCTGATTTGAATTTCTTTAATTATGAGTGATACTGAGGATATTTTCATGAGCTCTTCAGTCTCATTCCTTTTTCTAAGTATCTGTTGCTGTCAGTTTTTCCAGTTTTCTCTTAGACATGTGATTTTTTTTTAGTGATTTGTGAGTTCCTTTTATATTAACTTTAAGATAAAGACTCTTTGCTGTCATATATTGCAAATGTCTTTTTTCCTTTCCCTAGATTGACTTGTAGCATTTAGTGGTCAAATCTAATCCATTTTTCTCTCTTCAGAGGTGTCTTCCTTAGAAAATTCTTCTCAGATTATAAAAGAATTTGCTTCCCTTTTCTTTCAAGTCTTTTTTATGGTTCCATGTTAAAAAAAAAAAAAAAACAGAACAAAAAAAACACTTCATCATTGTTCAATCTGGAACTCCCTGCTTTCTTCCCACAGCCCCGTCTTTGATTTCTTAGAACTCCAGCGCCGTTACCGCACCCTCCTGGTTCCCTCAGATTTTCTGGCCGTGCATCTGAGCTGGTTGTCGGCCTTCCCTGTGAGCCAGCCCTTCTCTCTCCATCATCCGAGCCGCATCCAGGTATCTTCGGAGAAGGAGCCAGCTGCTGATGCTGGTGCAGAGCACCCCCCTACAGACAGCGACCCCACCTACAGTTCCAAGGTGAGTTGGCTGGGGTCCTGCCACTTGATCCCCTTGTTGAGGGCTGAGAAAGCTCTCGAGTGTCTCCTTCACGCCGTCCCTACCAGGTACTGCTGCTCTCCTCCCCGGGACTGGAGGAATTGTATCGTTGTTGCATGCTGTTCGTGGATGACATGGCTGAGCCACGGGAGACCCCGGAACACCCTCTGAAGCAAATTAAAGTAAGAGCTGGAGCCCAGGAGGCAAGACACACTTACTGACGATGGTCAGTCCCTGTCAGCTGAGATGCTGCTCATGAGCTCAAAGAAACAGAGTTGAGATACTAGTCGTTCTGCCCGGAGCAGGGTGTGGCCCAGAGATGGTCTTACTAGATTTACGTGGGGTTCAAGTTCATGGGTAGAGAGCTGCCCCCCACGTGCAGTGTGGTGGACTCTGTTCCCCAGTGGTGCAGGTTGTTTCCCAGTAGGAAGCCCAGATGATTGGTTTTTCGTGTCTTATCCCTGGTCTCTCTTTGCAGTTTTTGCTGGGCTGGAAGGATGATGAGGCAGTGCTGGTTGGTGGTGAGTGGTCTCCTTCGCTGGATGGCCTCGACCCCAAGGGCGACCCACAGGTGCTTGTCCGCACTGCTACACGCTGCGCGCAGGCCCAGGCTGGCATCGACTTGAGTGCCTGCACCAAGTGGTGAGTGGCTGCCAGAGCTTGCCTGTGGGCACCACTGAGTGGGTGAGACCCAGGCGGAGGCCAGGCTTCTGCTGGGCCTTTCTGACCTGTCAGCTCCCGTCAGTTCCCTCATCCCAGCTCATCTCCCTCCCTCTAGCCCTGCCAGTGGTTGCTGTAGTCCCGAGCATGGCTAGGGATGTGTAAGTGTGTTGAGAGCCAGCTGACCCTCCAAGGCTCCTCAGATGTGGTCCCCAGCCACATTCCGAGCTCCTTACTGCCACGGCACCTCGGATAGTAACTGTTGGGTTACCTGTCTCTTCCCATGGACCATTTCTTGAGGACTTGGACTGTATCTTTTAGAGCTTGGCCCACAGTACATGTTCATTAAATGTTGACTGGCAGCTGAAGCACTCACTTGTGAAAGTCATGGGTCAGCACTTCATTTCTCCTTTCACTGTGAGCAGGTGGCGCTTTGCTGAGTTTCAGTACCTGCAGGCGGGACCCCCGCGGCTCCAGACTGTGGTGGTGTACCTGCCAGACATCTGGACCATCATGCCCACTTTGGAAGAGTGGGAGGCCCTGTGCCAGCAGAAAGCTGCAGAGGCAGCTCCCCCGCCCCCAGAGGTGCCAGTGGTGAGGCCAAGGCTTACGAACCAATGAGGGAGGGAGGTACCTGAACCCCGGGACCCAGGTGGTCATAGCCCTTGACATCTGCCACAGGAAACAGAGCCTACAGAGCAGCCGGCTGATGGATCGGAGCAAGCAGCAGACACCTCTAAGAGTGCCGAGAATCCAGAGGTCACCACACAGCAGGAAGTGGACACTGACCTCCCAGAGGCCCCCCCACCCCCTCTGGAACCTGCTGTCATGGCGCGCTCCCGCTGTGTAAACCTGTCCCTGCAAAGTATCGTGGAGGACCGGAGGCCAAAGGAAAGGATCTCTTTTGAGGCAGGTGTAGGAGCTGGCGGCTGTGGGGCGGTAGCGGGTGATGGGAACACTCTCTGTCCTGAGGCTCATGGCCTCCCGCCACCTCCCCCACCAGGCCACGGTGTTGGCTGAGCTGTTTCTGGAGATGCTGCAGAGGGACTTTGGCTATAGGATTTATAAGACGCTCCTGAGCCTTCCTGAAAAGGTTGTGGCCCCGCCTGAGCCTGAGAAGGAGGAGGCAGCCAAGGAAGAAGAAGCAGTCAAGGAGGAGGCCAAGGAGTCCAAGGATGAGGTACAGAGTGAGGGCACAGCTGCCGAGGCAGACGCCCCGCCGGTGAGTATCGCTGCCCTTTGTGCGGGCACTGGGGCGGCAGGTCCTAAGGCCCACCAGAACTGGAGCACAGAGCGTGCCTCAGCTCTGCTCACTACCCCACACTCACTGCACGCACCTCCTGACCCCGGTGTGACTTGGGCACAGGGCATGTAACTCTCCTGTGTGGCTACACAGCTCGGAGGTGAAGCACCTGGGAGAAGGGAGGAGGGCCTGGAGCTTCGTGAAGGGAAGCGTGGTTGACAGGGCACCATGGACATCTGTGTTCATAGCAGTGTTTTGATGGGTACAGGTGTTTTCATGACCCTATGGTTAACTACAGCACTGCATTTTCTTAACGGTTTCTAAAGTCCATGGGTCTGCTTCTTGCCTAAATATAATCAAGTAAGCAGATTGCTTATGGGACTGGGCTTGACTCCCAAGGAGCACCCCAGGTGTCTGGAACTCGCCCTGGTCTGCTCTGTGACCCCTGTGTAATGAAGTACATTAAATGAGACGCTGCACGTAAGCCTTTATACCATTGCCTGAAGACGGCCAACGTGAAAATGTTAACCGTTGTTATGGTGCGTAATTCCAGGGGCAGCTCTTCTCCTTATCATCTGGGTCTGCTTCTCCTAGAAGGAAGATGGGCTTTTGCCCAAACCCCCGTCTTCTGGGGGAGAAGACGAAGAGAAACCCCGGGGTGAGGCGTCTGAGGACCTGTGTGAGATGGCCTTGGACCCAGAACTGCTGCTCCTGAGAGACGACGGGGAGGAGGAATTTGGTATGTGTGGTGCCAGCCGGATGGTGGCTTCTTGACACTGTGGCTTACTGCTCTCTCGTTCTGGATGGAGCCAGTCTGGACCCACGTGGGCCTTGCTCTAGGCTCACCTCAGGCTTTCTGTAGCAGGAGCCAAGCTGGAGGATTCCGAGGTCCGGTCGGTTGCTTCGAACCAGTCAGAGATGGAGTTCTCGACCCTTCAGGACATGGTGAGACCTTCAGTGTGCTCTTGGGGCTCCGTGACCGGGAAGCCTGGCAAGGCCTCTGACTCTCCTGGGAAAGGGATGCTTTTACTAAATGGCCTCTGGCATTTTTTTTTAATAGATTGATAGTTAAAAAAAAAAATTATTTATTTTGGCTTCATTGGGTCTTAGTCATGGTACACCGGGTATCTTTTGCTGTGGCACACTGATTCTCTAGTTTTGGCATGTGGGCACTCTAGTTACTCCATGGCATGTAGGATCTTAGTTCCCCAACCAGCAATTGAACCTTTGTCCCCCACGCTGCAAGGTAGATGCTTATCTGCTGGACCACCAGGAAAGTCCGAGACACCTGGCATCTTCTCATTGATCAAAGACAAAGGTGGCTCTTGGCTCGTGGGATAGCACACTCATAGGATCCAGGAGAATCCTTCAGTGTCTCTATCAGTGTGGTTCTGAGTGAGCTGTCTGATCTAGGAGCACAGGATGGGTGCTGGATGACAGGCCTTGGGGCGGAAGTGCCCCAGAGAGAGATCTTTGCTCACAGGCCAAGGGTCAGATCTCCAACTGGAAGGTGTGTCTGGGTGTGAATGTGTCAGCCAAGCTGCCTTATTTTGAAAGGGCTTCATCCTGGGTGATTTAGCATTAAGAGAGCTATTTGTAAATCCTGTTCATCCTTGTTTCTCTTGCAGCCCAAGGAGCTGGAACCCTCTGCTGTGCTCCCTGTGGACTGTCTTCTTGCTTTCGTCTACTTTGACGCCAACTGGTGTGGCTACTTGCACCGGCGAGACCTGGAGAGGATCCTGCTTACCCTTGGGCTGCGGCTCAGTGCAGAGCAGGTAGCGTCTCCCAGCCCTCCCTGAGATGCCTCCCCCAGTGTCGTTGTGTGCAGGTGTGGCTTGGGATGCTGTGGCTCTAGGTTCTTGTGCGCCATTACAGGGGCCTTGCACCTTCTTCTCTGTGGGCATCGTGGGTGTGTGTTTCCTGCAGGCCAAACAGCTGGTCAGCAGGGCGGTGTCCCAGAACATCTGCCAGTATCGGAGCCTTCAGTACAGCCGCCCGGAGGGCCCAGACGGGGCACTCCCTGAGGACCTGCTCTTCGGTGCGAACTGGGCCCTGCGGCCTCCAGGGGACGGGGGCGGGTGGGCTGCTTTCTCCCACTTCCCGTCCCTGAGTCTTCTCCTGGCCCTCCTAGGAAACCTGGACCTGCTACCTCCTCCGGGAAGAGTGGGAAGCCGGGTACGACCCCAGTGGAGCACAAGGGCCTGGTGTCCCACAACGGCAGCCTCATCAACGTGGGGAACCTGCTGCAGCGTGCGGAGCAGCAGGACAGCGGGCGGCTCTACCTGGAGAACAAGATTCACACACTGGAGCTTAAGCTGGGTGAGTGGCCTGTGGCTTGGGGACATGAAGCGGGAGGCCTGCACCCCAGACTCCAGGCTGCCCGCCATCTGCTCCCCTCTTAGCTGAGCAGTCTCTCCGGCCTGCCCCCACCAGAGGAGAGCCATAACCGTTTCTCAGCCACTGAAGTGACAAATAAGACACTGGCAACGGAAATGCAGGATCTGCGGGCCCGGCTGGCCGAGGCTGAGGAGATGGCCCGGACAGCCGAGCGACAGAAGAACCAGCTTCAGCGGCTGCTTCAGGAGTTCCGAAGGCGCCTGACCACCTTGCAGCTCGACACACAGAGGATGCTTGAAAAGGTGAGCCTCCTGGAGAGCCGGCCGTTGCGTGGTGAGGTGGGTCAGCACAGCCGGCTCAGCTTCACTGGCATTTGCCTCCATCTGCTAGTTTCTTATGGAATCCATCAGTCAGCAGCTTGCGACCGGGAGCCTCCCAGGAGGAAGTGGTTAGTAGTTCTCGGATGGGATCTCGGATCTCAGCCCTTCCTCCTCCAAGTCCTGATTCTCGTGTGTCTGTTTCAAACAGGCTGACAGCTGGGTAGAGAAGGAGGAGCCAGCACCAAGCAACTGAGGGGCCTGGTGCAGGAGCCCTATGAGGTCAGCGATGGAGCCTGCTGAAGTTAGAGCCCAGAAAGCAGCCAGAACAGGACCTGGGAGCTGGAGGCAGGGGTGGCTGACCTGGCGGCACTCGGCCTCTGCAGGGGCGCTCAGGCCGTCAGGGGGGGTCTGTCTGTGCCACGTGGGTCGGATGAGTGAGGAAGCCGGTTCCACGCGCAACTAAATCCAACATCTTGTGCACCCCTCGAATGTCATTTTGCCCTCTACTTTGGGATTCCTCCTGGGGCCCTTTCGTCTTGTGCTGACTTTCTCCTGTCCTCTTCCAGTTTAGAATAAGACAGGGCAGGAAAAGGCTTTTCAAGTCTGTCATAAGGTCTGATGCCAATAAACTAAAGGAGCAGACGTGGAATCTGGTTGGGGGTAAGAACCCTTACGAATGGCACAAATCCTGCCAGCTTCCAGGAGCAGGTTTTTGGGGAGGGGGCTCCCTGGCCATCACGGGAACGGTGTCAGTGCTAGCGAGCGTTTGGTGTGGGGCTGTGTCTGCCAGTCAACACTGTGTTCAGCTGCCCCAGGTGTGCCAGAAGAAACCAGCACCTGTCCCCCGGCTCCCTGTGTTCAGAATGTGGTATTGGCTCTGGCCCGGCCTTTCCCCTTCCCCACAAGTCTTGCCTCTTTCCATTAATCCGTGGTTTCAGTTTGACTTTGTATATAAAGTTGGTTTTCTTTCTTTTTTTTTTTTTTGGCTTTTTGTTTTTTAAATAAACCAAAGTCAAAAACAAACCCAGTGTGCTCCATAGCTCTCCCCTTGACTCCTTGTCTAGGTCTGATTCTGCACTCTCCTCCCCACCCTCAACCCAGCCTCTGCTGGTGGAGGTGTCTCCTCCAGAGGGTGGCTGGTAGGGGGCAGCTCTGGGCTCCATGACCTGTTGGTCAGGAGAGGGGATGCTAGGGGTGGTTGGGGCAACCCTGCCCTGACCACCCCCCTAAGGGGGTAAGGGGGCAGCCTAACCCAGAGAGAGACCTGGGGTGGCCCTTCCCTTCTTAATAGTTACAGCACAATAATATATGGACATTTCATTGAAAATTTTACTTGGAAAAATAAAGTTCCAAATAACCAGGTGAGACATAAACCCACTCTTCTTGCTCTGAGGCCCATGACTTGGTCGGTGATGTTTAGTGTGGTAGGATGTTTACACACGTTGAGTCCCAGCTTCTAGGGAAGCTGTAAGACTAAGGGTCTCCCCTGCAGGTGACCCAAAGGCTAGAAGTGGGCTGAGCCTGAGTGCTGGGAGACACTCCAGGGCAGTGTCGCAGCCTCTCCCAGAAAAGGTGAGTCTGAGGTGAAAAGGCAGCGTAGGTGGGGGACTCCCAAGGGAGCCCTTCTGGAGGTAGATGTGGTCCCAACTGTGCAGCCAGGCTGAGACCTCTAGGGAGCTTGACAGTCCAGGCTCTGGCCCGAGGCCAGGAGGCACTTTGGACGGTTCTTCAGGAACAGACAGCCTACACTGCTTACCTGTCTGCGGGTTTCTGCTACGGTGGGGTAGGGACACAGCAGCCTGCTAGGGCTCTTGGTGTCAGGCCTTCCCAGGGGCTGGGGAGGGGGAGCCACCACTGTCCCCATACTTCTCCCAAGGAGGGGCCCTTTGCTGGCTGATGCCCGAGCTTTTGAAAAGGGCAGATGAGGGAGGCTGGCTTGTGTTCCAGAGTTTTCCCCAGGCCAGGCTCAGTCATCCGCCACGATGGAGAGGGCTCGGAGCTCGCTCAGCCTGGCCTCGTTCTCCCGCTCCCGCTGCTCGTCAGGGCAGCCGGGCTGGTCAAGCTGCTGGGTCAAGTCTCCGAAGATCTTGTGCATTTCTGAGTAGTACACGACCTGGGGGGGAAGAGGAGAGGTCTGCAGGTGCTGTGCTCAGGACACGGGGCCCCAAAGCACTGCACCCCTGGGATGGCGAGCAGAAAAGTTGGAGCCTATGGGCTGGCCCCCTGCTGTTCCGTCACCTCCCCTCCGCCACCACCCTTCCCCTTGGACTGCAGGACAACCACGGCCCTGAGCCCTTCAGGAACGTTCGCTGCCCACTGCCTGGGTGCAAAGGGGAGTGAGGTGGAGGCTTGAGCTCTCCAGGCAGCTGAGGGGAGAGGGCTGGGGGGAGTGGGTGGACCCTTGGATCCTGGGGGTGGGCCTAGGGAGTCAGGGGCTACCTGCTTTATGGAAGCCAGAAGCTCTTGGCCGTGGGGGAGAGGTCATGGTAGCTCCCAGAGCCCTGGGACAGTCTTAAAGGTTAAGGTGAGAGGGGACACAGTTCTGGCCTCTGTCCCTTCTCAGCCCTGACCACGCCTCAACTGCAGACCCAGGAAAGCCAAGCCAGAGACCAGGATTGTTCTGTGTCTTCTGCACAGACATGAGTAGGAAGGAGGCCTGCAGGAAGGCGGTGGGGGCAGCAGGCTGAGGAGTGAGGACCATCAACTTCTCTCAGGTGGTGGAGGGCTGGGCAGGCCCCAGGGAGGCCGGGGGCCCCTTCTGCCTCAGCCTCCACCTCACGACCAAATGAAAGCATGGGCTTTGAAGAAAACGTTCGACACTGCTCGAACACCCTGAAATTTTACCAGCTCCAGCTCTAAGCTGTCTCTGGGAAGGAGGAACTCTCCTTTTCCAGAGGCTTGCAGTGCTACTAGGGGCAAGGCCAGGTCACGTCACCTTCCACACTCCCAGAGCTGGGTCTCCACTGGCTGAGGGGTAGTTGAAACAAGGTCTCCAACAAATCCTGTGTCACCCGAGGGGCTGGGGCCTGGGCTGGGGTGGCAAGGATGGGTGGCTCCCTCCCCCAGCTCCCTGCCCCGAGCCGCACTGCGCAGGCTGAGTCACTCAGAATGCTCACTTCTGTGACTAATGACAGCAGCAGCCGCGGGAGGGGGAGGCTGGCGCTGACGAGGCAGTAAACAACCCCTCACCACCCTGCTGCTTGGTTACAGGGCACCCAGAGCTCCCCGCTCGGGCACTTGGAGGTTTTCCTCCTGCGCACAATGCAGGGTGGAGGGGCCGTGCTGGGGGCCTGGGAGCACGGCACAGGAGAGGGAAGGCTAGGGTCTTCTCAAACCACTGCCCCTTGGCCCAGGGAGAAGCCGCTGGAAGCAAGCCTGCATGCACCTCCAAGGGCAGGGCTGCCCCACGCACTCAGCTCTCTGCTTCACTTTCCCTGCACCCCCGGGGTTCTGGTCACTAATATTAATCCTGCTCAGGGCTCCGGATCCCATGATTCCCATGGGTTTTGGGGTTCTCCCAAGATAGGCTGGGAGGGAGAAACCTGGCTTTTCCTCAGTGTCTGCAACTGTGGATGCTGCAAGAATGAGTGTGTCCACTAGAGGGCGCCAGAAACCCAGGCCAGGAGGTGAGGTGTCGGGTTGGAGGCGGACTGCTGAGCCTTTAGCTTTGTTACCTGGTGGGAAATTGGCAGGATGCTGACTACCTGCAGTCACCTTGTTGGGGGAGTAGGGGTAGGCGGCGGGGTGTCCCACATATAGAAAACCTCTTGGTTTTGGCACCTCAACCTTCTCTCTTTTCACAAATGGGGAGACTAACTCCTGCTAACTGCTTGAAGAATGTGGGGCGGAGAAGGAGGGCAGCGGTGACTCTGTCTTTACACCCTTGATGGCAGGAGGCATGGTTCCTAGGGCCACCTCAGTGCACCTCCACCCCAGCCCAGCCCGAGTGAGCCTACCTTTCCACCGAAAGTGGTGCCCCAGAGGGAGTGCTGAGCATGGTTCTCTCCAGGGTTTAGGGACCCTGCCCAGGGCTGCTAAAGGTCAAGACACTCCCTAGTCTTCCACCAAAAGGGCTAATCAGGGAAGGGCAGGGGTGCAGGGTCCTTAGGAAAAGGCCTCTGTTCTTCACCTGAGCCCACCAGGCAAGGTACCTGCCCATCAGGGTGAGGCACTGTAGGTGCGGCCTGGTTTCTTCCTGCCCTTGTGGTTGAGTGGGAGTGGGGAGAACTTGAGGGAAGGACTCATGGACAAGGGGGACTCCGTCCCAAGGCTGGGATTAACCATAGAGCAACGGAGGAACCAAAACAGGAATTCCAGCCAACAACCAGAGGTGCCTGGATTCCTCCCCTCAGGCAGTGCTGGGGAGTTGGGGGAATGGGCGGGGGTGGTGGGAGAAAGTGGCTAAGCCCACTTCAAGTGTGTGGGGTGGGGCTGGGCTGGTCTGAAGCCCACAGCTGCCTCTCCACCAAGGGAAGCAGCGCTGGGCCATCCTCCGGGGCAGGAGGGGTGGCAGCCGCCTCACCTGTGCTCTGATCAAGGACTCAAAGCTGGGCTGGAAGTAGTCCAGTCGGCTGTTGTAGAAGCGCGGCATCTCATCCAGGAGCTGCTTGTTCTTGGCCTCAAAGTCATCCCGCACTGGCCTAAGCTCTTCTCGGGCCTGGGGAGCAACACGCTGGGTGTCACGGCTCACCCAGAACCCTGACTGGGGCAAGATGTGTGTGTGTGTCGGGGGTCGGGTGGGGTGGTGGAGGGAAGGCGGAGGTGTCAGGACATCTGGTGTCTTAGCCCCTTGGTGAAGGAGGAACTTGCCGTGTCGGACCACACGGCTTCCGGTCCACCCCCAGCATTTCTTCCTGGTACCTGGTGGAGTTTGGCCAGCACCGGTCCCGTCTTCTCCTTCTCCTCGTACTTCTCCACCTTGGCTTGCAGCCTTCTGTAGTCCTGCAAGGCCTGCTCCCGCCGTTTCACTGCCATGTTGAGACTCGGGAACACACTGCCGAACCTGGGAAGACAGGCCTGTTCTTAGAGCTGCAGGCTGGCAGTTCATCGCTCATTCAGAAACACATACTGAGTGTCTACCAAGTACCAGGCTTCATTCTAGATCTTGGGGATCTTACTATGGATGAGACAGATGTGGCCCTGGCTTCAGTGGGGTACATGCTGAGAATATCACCAGGGGGTAAGGTCGGGGGAAGGAAGACAGGGTGAAGGGCCTCTCCATGGCCCCTAAGGAGACTCAGGGGGTCGTGAATACAAGATGCCAAGGATGTGGCCACTGCCTTTTAGCCCCCACCTTATATGACTCCACACATTTCAGAGTATGGAGGAGCTGAAGACTCCTTGGAGTATTTTTTTTTGACTTGGTACAAAATGATTCAGCTTCTATTAATTAGCATCACGCTTCTGAGAAGAAACAAAAGACAGATGAGCTAGCAGAACCAGGAGAGCTCCCTAGACAATCACGAAGGGACGGGTGGACAGGGCTCAGGAAGCCATTTGAGCAAATGGAGACACACCCCTCACGACTGGGCCTGGATCCAAGGGTGCCCCAGGAGCTGGGCCAAGGGCAGCCACTCTGAGGGCTGGTGTCAGAAAAGCCTGGAGGTCAAGCTTCTGTCCAACATCTTCCTTTAAAAAAGTGCAAGAGCTGAGACCAGAGAGATGACATGAATTGTCTAAGGTCACAGTTAGGTAGTGAGGGTCCAGCAGAGGTCCACTCAAGGGGCCCAGCTCTCCATCTGGCACCTTCCCACCACCTCACGCTGCCATCAGGTGCAACCATACCTACTCCCGTATTACTCAGCCATTAAAGAAGAATGAAATGATGCCAGTTGCAGCAAGACTGATGGACCTAGAGATGACAATACTAAGTCAGACAGAGAAAGACGAGTATCATATTGTATTGTTCATACACAGAATCTAAAACACGACACACATGAACAAAACAGAAAGAGATTTGTAGACAAAGAAAACAAATGTAGCTACCAAACGGCGAGACTGTCAGTCACTGAGTCGTGTCTGACTCTGCAACCCCGTGGACTGCAGTTTACCAGGTTTCCGTGTCTTTCACTATCTCCCAGATTTTGTTCAAACTCATGTCCATTGATGAAGGGGAGGCGTAAATTAGGAGTTTGGGATTAGCCAGATACACACTGCTATATATAAAATAGATGAACAAGGATTTACTGCAAAGTAGTCGTTGTTTAGTCACTAAGTTGTGTTGGACTCTTTGCAACCCCACGGACTGACTGTAGCCCGCCAGGCTCCTTTGTCCATGGTATTCTCCAGGCAAGAAGACTGGAGTGGGTGGCCATTTCCTTCTCCAGGGGATCATCTGGACCCAGGGATCAAACCTGCATCTCCTGCATTGGCAGGTGGATTCTTTACCACTGAGCCACCTGGGAAGTCCTTACAGCATAGCATTGGGAACTATATTCGATATCTTGTAATAACATATAATGGAAAACAATCTGAAAAAGAATGTTTATAAAATACACATATATACACATACACACACACACATATAACTGAATCGAGAATGCCCTGGTGGTCCACTGGTCAGGACTCTATCTGCACTCTCACTGCCAAGGACACAGGTTCAACCCCTGGTTGGGAAACTAAACTCCCACAAGCCACATGGCATAGCCAAAAAATAAAAACAAAAAACAGAATCACTCTGATGTACACCTGAAACTAACATAACCTTGTAAATCAACTATATTCCAATAAAATAACAATCTACTCCTGCCCTTTTCTACCAGTTCCACCAGAAACGCAAGAATCCGCATGTTCTGCTGTTGAAATGGCCAAACTGTCAAACCAAATGTTTGAGAAAAATGACTCAAGGAGCTCTGCCCCACCAGGATAAAGGAACCACAGGGAAACACTCTAGCAGCTGGTCAGAAAGAGCAGCAGCAGAGGCTCTGGTGTGGTTGGCCGCCGTGGGCACAGTCTTTGTGATGAGGGTCCTCTTTGACTAGAAAGGGCAACCCAGTCTTGAGACAAACCCAGGGCACGACCACATCCAGGTAAGGATGCTGCGTTCTCCTCGACTAATGAGCGTGGGAGGAGGCCAGGCAAAGCCGTGAGTGGGTTTTCTGGAACTGGACAGGAAAAGACAGGGTGGTTTGAACACTAAGCCTGAGTAGCTGGTGGAGATGCCACCTCCAACTGAGAAGATGACGGCCCAGCGATTATTCTATGGCTGACAAGCATGAAGAGGGAGGCTCAGAAAATGGAAGTTTGGGCAGGAAAAAGACTCAACAGATCAAGAGTGCAGTGACCTAAGAGTAATGACCACTTCTGCCAGAGAACAGAGGACAGAAACCTGCCTGGAGCATGATGTCCCAAACAAAGCTGTGGACCCAGGCAGTAAACTTGGATGAAACAAACAGGCCACTGAAGAGGATCCTTCTAATTGCCTGGGTGTCTGTAATGGGCTCACTGTGTAGCTGGAGATGCTAATGTGGGCCAGAGCAGCCACCCATCTCAGAATCCTCAGTCATGGACCCCTGTACGCTGTAATCAAACCAATACCCGAAGGACTGCTCTGCCGGGCAGAAGACTCAGGCCTACTTGGTGCTGAGCAAACTGGAGCAGATGGCCACCTCCACAACACATGGTCCCCCAGGTAGGGCTGGACACCTAGGTGGCTGAGACCCTCCAGAGAAGGTGGGACTCATTTCACCTCTTTGGCCTCAGGCAGTGCTACAAGGGGGTCTCAGGTACTGGGGGAGCCCCTCCCCTTCCACCCAAACTGGACATGGACCACCAGCAGCTGCCCTGACTCTCTCATTAGCAACACCCCTGCTTGGCAGCCCCAGTGTTCCTAGCCTCCGCTCCATCTCTCTGGCTGCCCGGGAGGTGGTGGGTTGGGGCGGGCACAGAGACAGGACAAGGACCAGGCAGGCAGAGAGCTGCAGACAGTTTCCTCGTCTTTGTCAAGGTGCTGTCGCCTCAGCTCCTGTCCTTAGGAAGGAGGGTGCCATGACACAGAAGCAGCGGGTGCGGGTTGTTGTACAGCTCTGGACGGGCCACCGTCCCATGGTCAGTCAAGCAGTTCTTGCTACTCTGGCCCCAGTAGCACCTGAACCACACACAGCTCATAACTTCTCTTTCCCCGGTGGTCAACCAGGTTGTATCTCCAAGGCCAAGGTCAGATACACTTTGGAAGACTGACTCAACACGGGAACTGGGCTAGCCTACACAGGAAGTGTGTGGAAGATGAGATGGCAAGAGTGAGCATCGACATTTTAGGAATCAGTGAACTAAAATGGACTGGAATGGGTGAATTTAATTCAGATGACCATGACATCTACTACTGTGGGCAAGAAGCCCTTAGAAGAAATGCAGTAGCTCTCATATTCAAGCAAGAGTCTGGAATGCAGTACTTGGGTGCCATCTCAAAAACGACAGAATGATCTCTGTTCTCTTCCAAGGCTAACCATTAAATATCACAGTAATCCAAGTCTATGCCCCAATCACTAATGCTGAAGAAGCTGAAGTTGAACAGTTCTATAATGACCTACAAGACCTTCTAGAACTAACACTAAAAAGAGATGTCCTTTACAGTACAGGGGACTAGAATGCAAAAGTAGGAAGTCAAGAGATACTTGGAGTAACAGGCAAGTTTGGCCAAGTGCAGAGTGAAGCAGGGCAAAGGCTAACAGAGTTTTGCCCAGAGAATGCAATGGCCAGAGCAAACACCCTCTTCCAACAACACAAGAAACGACTCTACACATGGACATCACCAGATGGTCAATACCAAAATCAGATTGATTATATTCTCTGCAGCCAAAGATGGAGCTCTATACAGTCAGCAAAACCAAGACTGGGAGCTAACTTGGCTCACATCATGAACTCCTTATTGCAAAATTCAGACTTAAATTGAAGAAAGAAGGGAAAACCCTAGACAATTCAGGTATGACCTAAATCACACCCATTATGATTATACAGTGGAAGTGACAAATAGATTCAAGGGATTAGATCTGATAGAGTGCCAAAGAACTATGGACAGAGGTTCATGACATTATACAGGAGGCAGTGATCAAGACCATCCCCAAGAAAAAGAAATGCAAAAAGGCAAAATGGTTGTCTGAAGAGCCCTGAGAAAAGAGAAGCTAAAGGCAAAGGAGAAAAGGAAAGATATATCCATCTGAATGCAGACCTCCAAAGAATAGTAAGAGATAAAGCCTTCCTCAGTGATCAATGCAAAGAAATAGAAGAAAACAATAGAATGGGAAAGACTAGAGATCTCATCAAGAAAATTAGAGATACCAAGGGAACATTTCATGCAAAGATGGGTATGGACCTAACAGAAACAAGAAGATATTAAGAAGAGGTGGCAAGAATACACAGAAGAACTGTACAAAAAAGATTTTCATGACCCAGATAATCATGATAGTATGATCACTCACCTAGAGCCAGACATCTTGGAATGCAGTCAAGTGGGCCTTAGGAAGCATCACTATGAATATAGCTAGTGGAGGTGATGGAATCCCAGTTGAGCTATTTCAAATCCTAAAAGATGATCCTGTGAAAGTGTTGCATTCCATATGCCAGCAAATTTGGAAAACTCAGCAGTGGCCACAGGACTGGAAAAGGTCAGTTTTCATTCTAATCCCAAAGAAAGGCAATGCCAAAGAATGCTCAAACTACCACACAATTGCACACATCTCACATGCCAGCAAAGTAATGCTCATAATTCTCCAAGCCAGGCTTCAACAGTACGTGAACTGAGAAATTGCAGATGTTCAAGCTGGGTTTAGAAAAGGCAGAGGAACCAGAGATCAAATTGCCAACATCTGTTGGACCATCGAAAAAACAAGAGAGTTCCAGAAAAACATCTACTTCTGCTTTACTGACTACACCAAAGCCTTTGACTGTGTGGATCACTACAAACTGTGGAAAAATTCTTCAAGAGATGGGAATACCAGACCACCTGACCTGCCCTCTGAGAAATCTGTATGCAGGCCAAGAAGCAACAGTTAGAACCGGACATGGAACAATGGACTGGTGGTTCAAAATTGGGAAAGGAGTATGTCAAGGCTGTATATTGTCACCTGCTTTTTTAACTTATATGCACAGTACATCATGCGAAATGCAGCACATGAAGCACAAGCTGGAATCAAGATTTCCGGGAGAAACATCAATAACCTCAGATATGCAGATGACACCACCCTTATGGCAGAAAGTGAAGAGGAACTAAAGAGCCTCTTGATGAAAGTGAAAGAGGAGAGTGAAAAAGCCGGCTTAAAACTCAACATTCAAAAAACGAAGAAGATGGCATTTGGTACCATCACCTCAATGCAAATAGAGAAACAATGGAAACAATGATAGACTATTTTCTTGGGCTCCAAAATCACTGCAGATGGTGACTGCAGCCATGAAATTAAAAGGACTCTTGCTCCTTGGAAGAAAAGCTATGACAAACCTAGACAGCATATTAAAAAGCAGATATTACTTTGCTGACAAAGGTTCATCTAGTCAAAGTTATGGTTTTTCCAGTAGTCATGTATGGATGTGAGAGTCGGACTATAAAGAAAGCTGAGTGTCAAAGAAATGATCCTTCTGAATTGTGATGCTGAAGAAGACTCTTGAGAGTCCCTTGGACTGCAAGGAGATCCAACCAGTTAATCCTAAAGGAAATCAACCCTGAATATTCATTGGAAGGACTGATGCTGAAGCTGAAGCTGCAATACTTTGGCCACCTGATACGAATAACTGACTCACTGGAAAAGACCCAGACGCTGAGAAAGACTGAAGGTGGGAGGAGAAGGGGATGACAGAGGATGAGACGGTTGGATGGCATCACTGACTCAATGGACTTGAGTTTGAGCAAGCTCTGGGAGTCAGTGATAGACAGGGAAGCCTGGCGTGCTGCAGTCCATGGGGCTGCAAAGAGTTGGATGCAACTGAGTGACTGAACTGAAGTGAACACAGGAAGTAGGAATCCAACCCTAGGTTGGACAGGTCCTGAGCTGAGGCAGGGAGGAATGGATCCAGGGCAGATTTCCAGGCAACCTCAGGGGATGAGTGTGCTCACAGGAGGCTACCTTCAGCCTTGTGGGAGCGAGACCACTTGTCCTCTGGAGGGGAGCAGCAGCAGCTCTGTGAGACCCCCCAGGAAAACGGTCTCTTCACCACACTAACTCCTGTCTCCCATCAGAGCACTCCACAGTCAAACCAGAGGCCGAGGGGGGCTGCTCCACTCACTCCGTTTGCCACCGAGGATCATGAACCACTTACTACCTGGGTGGCTTTGGGCCCTGGACTTCAGGACCCCTAGGGGTGGGGTCATGCCCTTCCCATACGCAAGCAGGGAAACTGAGGTGGGGCAGGGGGGGTCAGCCAGTGTAATCTGAATCCCTGGCTCTGGTCACTGCCTCACGGAAGCCCCACCTCCTCATTTTCTCCTCAGAAGTTACAGAACTCTGCCAGCTCCATGTATTAGAGAGTATAAACACCACAGTGCTGACCCCGCTCTCCTTGTCTGGGGTGTGTAAGTGCCGCCTCTACCTTCACGTCGGGGCAGGGACGTGGGAGGGAGGTTAGGACAAGCACAGGCTGGTCCCCAGGGCCTGGGCCCCTTCCAGACATGGCTCTGGGACCCTACAGGGCACCTTCGGAATTGACCTGACAAGGACAAGTGGCCCAGCTCTCCCTAGGGACCAAGTCTGCACTGTGACTGGGTGGCCATGAAGAAGCAAGGCTGAGGGCTCAGAACATCTCTGCCCAGTGCCGGGGGTCCCCCAAAAATTACTGGTGAGGGGGACATGGGGTCCCTGGGCCAGGACCCCAGGAGGGTCTCTGCCCTCCATGCACAGAGTGACTCCAGTCCATGACAGCTCCTTCAGGGAGGTGATGATGGGCTTGGTCATTTCAAGAGTTTAGCCCTGCTCCCCTTCCACAGACAGGAGACAAGCCTGGCCTGTGCACGGCTCTTCCCGCTCCACTGCACTGACCCGCCTTGGCAGTTGTCACTCTGGACCATTTTTTTGGAATGCCGCATGGCTTCCTCACTACATCCCAAGCTCCTAAAGACTGAATCACATCTACCCACGGAGAAGCAAGAGCAAGGCTGGGCCTACCCCGAGCGCTTGCTGAAGCTCTGTCCATTTCTTGCCCATCCTGAGTGGGGAACAGCAAATGTCTCCCGGGTGAAGAGGCAGCGGGAGGCAGAGGGAAGGGAGGCCGGCTGGGAGGTGGGCTGGGAGCAGCCGGCCCTGGTGGGGAATGCCTGCCATTCCTCAATCTGTGCCCACACAGCCGGGATCTTCCACCCACCAGGAAAGGGAAATTGAAAGCATCCCCATCCGACCATGTGAACACGGCCCAGAGACTGGGATTAGAGGCCGAGCCCCCCAGGGGAGGCCGGGGGCGGTGGGGAGGCCATGTGGCAATGTTCCTCATCAGAGGACAGGAAAGCTGCAGTTTCCTGTTTCCGGTGCTGGGGTCCCTGGGAGCTTCTCGCCTGGCAAGAGGCGGCAACAGGCAGCGCCGGGTTTACCCGGTTGGAGGGGATCGCATGTCGGCCACGGGATGCATAGAAGCCAGGCAGGCAGGCAGGCAGGCCGGCCAGGGGGCTCAGGCAGAGGTCAGCGGATCTGCTGCGGAGATAGTGGCCGCCCCCTCGGCCGGCCACTCACCCACCTTCCTGGCAGGTGGTGGGCTGCTGGGGTGGTGGGAAGCAGCCGGGATCTCTCTCCAGTTGGCTTTAGAAGCCAGGCATCAAATTTCAAGGCCGCCTCGTTGGTGGTGAAATTGAGGCGAGAGTCAGTCCCCCAGTTCTCCAGGCTGGTGTCCCCTGCCTCACCCTGCCAGCCTGGGTGTCCATAGCAGCCTCCGTGATAGCCCCTGGGACCCCCGTGGGCAGGGTGTGCTTGGCCCGAGGTCCTTCCCACCCAGCTCTGAACCCTCACACCTGGAGACTGACTCAGAGAGCCATCAGCAGTGGAGCTCTGATACCTCCCTCCTGAACTGCTGGCCCCTCCAGCACCCAGCTCCTTGGGTGACTCTGCCACCTAGGCATGGGCAGGGGCTGGGGGCAGGGGCCCAGGGCAGGAGTGGGGAGAAATCCCTACAGGCCAAGGTCCGTCTCCCTGCGTGGCTGAGCCTCTAGACGGCCTGGCTTAGAAGGAGCTCTCCCTAATCCCACCCCTTGGACCCGAACAGGGAACAAGAGCTCAACAACCCCAACGCCAGGGGCTGGAGGATCAAAAACCTGCCCTCTTCATCTCCCTCCGGGCCCTGATCCAGGCCTAATGGTAATTAGCACAGCCTCATTACCCAGCCCTGGTGAGGCAACGGCCAGGGACCACCACGGAAGAGGTAATAAAGAGCAGCTGCTGGGCTGGCGCGGGAGCCTTTCTAGGTCAGAGCTGGGCTGGGAGAGGCCAGGGAGGAAGATGAAGTGATTCGGGAGCTTCAAGGCAATGTTCCTGCCTGTCCTCCCCACCGCTGTCCCACCCCCCCACCTCAGGGGACCCAGGGAATAGGCCTGTCTGATCACTGACCAGAGCCTGCCAGACTGAAGTTGAGCCTCACACAAGAATTTCTGACCCTGACAGGTCACGAGTTGGGGGACCTTCCCAGGCGGCTGTGCCCCTCCCTGTGAGTGGCCACCCCCACATTTTAAAAGCCGGGTGCTGCAGGCAGCTGCTCTCCCAGCCCGGTTGAGATGAAAGGCCTCGCTCATCTCCGCTGAGGGCTGGCCAAGATCTCTGCTAGCTTAACCCCACAAGCTCTGGCCCATCAGGAACAAAGGGACAACACGGAAAGACCGCGGGGCGCCAGCCGGCTGCCGTGGAGGGGCAGGTGGGCCCTGTCGTCACTGAGCACTCCCGGCCACGTGGGGTGCTCTGCAGCCACCCCGAGGGTCAACCCCAGGGCCACAGGGCAGGCCACCGGTGTCCCCTGGAGCTTCCTGTCTGCCCAGTGACTCTGGGGACAGGTTAATAGAAATGATATTCAGTTCCCAAGTGGCTAGCTGAACTGCCTTTTCAGTACATGCCCTGAGGTCCAAGGACCCCACGACTTTTACTCACTTTTTTAAGGGTTCAATCACAGTCTTCTGTATCTGGTTCACCTGTTGAAAGAAAAACCAGGTGGCGTCAAGACTCGGGGGAGGCTAGACTCTTCCCCAAAGGGGAAAAGAGAAAGGAAATGGGCCTGACAGGGGTGCCCTGAGAGCTCCAGGCAGGGAGGAGCACCCCTAACTGTTGAAGGAGCAAGGCAGAGACGATGAGCAGGGAGCCTGAAGGGCGACCAGAGGCACTGTCTTGTCTCATGGCAGTTCTCATCCTGTGGACCAGGGTCTGGAAGGCCAAATGTGGCCGTGTCTGGTGGGGAGGCTGGGTGGGTAGCCACAATGAGTCTGAGGGGCTATGGGTGCAGGTGGGCAGAGCTGGCCTGAATCTCCTTTGTGGCCTCATGGTGAGTGACGTGAGCTCACAGGAGCCATGGCAAGGACCAATTGCAGGGGCACGGTGGCTAGGACAGAGCTCACAGGGCTGGGACACTGAGGCGCCCGGAGAGATTGAGCCTCCGCAAAGACTCCATGTAGCACTTCTCCCAGACAGAAGCCTTGAGAAGGGGGAAGACCAACCCCTCAGTCACCCTGGAAATCCCCTGGTGGTCCAGTGGTTCAAGACTGCACTTCCACTGAAGGGGGAATAGGTTTTATTCCTGGTTGGGGAACTAAGAGTCCACAAGCCGTGGAATGTGGGGGGTGGGCAGAGACCCCAGTCACCTTTTCCTGGTTGAAGGCATCCATCCGCTTCATGGCTGTGTCCAGGGCAGTCACCATGTTCAGAAAGTCCTGGTCTTGCTCGCACAGGGGGTTGGAGAGCAAGTCCAAGGATATCTTCACAGCGGATTTAGACATGGCTTTAAGAGATCAAAGTTCAGTGAATTGATGACAGGACAGGCTTCAAGGTCTTGTCTGCAGGCTCCCTGTCCTTCCTGGGGCCAGAGTCTTGCACCTGGATGACCTCCACCCATGGCCACAGGCCATCAAAACCACAGTTACCCCAGAGGCACCAGGCATTGGTCCTCATGGCATATAACATGCATGCCTGACGCTGCTAACGTTCATCGGATGCTGCTTGTGGGAATTCTTCTGAGCAGATTTACCTGCTGCAATGACCTATTTTCCAAACTCTAGATTCTAACAGAATCATGTGGATGGGAAGCTGTAAGGAATCCACATTTCTTAGCTCTAAAGATTTATTTCAGTAAGCTTGGAATCCAGGAATATGTGTTCGAAAAAATCTCCAAGCAGTTTGGATGTGAGGCTTGTTTGGGGCTCCCTCACGTAAAAAGTAAAACAGTATCTACATCAGGGAGGCAAAGGTACTGTACAGGGCTACAGACGAGATTTTAGACTTCCAACAACTCAACTCTGCCACAGGTGATACCCAAAGAATGGGTGTGGCTGTGTTCCAATAAAACTTTATTGACAAAACTTGGCAGGATTTGGTGTGGCGAGGCAACCTGTTGGCAGTGTTGGAGTTCTTGGCCCCATAGACTTTTTCAGGCCTCTATTACCAGCAAACAAAATCCCGGAGGGGTCGGAAAGGCTGGAGAAGGACCTTGTTTGCCCTGTAGCGCCTGTACCAGTTTTAGGGGCTCAGGGGAAAACAAATCTTTGAACTATTTCTTACTATTTTATGTCATTACATTAAAGATGCCGTCAATTGTAAGACATGCCATTACTGTATAAGCCATTAAAGAGAGAAAAAAAAATGCTGCCAATTAAACCAAAGCACGCTATTGTAATAAGCACCTTGATTTCTCTTGACTCTGGGAGTGTGCTGCAGATCCCCCCAGCTGAAGGGCAAAATATGAGATGACTGGAAATGTAAACCTCCCAGAGATGTTGACGCAATGGAGGGAAAAACCCTCTTAAAAAAAAAAAAGTAGATAACTTTGTAGGTTTAGGCACAAACTCATGCACCTTGACTGGATCATGAAATGGCTGCAGACAACATCACTAAAAGATGAAAAAACCTGGACAAATCTAGAAATGTTTTTGAAAAATTTCTTCCACCTTTTTTTTTAATAGTTGAGGAAAAATCCCCAAAAGGCAAAGGTCAGGTGGGAAGACTTTCTTCCCAATTTTCCTTTTCTTTCCTACAGGTGCCACATCTTCATGTGGTGTCTCTTTGCTAGAACCACCTGAAGTGAATGAAAAGTGAGTATCTGCAGGGTGGCACTGGGTCTGGAACTCCACTCTGAGATATGACTGGCCTGCATGAACAGAGGGCCCCCCGCGCTCCACTGGAGCAGCTCACAGCCCTCACCCTAGCTCTGCAGGGTCAGGCGAGGGGCATGGCCAGACCAGTACAAACCAGGAGGCTTTGGTGGGCTTTGTACCTTGGACAGCTCGAGGTCTCAGACCCCACATGAGTCTCTAGGGCCTTAACACAACCCGGGAATGCCAGGGTTGATGAGGACCCAGTGGGGACTGGTCACGCCTCCTTGATCTTATTTTGGACCCACAGCTTCAGACGTGAGATCCTGTCTAGGCACCAGCTCAGGGATTTCCAAGACCAGGAAAGGCATAATCTGATTCCCCCCCGCCACTGTCTGGGGCAGTAGTTTTCAAAGTGGGGTCCCTGGACCAGCAGCATCAGTGCTGCCTGGGAATTGGCTAGAAACACAGATTTTCAGGCCTTGCCCAGACCTGATGACTCAGAGCCTGGGGGTGGGCCAGGCCATCCGCACTATAGCGGGCACTCACTGCCTCTGACGCACCAGCTGCCAGGGTGTGAGGCTGCCTGGACTGGGGGACGCAGGCTTTGTGATGGGTGAGGGCACCACTGTGTAAGGAGGGCTTTCTCTGCCCAGACTCCACTTCTGACTTGGGACGGAAGAGGTCAGGAATCTGAGGCCCCAGAGGTTGGCCGTTTATCTTGGTTTATTTGTTAAAAACCTGTGCTCTCTACAGTCAGAATCCACCTCACAGATCCCTGATGTTCTATTCCTTCCATTCACATTCTGAGGAGTATGGGGAAGCAGGAGGGAAAGGAAGCCCAGGCTGCAGCATCTCCTGCTGGGAAGACAGTAGGAGCCACAAAGAAAGATGGACTCCAGGTGACTCGGAACTAACTCGTACAAAACAAATAATGGACGGACTCAAACTCAGACCTTTGGCTTGCTATACACCGTGTGGAGACACCAGGACAGGAGAGTGGGGGAGGTCACGGCCAGAACCTCCCATCCCTTGGATGAGCTCTGGCAGGAGGTTCTGGGGCACAGACCCCAGAAGCTGGCCTCCACCTGTTGCTGGTGGTGGCTGATGTTCCAGGGAAAGAAGAGAGCGGTAGTCTGCTAAGTGAAATGTGGCCTCATGCCACTTCTCAGGGACATCTGTGGGGCAACTGCTAAGTGCAGCTTCTTCAAAGCCAGCCCTACAGGGACTGAGTGAGGAGGGTGACCACCTCTGCCTTTCTCCCATCCAGGCTGAGTGCGGGGGAGGGGTCACCTACCCAGGTCAGCGTCCGTGCTCTTCTTCATGTCCTTCTGCAGCCTTTTGGTCTGCTCCTCCAGCCTGCAAGGCAGTGGTATGGGCCTGGAACCTGGCATTGCCCGGCTGCCTCTGCCCCTGTTCGCCCACCCATCTGAGCTGTACCCTATGTGGGACTCAGGGCTCCTGCCAGGAGGAGGAGGAGGAGGAGCCCTGCTCTGCGAGGATGTTCCTACTGACCGAAGGGCCACTACAAGCCTGGCTCGAGGCCACACACCCAAAGGCTACGAGATAATGACTATTAGGCGGCCACCTCAGGACAGAATTTCTGGCCAGTGGTGGACTGAACTGCCCTGGCTCCCGGGGTGCCGACAGGATGGTCGGTCAGTGGATGAGGTGATGTGGGAAGTGAGACTGGGCAGGAGAGTCTTTCCTTTCCCGAGCAGAACCCCCTTCCCGCCCACCCTTCTCAGGGCTGACACTCACTGCTGGAGTTTTCCATACTCTCGTTCAAAGTCTCTCTCCACCTGAAAAGGAAGTGATAACTCAATCACTAGAAGACTGACAGCACGTTGGAAAAAATCTGCCACCTACGAAACTCCCGGCCCGCCCTCCCAGCCACCCCTTCTGCAGAAAACAACGCCATCCAGTCCACACAAGCACCGCTCATGACACAGGAGCCTTGTGTTCCCAAATTAATTGTTTCATTTAGGGTGAAGGCCTCCCCTCCCAGACGGGCCAGCCAGGCAGGTACCAGCGGATCTCAGCTCTGTCTGCCCCTGCAGGGAGTGAGGCTGGGCTGTGCTCCCGACACCCATCCCCTGCCCTCCCCATGGGTGGAGGGGGGCAGGTAAGGGGCTCAGAGTGTGACAGAAACTCCTCACCCAGGCTTGGAAGAAAGCAGGTGGAAACCAGTCCCCTCCCAACCCGGTTTCCTCACAAGTCCTGAGCCTGAGAGGTTCAGGTGGATCGTGAAAGACACAGGATCACCCTCTGTGCACTGGGATACTTAGGCCCATCACAAATATCATTATTGACTCAGTAAGGCTATCTAAACTCTGGATGAGTTACCAGGTTTCCTCGATATTTAAACTGAGTGGGTGTGTGCCTGGACCCCAATTCCCTGACTGACATGGCAGGTGAAGTGAGGAAAGTCACCCGCACTTCTAGAGCCTGATCTCCCCATTGGTCACGCGGGGCCCAGGCGGTGGTCTCAGCAGAGTGGCCAGTGGAGTCCCATGGGAGGACTGAGCCTCGCCTCTGCTTTGTACTCTCCCAAGGAGGCCTAACTGCTCCCCGCACGTTCCCAGAGCTGGCTTGTCCTCCATCAGTCACTTGGCAGGCAGGTGTGCTGAGGGCCCTCACCACAATGAGGTCCCTGGGACAGAAGGGTGTCAGCTGATCAAGGTCACACCGCTACTGAGCGGGAGGCCTAGGGTTTGAATACGGACAAGGCAGCCCGGCTCGCAGGTCTGTGCCCTTAACTGTCATGCTACCAAAGTGAGGAAAGCCCCAGCTGATGAACTGAGGCCATGACCTCCGAGAGGGCCTTCCTGGCTGCCACCCAGAGACTCCTGCTAGGGAGAGCCCTAAATCCTGTCACTGGACATACAGGTTAGAGGTTAGGCACACAAATCTGTAGTTATCATCAAAGACTCATATGCTGTTCCCCCACACAGACCTCACGCTCCACGTCTGGATGGAGGTAAATTCAACACAGTCACAGACTAGCAGAACATTATCCGGGCCAAGGATTTCATGGGATAAGTGAGGAGCATGCTGCCAGAGGGAGTGATTTACTTCAGGACACAGGCCTACTTTGTGGGATAGCAGGGCTAGAATGCAGAATGCTAGCTTAGGTCTTTTAAAAAAAAAAAACTACATTCACAGGACTTGCCTGGTGGTCCTGTGGCTAAGACTATGAACTCCCAATGCAGAGGGCCCAGGTTCAATCCCTGATCCAGGAACTAAGACCCCATAAGCCACTTGGCACAAACAAAAAGAAATCAAACTCCCAAAACAAACAAAAAGCCTCATCACTGGTGCCCCAGCAGAGTCTTCACATCTTATAGGCATTTTTTGGCCAAAAAAACATAATTGAAATGAAGGTCACCATGGCCCGAGTTTGTTCTCCTGAAGATCAAGCACAGACAGGAGGGGCCCCGGGAGGTGGCGGGGAATGCGGGTGGGGGAAGGGGGAAAAGGAGGTGAAGGCCTGGCTTGCAGCACACTCTTGTGCAATCCCCAGGGTGCTGTGCGGGGTGTCAGGGAACCTGGTCTCCCTGGGTACCACTGCTGGTCCTTGCACGTAGAAGGGCTGAAGGTTTCCAACTGGCTCAGGAGAAACTTGGGGATCTTACGCTGGAAGCAGAGAGGTGTGTCGGGTGGGAACTCAGGGCTTTTGCTCTACACACTGACAGCCTAAGAGAAGGTCAAGGATGCTTCACCTCCTGTCTCTGGTAGCCACCTGGGGCTACTTCCACAGCTCACTGTTTCGGAGGTCTCTGGTCCCCTGGGGAAAGATCTAAGAGGCATAGCACCCGGATTCTAGACTCTCAGACGATGGCTTAGGGGATCAAGGGACACAATGAAGTCTCGTTCCAAGGTGTATCCGTGCTGAGGAAAGGAGCCAAACACAAAAGATTTGAACATCTTTGGACGCCCAATGCCTTTGCCAAAAAGGCAACTGGACCCCAGTCAACAATGCAAGTGTAAACACATGTGTGTGACCGTCAGCGGGTCAGGTCTGGCTGGCGAGGTCAGCGCTGGGAGGATCAAGCACCAAGACCGCCTCGGCATTCATGGAGGCTCAGGGTGGCCAGAGGGGCTGAGCGGCTCATGGCTCATCTCCAGGGCCTGGGCCAGACTGCCGCATGGTAGGAGCTCAGTGGTTGTTAAGTGAGTATGGAGCAGAATTTCTGCCCACTCACATGCATGGGGAAGACAGGGAGGCCCATGGGCAGGGCCAGGCTCACATCCTGGGGCTATAAGCTGAGGTGGGGAAACAGGAACCCTGGGCCAGCTGAGAAACTCTTCCAGGAAGCAGCCTCTCTTAGATTTGTTACAAAGGGTCCCTTCACTTTGTGTGTGGAAACAGTTCTCAAGGGAGGGATCAACCTGCTGTGACTCCCATCTCCTTTGACCTTCCAGAATGCCTGCCTGCCTCGCTGGGACTCTGGGCGTGTGTGAGACCCAGGGAAAGCCTTGCTTTAAAGGCCAAAGTCTGGGACATCCTTGGTGGTCCAGTGGCTAAGACTCTATGCTCCAGATGCGGGCGGTCCGGGTTCAATCCCTGGTCAGGGAACTAAGATCTCATATGCTGCAACTAAGACCTGGTGAGGCCAAATAAATATTAAAAAAAAAGAAAAAAAAAGAAGTCTTCCATCTTCCAGGCTATAGAGGGAGGTACAGTTTCTTTTCTGTACCAAGACACTACAGCTCCTTGATGGGCTGGGGCAGCGGGAGGGGACTAAGCAGAAGCTGAGGAGTAGGAGGTGGGCGAGTGCCCATCCTTCCATTTCTGTCCCAGGGGTCAGCCCCTGCAGAGAACACACCCTCCCAGCCAAAGCTTTGACAACCCTGGGGTTTGTGTCAATAACCTGGGCACAGGAGAATGGGGAGGGCAAAGGCACAATGCTTTCTTTGTGTCTGATGGTTGGGTGCCTCAAGCCAAGAAAACTCCTGGAACTCCCTGAAGATAACATGAGCACTTCTTCCCATGACAAGGGTGCCGCGACTTCCAATAACCCAGGCAGCCACATCTGTTCCCTCCCCGAGAGGGCCTGGAAAAACAGAGTGCGTCACCCGAGTTCGGGGGCAGCTGCCAGAGATGCTGAGACAACTGCACGGCTTGGGCCTGTGTGGGGGCCAGGAGGGGGCTGGTGGGGTGGAGGGAGACTCCAAAGAGGCAGGGTCTAGCTCCACAGATTCAGTGCCTCTGGGGAGTTGAGGAATCAAAGGCCTCTATTCCAAGCCATGAGTTGGCTCTGATTTCCTCTTGAGAGACTGAAGGCCCAGGTGACTGGACCGTTTGGTTGCAATGGGGAATCCAGCTGTTTGGGACAGGCTGGGTCCTTGGTGGTTTATGCAGCCACGTCAGCTATCATCTCGTTATGTAGTGCGTACTTGCTGAAAGCTCACTACCTGCCAGGCACTGTGTTAAGTGCTTCATCTGCTCCTCCTGTGAGATACATCACACATCAATGACATAGGAGCTAGTAACATCCTCACTTCACCAAAGAGAAAATGAAGGATCAGAAGGGCTTCCTTGGCAGTCCAGTGGTTAAAACTCTGAACTTTCAATGCAGGAAGGGGGTGGGGTTTGATCCCTGGTTGGGGAACTAAGACCTCATATGCAGCAGCGTGGCTTGACCAAACACACACACACACACACACACACACACACGCCCCCCCAAACAAAGGCTCAGAGAGGATAAGGAACTTGCTGAGGCTCACAGGCAGCATGTGGCAGGGCCAGGACGGGAATCCAGACAGAGAAGCTTACAAATCCACTCAGTGCTACCCAGTCTGTCTGGAGGAGCTGACGCCAGGAGTGAGAGGACTGCAATTCTGTCCCCAACAGGACGGACTCTAGAAAGGGAAGAGGGAGGCCTTGGGCCCATCCACGGGCACTGAGTCTGCCATCTGCCCTTCCTCTGGGGAGTCCTGGCCATTCCCCCAAACAGAAGACCCAGAGACTTTTCAACAATGAAGTCTGCCAAGGAAGCTAGAAACTTCATTCTTGTCTATACTTTTCCATGGAGGACAAAGGCTATTTTGATAAAGGCTGGGATGTTAGGAGTCATTTTTGTTTCTTTGCTTGTTTTTTGGTAGTGAGTGCTGGGAATAAAAGACCCTTCTTGAAACCACTTCCCTTTCAGATCTGCCCTGGATTAAACTCTGGAGACTCAAAGCCACACCTTCCCACTTCCTGTGGCCAGCTGCAGCACGCCCAGATTCTCCGCTCCTCAGCCTCCACAGCTGCTCAGCCTCTGCATGGGAGGTAAGCTCTGAGTCTGTCCCTGGCCTGCCTTTGCTTGAAAAACAGGAGGGGTCTTTTAATGCAGGCCCATTTCCTTCTAAGTGACCTGATGGTGGATTTCCCAAAGATGAAGCCAGTGCTCAGATGTGCTCAGAACTTCCCTTGCTGCCAAACCCAGTCCTGAGTCCTGCTTTTGCTGCTAAGTCACTTCAGTCGTGGCTGACTCTGTGCGACCCCATGGACTGCAGCCCACCAGGCTCCTCCGTCCATGGGATTCTCCAGGCAAGGGTACTGGAGTGGGGTGCCATTGCTTTCTCTGGTTCTGAGTCCTGAGCCAAGGTTATTAAGACTAGAACTGCCAGTGGCTGGGAAGACAGTGCAGAGCCTCCAGCAGGCTGACCAGTGCTAGGCTTACAGTTACGGTCTCCCACATTAGACCCTTAGGAGTCTTACTCAGATTTGTGGGTGAGGGGTTAAAGAGGCCATTCCTGACGAGAATTTCAAAACCTCAGGTCTTCACAGCCCAAGTGAGAGCACACAAAGCAATGGCAAGGGTCCTGAACGCGAGTCCTAACTCCAGCTCCGTCAGAATTAGGTTAAGACCTTGGAAAGTCACCCCAACTCTACGGCCACTGGTCTCCTTATCAGGAAAACTGAAGGCTGGACTGGACAGTCTCTAAGGGTGTGGCATGTGGGATCTCAGTTCCCTGACCAGGGACTGAACCTGTGCCCCCTGCAGTGGAAGCAGAGTCCTAATCACTGGACCACCAGAGAAGTCCCACAGTTCCAACTTTCTAAGAATCTAGATTTTCCTCCTCTTCTGTTGGGATGATAAAATGGGGATAAAAACTGTGAGCTTACAAGAGGGTTGCTGTTGATGAGTCGCTAAGTCATGTATGACTCTTTGAGACCCCATGGACTGTAGCAAGTCAGGCTTCCCTGTCCTTCTCCATCTCCCAGAGTTTACTCAAACTCATGTCCACTCAGTCAATGATGCCATCCAACCATCTCATCCACTGTTGTCCCTTTCTTCTCCTGCCCTTAGTCTTTCCTAGCATCGGGGTCTTTTCTAATGACTTGGCTCTTCATATCAGGTGGCCAGAGTATTGGAGCTTCAGCATCACTCCTTCCAATGAATATTCAGGGTTGATTTCCTTTAGGATTGACTGGTTTGATCTCCCTGCCATCCAAGGGACTCAAGAATCTTCTCCAGCACCACAGTTCAAAAGCTTCAATTCTTCAGTGCTCAGCATTCTTCATGGTTCAAGTCTCATACCCGAACATGACTACTGGAAAAACCATAGCTTTGACTATATGGACCTCTGTCAGCCAAATGATGTCTCTGCTTTTTCATAAGAGGGTAGGAGTCAATCATGCCCTTCCTCTGAGTGGCTCTGGGTCCTGCCTAAGAATGAATGTGGCAGCAGAGAGAAGGGGACCTGGGCATCCCAGGGAGGCTCCCTGGGATTTTACGCAGCCTGAGGAGGCTGGACATATAGGTCTGGGGCACATCCCTGCTGAATTTCATGAATGCTTTCAGTAAAGTGCAGGTTGTCACAACCAGACCCCTGTGACAGGCTGCTCAGAAGCGGGGTGTCCGTCCTCACCTTGTGACCCACGTCTGCCACCTCCATAACGAGGGGGAGGGGCCCAGGCTGACTTGAGGGAATAAAGTGTCCTGGGACAGGAGGGCCCTGCAAGCCCCTACCAATGCAAGGTCCTAGAGTGACACGACTGGGAATAATAAGGCCCCGGTTCTGCTTCTCCAGTCCCACGACCCGCTGAGTCAAAGCTCCAGTTCTATACAAAGGCCACGTGAGTCTTGGAGTCAAAGAACTGGTTACTCACTGTTTTGGGGACAATCTGTTTCTTGGGCTGCCCAATCTTGAAAGGAATCCTGTGAGAGAGACAGAGAGAGATGAAGAGGGAAGTTAGGAGAAATGGGGAAGGATGTGGCTGAAAAGATTCAATGAGGTATGGCCACTTCTCCCCTGGAAGGGGTGCCTCACCTCAGGGCATTCATTCCACATGACTGCGGGTCAAAGACCATCAGCAGCCAGGCTGGGCTCCAGGGCAACGGTCCTCCACGGACACACAGGTGGAGATGCCCCTGAGCACTACTGTCTGTTGTCTAAATACACTGCAAAGGTGAAGCCAGGAAAGCCAGGCACTGTACTAGTAACAGTCGCTACAAAACTTGCGTCTTGGGGAGCGGCTAGGGCAGAGAGGTCACATGCTCACTTGGAGAGTTCTCATCCTTGAAAACGTGCCTTTAAAAAACCACCACAAAACCCACTATCATCTCCCCCCAAATAAATAAATACATAGACGACAAACAAACAAAAACCCCACTCTCATCTGTAGTAGGTGCTTCCCTATTTTTCTACAGAGAGACACACTGTAGAGGGCTTCTTTTTTTTTTTAAGCTGATTTTAAAAATATATATTTATTTATATATTTGGTTGCACTGGGTCTTCATTGCAGCATGTGGGATCTAGTTCCCTGACCAGGGGTTGAACCCAGGCCTCCTGCATTGAGAGCATGGAGTCTTAGTCACTGGACCACCAAGGAAATTCTAAAACTGTGGAGAGCTTCTTGTGGGGCTGGGGAGAGACGACAAACTGCAGGGGCATTAAGGATCAGTCAGGCTGGGTTATGTCCCGCAAGAACTGACAACATCTAAATAAAGCTAGCTTGGTGAAGAATCTGAATTCAGCTCAAGGTTGGCTCGAACTTGCTGGGAAGCTCTGCCCCTCAGGTTGTCCACCTGGAAATGGAAGACAGCTTGCCCTGAGGGGAGGAAGGTCGTGGTGGAAGAGTCTAACCCCACCTCCCCTCTCACGGACAGGCGGCCCTTCACCAGGACTGTGCCAGGACTTAATCTCCTACTCTGGGAAACCAGAGGGTTAAACTGGGAGTCTACAAGCTTCCTTCAGGTGCTGAAAATTCTACGATCCTATAATTCTGAGACTTAAAGAAGCCACAAGGCAACCCAACAGCTACAGAAGCACAGGCTTCTCCTACCGAGGCAGGAGGCAGGGAAGCCTTCCTGGCTGGGATCAGCTCAGGGAAGAGCCCTCGGGGTGCGGGCTGGACCCCCCCTCAATGCTCTCCTTCCAGGCTCAGGACCAGTGGGTCCCTTCCATTCAAACCTCCCGCTCCCACTGCATCCCTCACCCCCTCCCTACACACATCCCTCTCCTGGAGCCTGACTTCTGGCCCGCACTGACCAACACTGCCACTAAACCCAATGGTATAATTAACCACCGATAATAACCCCAGACAACGATCTGGTTGAGAGGATGGGCCAGCCTGAGTCACAGTGGTTTAAATTTAATTTCTGGAGGACATCCTGTTTATTGTTAACCCAGCCCCATAATTTGGGAGTGTTAACCCTTTGGGGGCTGGCTCATTCACGTGGCTTCTGTAAACAAATCAGCTCTGGCTGTGTCATTACCAGGGAAAGGGAAGTGATGGAACCGAAAAGGAAAGGGAAAAAAAATGAAACTGCCATTTCCCTTTCTCAGACCTGAAGAAGACAGGTTAAGAGGAGAGCCTTAGACTCCTCCCCCGCCCCCCAGTTACTTTTCCCCAGATCAGGGACTCAAGCTGATTGACACAATGGTTTTGGACAGTGAGACACTGCCTTCAAGGACCATTTTGGTAACAGTGCAAATGAGGTCCTGGTGGCATTGCAAAAGGACTGATCCCACTCTGTGGCAAGCATACGGCCTATAAAAAGCTGTATAAAAGGTTTCAGGAATCTGAAACCCTGGTCTCTGCCTCTGACTAGTTTCTTAGACAAACTATAAAACAAAGGAGTTGGACTAGATGGCCCTTTCAGCTTATCTAAAACTTGAATTCTACACTGAATTCTCCCTTCCAAGAATGTGGGGAGCAGGATGAGAATTCTAAACACGACTCAGAGCAGTCGTCAAAGAGATTCTAACTCGGCGTCTAGTACTACTGCCTCCCTGGTGGCTCCGATGGCAAAGAATTCGCCTGCAATGCGGGAGACCTGGGTTCCATCTCTGGGTTGGGAAGAGCCCCTGGAGAAGGGAATGGCAGCCCACTCCAATACTCTGGCCTGGGAAGCCCCATGGACAGAGGGGCCCACATGCAGGCTACAATGCATGGGGTCGCAGGAGTCGGACATGACTGAGCAACTCACACACACACAACATTACCACCAACTAGAGACAAAGGAATTAGGAACTTCGATTCCATTATTTGTGGTGCCACAGCCTCTCTCTCTCTAAATCTTAATTTAGAATCACGGTATTTTTAGAGCTGCGAGTTACCATAGAAATTTTTCCAGTTCAACCCTCTTATTTGGTGGATGGAGAAGGAGATATGGAGGGGCGCAGTGACGAGCCCAGGGTCATGCGACGACAGGACGCAGAACAAACTGTCAGGGCCTCGATTTGTCCATATTTCTCTCGGCTACTCAGAATGTAATACTCTTTCACACAAACATGTTCCTTCACGTGTATTTGAAGAAATTATGAAAAACCATCTGACCACAATACCTCATCCTAAAATACTATGGATTTTACAAAGGGTTCATGGTTATGAGACAGGAAACGAAAAGAGGACCGTGTTATCAGGAGAAGGAGGCTGGTGCTGAAAGGGGTGCTTCTACACACAAGAGGCTACGTGCACCGTGTAGACGGAGCCAGGTCTCTGTAACCTCACTGTCAGCACCTGACAATCACCTATAACTTTATCATTCAATTCTGATCAGGTTTCAGTTCACCTCTTCAAAAGCCATCTCCCTGCCTGAAGAATGCTTTTCTTTTAAAAAAGTTACTTTTAATTTTAAAAGGTTTAGGTTTACAGAACTGTGAAGACAGTCCCTAGCTCCATATATTCCACACCCAGTTTCCCTTATTATTAACCTCTTACAGTTGTATGGTATATTTATTACAATTAAGAAGCCAATCCTGAGATATCAAAGTCTATGCTTGATTCAGATTCCCTTAGTTTGACCTCAGGTCCGCTTGAAGTTCAGGATCCTAGCCAGGCTACTGCATTCCATTTAGTTGTTAAGTCTCCTTAGCCTCCTCTTGATCTTTTCTCAGAACTTCCCTGTTTTCTGATGACCCTGACCATTTTCAGGAGTGCTGGTCAGGTATTCTATGGACGGTCCCTTGGTTGGTTTGTCTGCTCTTTTTCTCATGACTGGATTGGGGTTACGGGTTGTAGGGGGAAGAAGTAAAAATGCCGTTCTCGCCACATCACACTGAGGGTTTGAGCTATCAATGTGACTTTCTGAAAAAAAAAAATTTACCATTGGAATTTTCTAAAACCTCTTTACTTTGTAAACAATATTTCTTCTGATCTATGTTTTGCCTTTTTTTTTGGCCTCGAGGCATGTAGGATCTTAGCTCCCCGACCAGGGATCCAACTTGCACCCCCTGCACTGGAAGGCGCGGTCTGAACCACTGGACTGCCAGGGAAGTCTCTCAGTGTGACTTCTTACAGTTGACGTGAGCCTCGGTCACTGGGCTGAAGCAGTGTTTCCCAGGATTCTCCACTCTATGGTCACTTCCCACCCCCACACCCTGGTATGCCCCCTCCCCTCTTTGGAAGGAAGCCACTATGGAACAGCCCATACTTAAGGAGTTATACTCCACCTCCTGGAGGGCAGAGTATTGGCACAAGTTATTTGGGATTCTGCACGGGAGAATTCTGTTCTTCGTTTATTTATTTATTCAGTCATTTGTATCAGTTTAAATGCATATTTATTTTATATGAGTTATAATCCAATACTACTTTATTTGTTCTTCCAACTGTTCCAGCTTTGGGAGCTCCTCTAGTTGGCTCCTGTGTCCTTCTGACACACCCACATCAGTGTGTGTGTGTTTTGTTAGTACTTCCTTGCTTTCTGGACAAAAAGATGCTCATTGTGTACATTTCCTGCACCAGCCCTAGAACTGGTGAAGGAACTTCCGAAACCAGCAGTCACTGTGCCTCTATAATATGGTCTCGCTCTGCCTTTTAGCTTCCTTTCTCTTTCAGCCAATACAGCTACCACCTTGATTCAGCCAAGTGGCTGTCCATTTATTCCCCAAATCCTAATTCCCTGTCCCAAAGTGGGACGTCCATTTTTTTTTTTTTTTTTAGCATCAACACTGTCATTTACAATTTCATCAGGACAAAAGGTATAAAACTTGGGGCAACTGGGACATACAGCCATCCCACCCACAGGGAACCCTTCCCTTCTCCTGGTTTCATCAAAGCTGTTCTGAGTCTCAAACTTTGCTGACCTTCTTTGAAATGTCGATGACTTTATTTGGCATTTAAAAATATTCTACCTTTTACAGTTGATTACAGTTCATCTCTTTAAAAAGTAAACATGCTCATCAGAGAAAAGAAATACAGAAAAGCCTAGAAGAGAGAAAAAAGAGAGAGAAAGAAGGGGAAAAGAAAAAGAAAAAACCCCAACAGCCCCCAGTCTCCTATCCAAAGACAACCAAGGTTAACGTTTTGGTGTTAATTATATTTTAACATTTGCAGGAAAAAAAAAAACAAAAACACAAAACAAAACAAAGCTTGAAGCAGATATGCCAAATGTTAGTAGTTAATTCCGGGTGGTGAGAATATGATTACTGTTCTCTTCTTTGCACTTTCCTTATTTCTCAAATAAGCTTAAGAAAAAACGTACTCTTTTTTCTTGACTATAAAAATAACACCTGATCAGTGTCAAAAACTTGGAAAACTATGAAGAACACAACTCAGATACAAACACACAAAATCCCAGAGAAAAAGTACCACCTCGAATCTCAGTGTACATGTGTGTGTACACGTATGCATTACTTACACAATTTTTAAAATATAAAGGGACCATATATCAGGAGTGTTTTTATACGCCAATTTAGTTTTCATTGGCCTTTTTCTTTTTTATTATTTGAATTAATTTATATTGTTTCTAATTGAAGGATAACTGCTTTACAATATTGTATTGGTTTCTGCCATACATCAACATGAATCAGTGATAGGTATACATATATTCTCTCCCTCTGAACCTCCCTCCCACCCCACCCCAACCCTCTAGGTTGTCGCAGAGCCTTGGTTTGAGTTCCAAGTCACTCACCAGATTCCCACTGGCTATCTATTTTACATATGGTAACGTATATGTTTCCACGCTTCTGTCTCCATTCATCCTCGTCTTTCCCTCCTCCGTGTTCGTAAGTTGGTTCTCTACGTCAGCATCTCCATTGCTGCCCTGCACCACCTTTCTACATTCATCAGCACCATCTTTAGATTCCACATGTATGTGTTAAAATATGACATTTGTTTTCTCTTTCTGACTTCACTCTGTGTAATAATTAGCCTGACTTTTAAGCGCTAACTAGTATTTCATTAATCAACTGTACCACTAGTTTTCTTTTTGTGCTCACATCGCTCACTTACTGTTCATTTCAACTGCTTCAAGTTTTTCTTCTCTTGAAAATGAAAATGAATGGCTAAATCTTTGGGCACATCAAGGATTAGTTACAATTAGTTGGAATTGCTGGGTCAAAGGATACCTGCAGGTTCAAGGTTTTGATTCACTTGCCAAATGGACCCTGAGACAGATTCAAACAGTTTACATATTTTTAAAGGACTGAAATAGTTTATTTCAAAGTATATGATACTTTGGACAGTGTATCAGGATTCTTTTCCTGCCTTACTTGTTTCCCTCTCCATTTTACGTGTGTGTGTGTGTGTGTGTGTGTTTAACATACAGAGGGTTTTAATTAGTATGAAGTCAAAATGACCAAGTCTATCTTTTTCCTTTATGATTTCTTCTTTTGATATCCTACAAAGACCTGCCTCCTCCACTCCAACAAGAAAAATTCATCTAGATTTACTTTATTACTTTTATGACTTCCTCTTTAAGCTTTGCTCTTATCAAAGCTATACATGTGCATTGTTTAATAAGGGAACAATGTTTGCTAAGCAAAACATTAGGTTCTAGGCTCCCCAGTCTCACTCAGTTGCTTGAGATGAGCACTTCTAACTTGGCTGTTCTTTTTTTGTTGTTGTTTTTTGATAGGTACCTTTGCATCTTTAAATAGAAAATGTGAGCATTGCCCCTCGTTGATTATTAGGTTTCAGGTCCTAGCTACTGACTTTTTATCGTGGAAGAAGATTTAACTAAACAAACACATGCACCTCTTTTGGGTCTTCACCCCTATTACCAAAGGCATATTTGCAACTCTGTCTTCTCAATAGAGTTATACTGTGATCTGGTTAGATTCATATGAAATACACTATTAGGAACATAATGTGATTTGTTTTCCTTCCTTCGTGTGGCAGCCAGCAGACTGTTCAGCTTCAGCCAAATCTTCAGGAGACAGCAGAGTTCCCTCCCCAGATGAGCCACTCCCAAATTCCTGACAATCAGAAACTGGCATTGCTGGGAGGCACTGTTGGTG